>NC_071353.1:86870367-87186504 GCF_943734655.1 Sabethes cyaneus | reverse complement strand
GGAACGGATATTTAAAAATATAGTCAAGTTAATTATACATAGATGTTCCTGAGAAATTAAATAATGATTATTGTGGCAGTAGAAAGGCTAGGTCACGCCGCTAGGTGGATTAATTCGGGTTTTTTAACATATAAGCATTAATTCAATGAAAAACATCACACATTTTATTATTATTTGAAAATTACTGCTGAGATCTATCAAACAAAACCGAGTTATTGAAAATCGGACGGTTCATTCAAAAGTTATTTAAACTTTAACATTTAAGCACCGTATATTAAACCGTTAAAACGTGTGAAATCAAAACAAATGTTGATAGTATTCAATGTGTGTGATATATGAGTGTATGTATGTATGTGTGTATGTATGTATGTATGTATGTATGTATGTGTGTATGTATGTATGTATGTATGTATGTATGTATGTATGTATGTATGTATGTATGTATGTATGTATGTATGTATGTATATATGAATGTATGTATGTATGTATGTATGTATGTATGTATGTATGTATGTATGTGTGTGTATGTGATCGCAAGCAACAATGTGAGTTTGATTGTACTCTTCTGGTGGTTTTCATGACCAATTTTGGTCTTGAATGTCATCATAAGAGTGTAATAAAACTCAAATTGTTACTTGGGATGACAATTTGCAATTTTTAAATTTGCATTGAAATTCAAGAAAAGATGTTTCTCACTTTTCTGAATCAATTGTCTGAAATTTTTGAAGCCTCTTAGTGGAATACGAAATTTAAAATTAAAGAAAAGAAAAAACTTTTACCGACTAAATCCCACTATTTAATATTTATTCGCAACAGATACGTATACGCTTTGAAATAAGACGCTGTTGAAGCCTGCACGTCGTAGGCGAACTACGTATCTGTTGCAAATAAATATTAAATAATGGGATTCAATCGAAAAGCTTTTTCTTTTCTTTGATTTCAGATTTCAATTGTCATTTTGTTCACTTGCTGTTACTCACAATTGTACACGAAAAGCAAACAGCGAAGAAAAGCAGTTAATTTAAGCATGAAGGTATAGTGGTGTATAGGATTAAAAATGAGTTGATTTTTCCAAATAAATTTATACAAATTTCAAACAAATTTTGCGCATCAATAGATGCTCTTTTCAATCAATAGATACTAGAGCTTAGAAATGTTATATGAAAAATAGGAAGTAAACGTTGCACGGTAGTAATTTTGTAAGATTTGTTTTCGTTAATGACATTTTAAAGGACAGATGTCTTATGTCATGTATCATGTTTCAACAAATAAATCAAAAATGACAAGCACTGAAAATCATATCGATCATATTTCCCATTCTCAAGCATGTTTAAGGCGCAGCTTTTGCAACCCTCTTGTTTTCCTAACCCTCCAACATTGTAAAAACGATGCGATCAAGCTAATGACTATCTTTTCATGAAAGTACATTCAAAAAAAGCATAAGTTTTGATTTTCATGCAAAAATAATTATCTGAAGGAGCGCCAGCTAAGAAAAAGTTCAATTTCTCTTTTTCATATCTAATGCTCTATTCAGTTATTTTTTCTAATTCAGATATACTGCAAAATTGAAGCCAAGCAAACTAATAGTAAAATTTTGAGATTAATCATTTTGTTGTTGATATTCTTTGTCTTCAAAGGCGAAGTAAAATAATAATTTTCCTGAACTCTTGTTTTTCAAAGATGCTAACTTTTGAACACATGGTATTAATTAATTATCAAAAAATCTGTTCTGAACACATATTTCATATTGTCAATTCAAAACAAGTTTCCTATGTGGCTCTGAAGCCCGAAAGTTTAGGCCGACCGATTATAAAACTAAATAAGGTGTTACATGTATTTACGCACACAAGGAAAGAAAATTTAATTATTCTACGCAATACGTTGTGAATTTTACTGGCAAATAAGGATTTTGAGGAATACGGAACGGATATTTAAAAATATAGTCAAGTTAATTATACATAGATGTTCCTGAGAAATTAAATGATGATTATTGTGACAGTAGAAAGGCTAGGTCACGCCGCTAGGTGGATTAATTCGGGTTTTTGATTGGACTTTTAGTTTGAAAGTTATGAGCAATTGAAGTTACACGTTAAAATTTACAATACTTTATAGCGATTTTAACCAAGATAATGTATCTAGTTTCAATTGTTTTAGTATTAAACGAGAGGTCCTAACACTGCAAATGTATTTACCAAATTGCATAAGGATTGGTTCTACTGGTCAAAAGATATTTAAAAATGATTGATGAAATTTATTCAAGAAAATCTTAATGACCAAACCTTTAATGGGACCAAACCTCAAAAACAGAATAATATAGTAAAAATGTGTAATTTTTCAACGGGTGTTTCTTTGCAGCAGTTAATTAATAAAATATAGCACATTTTCTTACACTTTTAGGGTAACCGTGAATCCGCTTAAAAGGGTGACACAAATTTTTATTTTTGAAACGCGTCCAAAAAAAAAGCGTCTTCACAAAAATTGTAGAACACACTAAAATAAGCAACTTTGTTGCAAATAGTAACTATCTATTTCTTACTGGTTGCGAAATTTATTGAGTTGTTTAAAGAAACCAGTTTAAATTCAAGCAAAGCAAAGTCATGGGTGTAAACGTCCTTCATAACTTGACCCTTCTTTATCGACTGACTTCGCAGCCGGTTATTAGAGCACAGGAAAATTACGGGCTAGGGCAAAGATCCTATTAACTCTGTAACGGCACCGATCAGTCGAGATTCGAACATACGACGATTGGCTTGTTAGGCTAGCATTCTGCCCCGAGGCTAACAGCCACTTTAAAATCAGTTCTGCTCAAAAATTCTGTACACGCTGTTTTAATTGCTTTCATATGTTCTATAAAGTTATTTAGTAGGTTAAAATACACACTGAAGATTGTTTATCGCTAGGATGCATATGGATGATAACTAGCACAGCACTAACAAACAGTTGAATTAAGTTCCGAAGACGTGTCGATTTCTGTATGATCATTTCCAGCTCAAAACGCTAAAAAAAGTCATTTTTACTCGACTGTTTTCGATTGGAATTGGAATTTGAATGTGAAAATAGTTTTTTTCTAAACCTAATATTTGACGAGCAACATTTCTAAAGGTCCAATGTGCAAATGAGAGATTCTCTTTGCATCTCGTTTCTTAGGTTTATTACGACGGCATAAATGCACCTGAATGCGTCTATTTTGCATGAAACGGTTACTGGTTATCCTTTAGAATAATTGGGTTGAAATGTATTTATGCCGCCGTAATAAGCATAAGAGAGGATACGCAAAGAGAATCTCTCATTTGCACATTGGACCTTTTGACATGTTGGTCAAGATTTCTATGTTTATCTGTAAGTAAAAAGTAAAAAGGTTTGACAAAACGGATCTTTTTTTAAAAACGGGGGTACTACCACTAATCGTATCAATCGGCACCAAATTTAAGATTTTTCCTTTCTGACCTAAAATGAACAATCTGACAAAATTTGGTTCAACTCCGATTACACGGTTATTGGATACTTTGCATGTGTTGACTCTAATAGATAATTTTTAGATTTCACACCTGAATAACTTGAGAACGGCTAGGCCTAAGAAACAGTTTAGTTCAAAGTGATACGTATATGATTTGACTCTGTCAGTTTTATGAAAATTACAAATTCAAATACAAAACAAAAAAAATTGTGCTGGAAATGCCCATCTCAAATGACATATAAGATGGTATAACAAAGGTTCCTTTCACCACTAGGTGGATTAAATCGGGTTTTAAACCTTTGTTATAGTATAACAAAGGTAAAAATCTCGTCTAACTTTTGTAGAACCATAGTGAATGTATATATATCTTAAAAGCTTATCCTCTAAGCTTTCTTGGAAATGTTTGGCGCTCAAATCAGATCATTTTACCGACCCTAACACGAATTTTCAATTTGAACGTGAAACCCGTTCTATTGCCTGCGAGATGTGATGTATTTCAGCGGACACAACCGCAGGTTTCCAAGATCCAAAAATCACTGCTGGCTTGATTCATGTTTTTGTACCAGTCTTGGTACCATCGCCTAGGGTTATCTGCTACCAGGATATAAAAAATTTGCCACATCAACCTCTACTGTGAAATTGGAGGGATTGTTGATGTTCACTTCCACTGAGTTAATGTTTGCGACATTGACTATGAGACCTGTTGCATTAGAGTTATCGCAGAGACCATCAAGTTCATATTGCATTAGAGAGAGAAAGATAATGTCGTCGGCCAGGTCGAGGTCAATTAATTGCTCATTTGTCAAAATGTTCCAGGGCAATCCTCGGTTAAGTTTACTGTCAGTGGCTCCAATTAAAATTTCGTCAATAATGACGAGGATCAGTTCTAGTGAAAGTATGTAAGCCTGTCTCACTCCTGCAACAATCCGGCAGGAGGCCTCATAATGAGCGTCGATAAGATAGACTAGCTTACCAGGAACTCCTCTACGCCTTAGTGCGCCCCAGATATTTTCTTGATTTAGTTGGTCGAAAGCTTTTTGCCTTTCTACTATATAAATATATAGTATAAAGGTATAGAAATCACTTGCAAAACCGAAAATGGAAAGAAGGTCCTGCGGGCCGAATGTTATATACCATTCGACTCAGTTTCGAAAACTGAGCATTTTCTGTGTGTGTGTGTATGTATGTGTGTGTGTGTGCGTGTGTATGTGTGTGTGGGTATGTAACGCTTTCAATCTCACTCACTTTTCTCGGAGATGGCTGGACCGATTTTAATGTTCTTAGTGTCAAATGAAAGGTCTAGGTGTCCCATTGGTCGCTATTGAATTTCATACTGATCGGACTTTTAGTTCAAAAGTTATGTATAAAAATACGAAAAATATGGGACTCCATTATCTCATAGATCCCTTAACCGATTTGAACAAAATTGATTGCATATGAAAGAGGAGCCTTACAAACCCTTAACTTCCAAATTTCATGATGATTGGACTTGTAGTTTGAAAGTTACATAAAGAAATGTGAAAAAATAGTATTTAAAACATATTTTTGTAACATTTAAGAATTAATTCAATGAAAAACATCACACATTTTATTATTATTTGAAAATTACTGCTGAGATCTATCAAACGAAACCGAGTTATTTAAAATCGGACGGTTCATTCAAAGGTTATTCAAACTAAGCACCGTATATTCAAACAAACTAAGCACCGTATATTAAACCGTTAAAACGTGTGAAATCAAAACGTATCAATCAAATGTTGATTGTATTCAATGTGTACGATGTATGTATGTATGTATGTATGTATGTATGTATGTATGTATGTATGTATGTATGTATGTTTTTTTTTTTTTTTTTTTTTTTTTTTTAACGAGTAGGGAAATCTGCTATCAGACACCTGAAAAGACAGCTCAGGGAGTGGGGTTTGGTATCCCGTGAAGATCGTGGAGATCCAGACCCACTAAAACCCTACTCGAGTCTCCAGCCTCAATCCCCCCTGGAACCACCTTATCGGTATTACTTCAGGGAGGGGCTATTGTGCTTAACGCACGCTCTTAGATAACTACTGGACTATGGTAGTTAGGCTGTTTATTCGCCGTTGATCGGCTTTCCAACGATTTTGTAGCTCAAGTACGATCTGGGTAGCAGCCGCATTGACCGCACCCCAGACGTCCGAGCTAGAACACATCCTTTGGACTAAGTTATCCGGAGTAGTGTCCTGTCCGCTAACTGCCATCATGTTGCTTCTCACGCCCTCGAAACGAGGGCATATGAAGAAAGCATGTTCTGCAGTTTCCTCAACGTCCGCGCATTCAGGACACTCGGGGGACTCCGCATGCCCAAATTTGTGCAGATACTGTCTAAAACAACCATGCCCTGACAGAATCTGTGTCAGGTGGAAGTTGACTTCGCCATGACGCCTGTTGACCCATCCGGATAGTTCCGGGATAAGTCTATGTGTCCACCGGCCTTTTGTGGAATCAGACCATGCCCGCTGCCATGTGATCATCGAGGCCGATCTTGTGGTACTCCGTATGCCTCTAGTTCCACGTTGGTTGAAGCACTCTACGTCCTCGCTGATGATGATACCAATAGGCATCATACCCGCTAAGACGCAGATTGCGTCATGTGAAACTGTGCGGTACGCACTCGCCACTCTTAAGCACATGAGACGATAGGTGCTTTCCAGCTTGGCTAGATAGCTTTTGGTACCTAACGCCGATGACCACACCGGCCCGCCATACCTGAGTATGGACTGGACCACGTTGGCTAAAAGCCTTCGCTTGCTGCCATATACCGCAGAGCTATTAGACATCATACGAGACAATGCCGAAATAGCTGTGGAAGCCTTCTTGCAGGCATAGTCGACGTGGCTCCCGAACTTGAGCTTGTCGTCGACCATGACTCCAAGGAGTTTTAAGAACCGCGTTGACGAAATAGTGCAGTCCCCGACACTGATATTTGCTTGCTGCACCGACTTGCGGTTGTTAACCACGATAACCTCCGTTTTATGATGCGCTAGGTCCAGTTTCCTGGATCGCATCCAATCTTCAACAATGCTTATAGAGTGAGCAGCCGTCAACTCAACCTCTCTGATAGATTCACCGTAGACTTCCAAGGTGATATCGTCCGCAAAGCCGACAATCGCCACCCCTACCGGAAACTTTAGCTTCAACACCTCGTCATACATGACGTTCCACAACACCGGGCCCAGTATGGAACCTTGCGGAACCCCTGAGGTGATTGGAACGCATTTCTGACCATCCTCCGTGTTGTAGCATAGCACACGATTCTGGAAATAATTTTCCAGAATTCTGTACAGCGACACCGGCACTTGGACGTTCCGAAGCGAGCTGGCTATGGAGTCCCAGCTAGCGCTATTAAACGCATTTCTCACGTCGAGCGTGACAACTGCGCAATAACGAATACCTGTCCTCTTGGGCTGGATTGCCACCTCGGCTGTCTTAGTGACAGACAAGATGGCATCCACCGTAGATTTGCCTTTTCGGAAGCCGAATTGGTTCCTTGACAGACCGTTTGTACCCTCCGTGTACTGTACGAGTCTGTTAAGGATAACCCTCTCCAGCACCTTGCCGGCAGTATCGAGTAGACAGATCGGCCTATATGACGAGGGGACACCCGGAGGTTTTCCCGGCTTCGGCAATAGGACCAGGTTCTGTCGCTTCCATCTGTCCGGGAAGTGGCCAGCTTCCAGGCATCTATTCATTACTGCCCCGAATAATTCGGGAGCCTCCAAAATAGCCGCTTTAATGGCCATATTCGGGATACCGTCTGGCCCCGGTGCCTTGCTCGCCTTTAGGGATTTAGCGATATCAATGAGTTCCTCGTTCGTAACCGTCACTTCCTCCCCGACCTCCAAACCGCCGTCGCCCACGTTACTTTGGATGTTCGGCTGGGAGGCCGACCATCCTACGCTATGGTCTGAGATACTGGAACGTCGGCCGTGGGACGACTCAGCGGTCTGAGGCCAGGGCCCTGGCTCGTGGCGCGGAAAGAGGCCCTCGATGATCCGCTCCAGCATCTCTGGCGATTGCTCAGCGGGCGCCATCACACCCTTGGTCTTTGCCATTACGACTCTGTAGGCATCACCCCACGGGTTCGCATTGGCACTAGCACATAACCTTTCAAAGCAGTCTCGTTTACTAGCTTTTATCCCGCTCTTAAGCGCTGCGCGTGCAGCAACGAGTGCTACTCGACATTCAGCCCTGCTTTCATCCGAACGAGCTCTTTGCATAATTCTCCTCGCACGAAAGCACGCTCCGCGGAGTTCCGCAATTTCATCTGTCCACCAGTAAGCCGGTGACCTGCCATACCTAGGACGACCTTTCCTAGGCATGGTAGCGTCACATGCTCGCGACAGTACCTCAACCAAATGATCAGCGTTCGGATCGGGCATACCGCGATCACCGCACTCTCTCCGGATCGCTTCCACAAATACTTCGGGATCGAAGTATGATGTCTTCCATCCACGGGTGGTTGGAGTGTTGGCCCTACTCGCCGCCTGCCGCCTCGTTATCTGACCGACACCATAGCGGACCGCCTGGTGGTCACTGTGAGTGTAGCCATTATCTACCCGCCAGTCTCCTATCAGACCAGGACTGCCGAAAGTCACGTCGATGATAGACTCCGCACCGTTCCTACTGAAGGTACTTGTGTTGCCGACGTTGGCCAGATCTACGTTAAGCTTTGCCAGAGCTTCAAGCAGAATCCGACCCCTATGGTTCGTGCGACGACTTCCCCACTCTACCGCCCAAGCGTTAAAGTCGCCCGCCACAACCACCGGCCTTAAACCAGACAGCACAACTGATACTCGGTCTACCATCCGCGTAAACTGCTCGATAGACCAACTCGGCGGAGCATAACAACTGCAGTAGAACACTCCACCCACTTTGGCAACCGCAAACCCCTCGTCTGCAGTTGACACAACCTCCTGAACCGGGAACCTGCTTGTTGTCCATATAGCCGCCGTCGCAGACCTATCCGAGACCCAGTTGCCGTTTCCGGCAGGGACGCGATATGGATCCGAGACTATGGCAATGTCCATTGCTGACTCAGAAACTGCTTGGTGTAACAGCTGCTGAGCTGTGCTGCAGTGGTTCAGGTTGAGTTGTGTCACTTGCACTATGAACGTGGCTTAGTCGCCGGCGCACCGGCCGGGCACCTTGGACCTCCCGTTACGTGCTTTGCGTCCCGTTTACCGGTGCAGATCAGGCACTTAGGAGGCTCCGCGCAGTCCTTTGCTTTATGGCCAGCACTGCCACATCTCCTGCACAACTGGCTCCTATCTGGCCCCTTGCAGTTCCAGGCTTTATGTCCGTGCTCGAAACACCGGAAGCAAGCTTCCGACTGCTTGGACACGCTCAGTGGGCATACCGACCACCCCACTTTTAGCCTAGCAGCTTTCAGGGCTTTGTTTCCGTCAATCAGCGGAAGTCGTATGGTGGCTACCTGGGTCCCGGCCGGACCCTTGCGTAGGCAACCGCCTCGGTTGCCACCACCACTCCACTTTGCTCTTTGAGAGCTTGTACGACCTCACGCACTTCGGTGATCTCGTCCAGGTTCTTAAGCTGGAGAGTCACTTCTGGTGTGAGAGCACGTACCTTCACTCCGTCCCCGAGCACTCCTTCCGCTATTGGCTTGTATGCGGAACTCTTCTTTGTGGCGTCCTTCTTTAACTCGAGGATCATATCGCCCGTGCGTGAGCGGCGGATGCTCCGTACGTCCGCGCCCAGATCCTTGAGTAGGGCGTCTCCTCTCATGGCCTTCAGAACCTCCGAGTATTTCGACCCGTCGGTTTTCAGGATAAGAGCGTCGCCCTTCTTCGCTCGCTTTCTTGCCGGTTTAGGTGGAGCAGTTTTTTTACTGGAGCCTCCTCCGCCTTTTCTCTTGGCCCTAACCTCGGTCCACGGGCCACCTGTCTTGGAGCTTCCCGCTGGTTCATCGGTTAGCTCTGCCAACCCGCTAGCCTGAGGGCTTTTACCGATCAGGCGTTTTTTCGGTCCGCCAGGGGTGCTATCCCCCGGGGACTGTCTCGGGCGCTTAGCGGATGCCTTACCGCTGCTGGTAGCGCCTTCCGTAGCCTCCTGGGCCGCGTTACGACACTCCGTCAACGGGCAAGCGTCCGTTTGTACTGCCTTCGACGCCTTCACGGTCACCTTCTTAGCCTCTCCTGCACGGGCCACGAGGTCGTTGTGCGTTTTGGTCGCTGCATTCAAGGTTCTCCGAAGCATGAGCAAGCTCTGCTTCAGGTCCTTGGAGAAATTTCCGCGACCTGACGTGAACTCGATTATTACCTCGAGCTGCTGTGACGCTGCTACCACTTTAGGTACAGCGTCTCTATTTTTCTCCATCGCCCTGATAAGCGCTGGGCCGTTCATCGCTGTGTCCGGCGTGGTAGGCATACCGCTGCCTTTGCCACCCACACTAGCGCTCCTAGTTGCATCCTTCTCCACCCTTGGTGGAGAACGCTGGATGCCTCCTCTAGCGAACGGGTTTTCCACCGTATCCACACTTGTTATATTTTTGATTTTGTCTTCCATAAGAATCCCACGAGCTGAGGGGAAAGAAAAGTCCGCCACATCAGAGCCCCTCATGATGCGGTAAGGGCTGATTACTGTGGAGGGCGCTCTGGTACTCCACAGGCTCCGTTTGAGGCTGAGTATTTATAGAACCCCCCCCACCATTCATCCCTCGGCACGGGTCGCATGACACCTTGGATTAGGGGTTTATCCATTCATGTTTTTACTTTTAGCCATGGATAATAGCTATTAAAACCATCCTCCTTTGGGGGCTTTGGACCCTCTGCTCAGGTTCTCGGTATTTTCAGGTTCATCGAACATGCTTCTACCGAGATCCGTCATTTGCAGGCGGAGAGTTTACACTCAGCCTTCGCATGAGTGCCCCCTTCTCTGTCCGCATACGACCCTAGTTTCCACCGGTTGTCCGATTTCCACTAAGGAGCGTATCCCGGATGGTACCACGAGGAGGTAGAGATAGGAGTTGCTAAATAAGAGGCTGTGGAACTTCGTGATAGTTCTGGAGCGCATTATTCAACCATTTACCATCCGTATGTATGTATGTATGTATGTATGTATGTATGTATGTATGTATGTACGTACGTATGTATGTATGTATGTATGTATGTATGTATGCATGTATATATGTATGTATGTATGTATGTATGTATGTATGTATGTATGTATGTATGTATGTATGTATGTATGTATGTATGTATGTATGTATGTATGTATGTATGTATGTATGTATGTATGTATGTATGTATGTGTATGTGATGACAATTTGCAATGAAATTCAAGAAAAGTGAGAAACATGTCAATAGTCAGAAGTTTTTGAAGCCTCTTAGTGGAATACGAACTCTGAAATAAAAGAAAAAAAAACTTTTACCGACTAAATTCCACTATTTAATATTTATTCGCGACAGATACGTATACGCTTTGAAATAAGACACTGATGAAGCCTGCACGTCGTAGGCGAACTACGTATCTGTCGCAAATAAATATTAAATAGCGGGATTCAATTGCAAAGTTTTTTCTTTTCTTTGATTTTAGATTTGAATTGTCATTTTCTTCACTTGCTGTTACTCACAATTGTACACGAAAAGCAAAAAGCGGAGAAAAGCAGTTAATTTAAGTATATAAGTATAGTGGTATATGGGATCAAAATACTAGTGAGTTGATTTTTCCAAATAAATTTATACAAATTTCAAACAAATTTTGCGCATCAATATATGCTCTTTTCAATCCATAGATACTAGAGCTTAGAAATGTTATATAAAAAATAGGAAGTAAACGTTGCACGGTAGTAACTTTGTAAGATTTGTTTTCGTTAGTGATATTTTAAAGGACAGATGTCTTATGTCATGTATCATGTTTTAATAAATAAATCAAAAAAAGACAAGCACTGGGAATCATATCGATCGTATTTCCCATTCTCAAGCATGTTTATGGCGTAGCTTTGGCACTATTTTTCGACCTCATCTTGTTTTCCTAACCCTCTAACATTGTAAAAACGATGTGATCAAGTTAATGACTATCTTTTCATGAAAGTACATTCAAAAGAAGCTCAAGTTTTGATTTCCATGCAAAAATAATTATCTGAAGGAGCGCCAGCTAAGAAAAAGTTCAATTTCTCTTTTTCATATCTAATGCTCTATTCAGTTATTTTTTCTGATTCAGATATATTGCACAATTGAAGCCAAGCAAACTAATAGTAAAATTTTGAGATTAATCATTTTGTTGTCGAAATCCTTTTTCTTCAAAAGTGAAGTATATAATAATTTTTCTGAACTCTTGTTTTTCAAAGATGCTAACTTTTGAACGCATGGTATTAATATCAAAATATCAAAAAAAAATCTACCCTTTGGGCTAAAACCACTCAAAAAAAATATCAAAAAATCTGCTATGAACATATATTTCATATTTCCAATTCAAAATAAGTTTCGTATGTGGCTCTGAAACCCAAAAGTTAAGGCCGACCGATTATAAAACTAAATAAGGTGTTCATCAAATAACATAAATGACGCTTACAAGTATTTACGCACCCAAGGAAAGAAAATATAATTATTCTACGCAATACGTTGTGAATTTTACTGGCAAATTAGGATTTTGAGGAATACGGAACGGATAATTAAAAATATAGTCAAGTTAATTATAGATGTTGCTGGGAAATTAAATAATGATTATTGTGGCAGTAGAAAGGCTAGGTCACGCCGCTAGGTGGATTAATTCGGGTTTTTTTTAAAGGCAGGAACATCGATGAATATTAGCGGAGCAGTACGCCCTCGGTCAGCTGCTGCGTCCGCTTTTTCGTTTCCCGTGATGCCGGAGTGTCTAGGAATCCAGCAGACCGAGATATTTTTTCCGGGTGCACTTTTTTCAATAAGCTGAATAAACGGATGTTTGGAGTCTCCCTTTGCTAATGCGGAAACGCAACTGGCAGAATCAGTAAAAATGACTGCAGGTGCTTCTGAGGCGTGTTGAACAGCAGTTGCTAGTGCAGCCGCTTCTGCAGAGAAAACACTGCATTGATGTTGTAAGCTACCCTCGATGACCAGTTCACGACTAATAACCCCCAAGCCAACGGTATTATTCAATCTGGAACCGTCAGTGTATAGTTGCAAATGATGACTATACTTGATTTCCTGGCATTCGCGTACGATGGCTTTTGCTTCATTTATGTTATCTCCTTTTTTAAATGCGTCTTTGACAGACCAATCAATTTTGTGGTTTCTTCTAAGATTTTATTCGCGGTTTCGAGGAGGTGTGGGTAATCACATTCAGATTTCTCAGCTAAGCGACAGTATCTCCGAATAAATATTTCAGCGAGGCGGAGACTCCAGCTTCCACTGCAAGGCTTGTCACGGGGGAAGACAGTAATGCTCCGAAAGTAGTTCTTACGATTTGGTTGAAAGTAGTTTGAAATGTTTCAGTGAGGTCGAGCCCAAACAGCTCAATGCCGTATGTAATTTTGGACATACACACGGGATTTGCAATTTTCCATAGAGACATTCGGTTGCCTCTGGGTGCCAGCGCTTTTAAATAGCTTATTCGTCCTTGTATTGCTTCTTTAGTCTTAGCTCCATGGGTAGAGAAGGTACCTTTTTTGTTAATCCACACTCCCAATAGTCGCGCAGATTTTACTTCCGGAACACTTTCCCCGTCGATCAGTATGGTTTTCCAGGCATTTCGCCATCTATGTGAAGACTTTTGACAAACATGCAATATACATGATTTGGTTGCCGAAAGCGAAAACTTAACACTATTTGCCCATGTGTTGACTGCTTCAACTGCTCTGGTGATTTTTCCACGAACTTTTGGAAGATGCTTGGAGGCGGCGATAAGTACTATGTCATCTGCATAGGCTAACGCACGGATGTCTTTTGGGATGACTTGGAAGACTGGATTTATTGCTAACAGAAAAAGTGTGACCGCTAGTACTGACCCCTGTGGGACGCCGTTTTCTTGAATTTTACCCGACGAGATTACTCCGCCGTATGCTACTTGAAAATGTCGATCTGTTAGGAAATTGCTGATGCAGTTACCGTGACCGACCCTAATTCTGCGCAGCTCCTAATTCTGCGCATTTTTCTTTATATGAGTATTTTTCAACATTGTGCATAACTATGATCATTGCGTTATTTTTTTTATAAATGTCTGTTGAATATTACGCCATTATTCACTAACGGGTCATAATATTTGAGAGCGAAATAATTTAACGTGAAACTGAAAGTATTTTATATGCGGTCGCGCTTCGAGGGGCCTTGCGTTTGGTGATGACTAGAGAAAAATGTTTAAAAAAATCTCAATCCTTGGCTTATACAACACAATTGGCTTTTCAGAATATGTTTGCATGATTTCCATTGTTTTCTTTTCTCTTTTATTTAAATGCAGAGTGTAGTGCCAAGAAAAAATCAATGAAAGTGCCAAACGACTCGGCTCAGCTTGTGCGCCGATTGTTTACGGAGGTTTCGATCAAATAGGCACTTAGATCTTTTGAACCAATGAAATCTTCAGGTCCGGATATACCCATTTTATTTCACAGAAAATCACTAAAATATCAGGAGACGGCACTTTGTGTTTTCCTTGATATTGAAGGGGCTTTCGATTACATGTAATTCATTTCAATTATAACGGCTCTTTTTCAAAACGCAATGCTTCCGAGCAGAGAAATCACAACATCATTGGAAGATATGTCGGTCACGATTACAGTGATCAAAGAATGTCCGTAAGGAGTTCTTTGCTTGATAACCAAGCTGTTATGAGATAATTGCTTAAGCCATCAACGTAGAACTTATCGTCAAAGAAAAGTTTAACGCAGTACTGTCAAGTTGTTTGTTAGGAGCTCTAAACACCGTCATGTTATAATGCTTACAAAACAGGCCTAATATAAACCCCACAAAAACAGTTTCTATATCATTTACTATTCACATGTTTTTTCTTCCCCTATACTGATTGGTGTCAGGCTGAGCTTCAGAAACAGCCTAGACTATGCTGTTAAGAAAGCATTCCGTGAAATCAAATACAGGGTTGTAGACTAAACGGTTAAAGAGTTTATCTACCAAAATCCTGCAGTAGCTAAAAAACTACTCAACTTAACTCGTAGTGAACTACGCACAATCACGGGACTCCTAAATGGACACTATCCGGCTTTTGATCGTTTAAAGAATATCGGATGATTCCGGAACCTGCCGCTTTTGTAACTCTGAACTTGAAAGTGCACTCCAATTACGGGGCTTTATCTAGGCATAACTTCTCTTGGCAAAATTTCCTTTCTAGAGCCCAAATCCTTAAAGTACGTTGATTGTATTAACCAGTACCGACTTAAGGTACAAGATTCCAACTATCTAGCTCAACTCCATCAATGGGCATAAGCAGTCCGTAAACTGTGATAGAGCAATCGGAGCCTACCTCAAAAGATGATCATTAAGACTGTTACAGTGGCCTTTTCATCCAAAAAAGGCTCGCTGTTTAATCTGCACAGGGCATCGCGCGTTGTAACGCCGGTTCCCTTCTTGGTGATTTGTCAAGATGCCTTGCTAAAGATCACTAAATCTCTGGATCATCAAGATCCAGATATTGCTGAAGAGCTGATGCAACATTTGCGGTGACAATACTGGGTAAGCTTTCAGCATCTCGGTTGACATGCAGATTGCAGAATTTTCCTGGTGCTCTGCAAGACTTTATATATTTGAGTGCTGCTTCAATTTGAACTAACAACAACGCCTAAGAGCTGACACGGTCGATGCCACGTGCTGTGGGCGTCCTGCGCTGATTTTGTTGACCTGTGATATTTGAGACTCAGAATAGTTATTTGAATGTACAGTTCAACGGTTAAGCTTGCCTGTACGGTCGATTAGTTATCGGCCTCTTCCCGTGAGCGACATTCTCGCATTGGTGCACACCACTAAGGCGGTAAAAACTTTCTCGTTCCCATCTCATCAAGGCCGCGTGAGCTCCTTGGACCTCGAATAGCTACAGTATTTGGAGCTACAGGCGGCTATGCCAATTGAGCCAACTGGTCAAAAGAGGCAACTTGCTTCGCTGCGCAAGGGTCTGTAAAATAATCTGTGGCCAAGCCATCCAAGCCTTTTCAGTGCAGCAAATATAAATTTCGACTTTTACTCTTTTGTATTTAGTAAAAAGAAAACAGGTAATTCGATAAACTTTCCAGCATAATATTCCATACAAAAATAAACTTTGTTATTCTTGTACCAACCAGGAATTTTTCCAAAATCATCCAGGAAAACCGGGAAAAACCAGGAATTTGAAATCACCAATTGAGTTGCCACCCTGAAAAAACAAGTGGAGTTCTTTAAGGGGAAACCGAAAGTGGCTCAAAGATGGCTGGGTAAATGGCTACCATTCGAAGCATGTATTGTTTTGCGCCTTAAAAATGCATCTGTGTTGGCAGAGCGACCAATGTATAATTTGGAATTAGTTGATAGATATTTGGTTGCGCACATATTTCGTTGAACTAGCGATTTCCGAAGAAGCAGCAACACAGTATCAAACTTTCGTCACATCAATGAGCTTTTAAAGAGCTTTCAACTTTCGCCGCATCAATGAGCTTAGAGTGAAGTAAACAAACAAAACGCAAAAGCAAAATCAAAAAATCAATCCGATGCAAGCAGATTAATTAAACATCCTAGTGATCCTACGCATTATTCAGTTGCTGCTGTTAATTTTGATTGAATCGGAATGCCTTGATAAAGAAAACAAACCCTTTTTCGGGATGTTTGTAGTCAGGGCGGTTGGCTGCGGATCAGCTGTTTATGTTTGCAAGCTCCGCTATTTGACATGTATTACCAATACTAATGCAATATTCAAATAAACGTTTAGGTTTTTAACGAACACATGAGATGTACAGTACAGTGTTTGTCACACTAAAGCCTAGTATCCAGCTGAAAAGAAAATAGCTCAAGAAAAAATCCTGGTATTTACCGAAGAAATTTTGACAACTGCAAGGCAAGCAATTATCTGTCATTTTTTCTTGTGGTAATAATTGCGCCGGATATTATTCCGTACGGAAAAGTGACGTTTCAATTCATTGGCATGTAAAACTGCGCCATCTGAGAGTAAAACAATATTTCTTGTGAGGTGCATACTGGTAGAGAAATCGCAAACGGAAAATCTTTTCTTCAGCATTTCTTGGCCTATCTTTTTGCCCATTTCTTTTCAGGTCGATACTAGGCTTAACACAATAACGTTAGCCACTTTCGGTTCCGCCTTAAGGGGGGCATAGTACTTTTTACACCACATTTTTGGCCTTACTTCAAATATTTTTTTCTCGATAACGCGGAAGGCGAATCGATTCGGGCTTTTTGCATTCTAAACATTGTATTTTGAACTAGTATTTACAATTTTGTTTACCTATGGGAACCTCTTCCCCCCTCCTCTACGGCTTCTTGAACATCATCATTCGAAAAAAACATGAATTGCGGTACCATGGATTGGCGCTCGGGGGCTTATCTGAATTGAAAAATTCCAAAACTACATGAAAGTATACTAAATTATCTCGTGTTTGACCCATCCTTTTTTTAAAATTCGAACGCATAACAAAATGGCGGACATTCAAACATAAAAGTAAGGGTTTTCGTCGAAAAAATTGACTTTAAACATTTCTAAAAAATACAAAAATTGCAATATCGTAAAAAGGATGGGTCAAACACTAGATAATTTTGTTGGCTTTAAAACAAAAAAAGAATCATGAGAACTGAGATATTTATGGTACCGACTTTGAAAACCTGGTTCCGAGAAAATCAGCATTGAAGTTTTTATGCACTGTGCAATCGTTCCAGACATGCGCGGTACTAATAACTGTAACTTTGCCATTTTTTGGAATTCATCGAAACGGCTTTAAACACATATGCTAAAAATGTTAATCTTTTGATATAAACAATAAAAAAAATTTCGATTTTTTAGAATTGAAAAAGTACTATGCCCCCTTAAGGTGAAACGGTATTGAATCCAAATCCAACATGGTCGGACATCCTATATCCTATTTCCTCACAAGGACGCCATTTTTTCGGCCAAGTTGGGATTCAGTACCGTATCACCCTAAAAGTGTACGTAATAATCTTCGTGAGGGTAAGGTATTAGTGGTTGCCGATTCCTCCGAACATTTCTCATTCGTGTTCCAAGATAGCGTACAATCGGTTCACTATAATAATAGTTAGGCTACGATTCATCCGTTTGCGGCATATATCGGACAGGAAGAAGTTGTTTTGCCTCTGAAGTGTATCATAATTTCAGACACTTTAGAGCACAATACAACTACCTTCCACGTTTTCCAGCGATTTTTTTGTGGTTGAAAAACTACTCAAAGTCTGAGTTTGTACACTTTAAGAGCATTTTGAGTATTTCTACCTAGCTTTAGCTAAATCCGACTTATTTACGGGTAGAATCATTTAAGAGTGTACATTAGAGTGTCCCAAAATAGCACTATGTCAGAAAATCCGGGGGCTCACCCCTCAAATGATAGCTTAGGGTGTCACAATAAAACTTTTATATGACGTCAACATTGGTTGCCGCGATTTAGGGGTCGCACATTTGAGTTTTATGAAAAAATGGCATTTTTCAGGAGTAAATTCAAAATAATATTTTTCGAAATGTTATAATAGATGAAACAAGGTACCTAACTATTTTTTCACAATCATTGGGATCTCATACATTCATAAAAAATTATGGTGGCATGTCTGGAGTCATATTTGGTTGCAAAAATTTATTGAATTTGTCAAAAATTTAAAATTTTCGAAATTTCATTTAAATAAACGTCAAAACAGGGTATCGAACACTATCTCAGAGTAACGTACCTATACTGTATAGATGGGAAATTTTATGACGAACAACTTTGCCGAAGAAAGTATGGACGTATCTTCAAATCTCGCTGAGGTATTCACGTTTTTCTGAAGGCGGGACCAAACATATTTTCGTAATTTTCAAATTTTAGTAGTTCCACGTCAAAAAGGTAAATGATAAAACTTGAAGTATGTCTTTCAAACGTTACCTACGTGTTGGATAGGAAGAAATATGCACCTTCCACAGAATTTGGCACCATTTAGGCTCAAGAATCACTTTAAAAAAGGGCGTATTTATTTTAATAGGTACTTACTTACTTACTTACTTATGTGTCCATGTCCGCCGGTCCGGCAGAACAAAGGGATGAAATTAGAGATCTCCACTGCTGACGGTTACCCGCCATGGCTTTTACCTGTCGCCAGGACAGGTTCTCGTCTACAGCCCGGATGTCGTTGGCTAAGCTCCGTCGCCATGAGCCTCTGGGTCTGCCTCTTCTACGCTGTCCTTGTGGATTCCAGTCGAGTGCTGCTCTGCAAACCTCGTTCGCTCCTTTCCTCAAGGTGTGTCCGATCCACTTCCACCTACGCTCACGAATTTCTGTGACTATCGGCCGTTGATGACACCGACGATGGAGTTCCTCATTGGATATCCAATTATCAGGCCACCAGGCACGAATAATATATCGCAGGCACCGGTTAATGAATACCTGCAGTTTTTGCGTTGTCTCCGCTGAGACGCACCACGTTTCGCAGGCATACAGCAGTACGGATTTAACGTTTGAATTAAAGATTCGGGTTTTCGTACGTAGAGTGATCTGGTTTGAGCGCCAAATGTTTCGCAGACCTGCAAAGGCACCCCTGGCCTTCCTGATCCGTGTGGCTATATCAGTCTTGGTACCACCATCGGGCGTTGTTTGGCTACCAAGATATTGAAAGACGGCTACCTGCTCAACTTGTTGTCCCGCTACTGTAAAGTTGGTTGAATTGTCAGTGTTCACTACCATAGACTTAGTTTTCGCTACATTGACTGTGAGACCTGCTGCCTGGGAGCTCTCGGAGAGGTCGTCTAACTTGCTCTGCATATCGTTTCGGCGTTGTGCGAGCAAGACAATGTCGTCGGCTAGGTCGAGGTCATTTAGCTGCTCCATCGTTAGAGGATTCCAAGGCAATCCTCGATTTGGTCTACTGTCAATTGCTCCAACTAATATCTCATCCATAACGATGAGAAACAGAAGCGGTGATAAAATGCAGCCCTGTCTCACGCCAGCAGTAACCCTTATGGGGTCGGACAAGACGCCGTCGTGCAAAACCTTGCACGAGAACGCCTCGTACTGAGCCTCGATGAGATGGACTAGCTTATCTGGAACTCCTCTACGCCTAAGTGCGCCCCAGATGTTTTCGTGATTGAGTCGGTCGAACGCCTTTTCGAAGTCAACGAACACCAGCAGAAGAGAGTCCTGGAATTCGTTGATCTGCTCCAATATAATGCGGAGCGTTGTGATATGGTCTACACATGATCGGCCAGCACGGAATCCAGCTTGCTGCCGCCGGAGAGTAGCGTCGATCTTCTCCTGAATCCGGTTGAGGATTACCTTACAGAGTACTTTGAGAGTAATACAGAGCAACGTGATGCCACGCCAGTTACCGCATTCCGTTAGGTCTCCTTTCTTAGGGACTTTGACCAATATGCCCTGCATCCAGTCCACCGGAAAAGTTGCGGTTTCCCAAATATTGCTGAAAAGCTGATGCATCATCTGTGCTGACAAAGATGGGTCAGCTTTGAGCATTTCGGCTGAAATACGATCTATCCCTGGCGCTCTATTGGATTTCATACTCTTGATGGCAGCTACAATTTCATCCAGCGATGGCGCCTCCGAGTTCACGCGACTTATTCGACGAACTGTAGGCGTCGTACGCTGCTGGTTTTGTTGGTCTCTGACATTTGAAACTCGGAAGAGTTGTTCAAAATGTTCAGTCCATCGCTTAAGCTGTTCTGTACGGTCAGTCAATAGCTGACCAGCTCTGTCCTTTAGCGGCATCTTTGTATTCATCCTGGCACCACTAAGGCGGCGAGAAATATCGTACAACAAACGGATATCACCATTGGCGGCGGCGGTTTCTCCTTGTTCGGCTAGGGAGTTAGTCCAGGCTCTCTTGTCCCGCCTACAAGCACGTTTAACAGCCCTCTCCAGTTCGGCGTATCGTTGACGGGCAGCTGTCTTAGCCGATCTGGTCCGCGCTCGCTCAATGCCGGCTTTCGCCTCTCTCCGCTCGTCGATCTTCCTCCAAGTTTCATCCGAAATCCACTCCCTCCGCCCACTGCGCGCTTTGCCGAGGGTTTCATCACTGGACGTGATGAAGGCGTTCTTGATGCCGGTCCATTGCTCTTCGACGGTTCCACCAGATGGCAACTCCGAGGCTCGAGATTCAAGTTGTTCAACAAAGGCCCTTTTCACCTCAGGATTCTCCATTCGGCGGACGTCGTAGCGGCACCCAACTTTCTCCTCCCGTCGTTGGACACGTGCGACGCGCAGACGTATCTCAGCGATAACAAGATGATGGTCGGATGCAATGTCAGCGCTGCGTTTGTTGCGTACATCAAGAAGGCTCCTTCTCCATTTCCGGCTGATGCAGATGTGGTCGATTTGGTTTTCTGTTCGGCCGTCGCGGGAAACCCACGTGACTTTATGTACTGGTCTATGGGGGAAGAGCGATCCACCAATGACCATGTCGTTATTACCACAGAATTCTGTAAACAGCTCCCCGTTTTCGCTCATCTCTCCTAGGCCATGGCGTCCCATGACGCGTTCAAGGTCCGCGTTGTTTGAGCCAATCTTCGCGTTGAAGTCGCCCATGTGAATTTGGATGTCCCCCTTCGGGATTTTCTCAACCACGCTGTTCAGCTGGCTGTAAAAGCTCTCTTTCTCCTGCAGGTCGGCAGCATCTGTTGGCGCATAGCACTGGATTGCCGTAAGGTTCCTAACCCGTGTTCTAAATCTGGCAACGATTATTCGCTCATTTATTGGTTCCCACTTCATCAGGGCCGCATGTGCCCCTGGGCTCAGTAGGAATCCAACTCCAAGTAGCATTTTCACCTCGTATGCCAGAGTAGAGCAAGACTTGCCCGGATGATGTCCTGTGTTCGCCAGTACCCGGCCATCGGACCTCGCTCAGCCCCAGGATTTCAAGCTTCAGGCGGCTAGCTTCCCTTGCAAGTTGAGCCAGCTTGCCCTGCTGGGCAAGGGTCAGTATATTCCATGTTCCGATTCGTGTCCGTGTTTTCATGCTAAAGGTCGTTGCCAATAATCCGGAGAGATTTCTTCTTTCATTTTCATTAACTTTTTGTGTGTTCTGGTACAGTAGGCTGTTAACCTAAGGTCCTTATCCCGCTGATGGGGCTGCCATCTTAATGTGGGCGGGAGCCACTGTGCCCCCTTTCCTGTTAGCATACGACAACCGAAGTTGCGTACCCCAGCCGGCACCTCGTGGAGGTAGGAATAGGAGTTAATGAACAGAGGTTATGGAATGCACATGTTCACCCTTTGCCAGCCTTTAATAGGTACTATGTTTGAAAAATTGTATCTCTCGAAACTAAGGTTGCTGCAAAATGATGCCTAAGCGTGAGTTGTAGAAAATTGATTTTTCAAACTGAAAAAATAAACACTGAAATTTTTTTTGACCCTTTTTGTACTATCAGTAGATGGTAGAATCAGCATGGTGTATTCAGGCAAATATTAATTCTAGTTGCTAACATGGTAATATAACGCGGATAACATATGAAAACGGCACGTTTATAATAAAAATATAAAATATTTTAAACTTTTTTTTAAATATCCTAAATACGGCTGCATTTAGAAGCTAATTACAACACAAGTGAACGTGAACGTTTAGAAGCTAATTACGACAACACGTGTTGTCAAGCACATATGAAGTTGTTCTAAAATTCAAATTACATATATGTATAACGAGAAATATAAGAATAGTAATAAGAAATATAATAAAAATCTTAGGTTACAAAATATTCATAAAAGTCGTTGTTCTACAAAATCCTTTGATAAATGTTGCTCCATTTCAGAAAAAGTCTCAAAATGTATCAAATCACCACTATTTTTCCAAAAATAAATCGAGGTTACCATTTCCTGAATATTTTAATTTTACATTTTTTCCTGACTTTGGAGCATAGTGAATTTTTTTTCAGTCTTTATTTTTTCATGTTTAAAATTCATTTTTCAAAAACTCACGCTTAGGCTTCATTATGGAGCAAACCTAGTTTCAGGAGATACAATTTCTCAAACATAGCACCTATTAAAATAAATACGCCCTTTTTAGAAGTGATACTTGAGCCTAAATGGTGCCAAATTTTTTGGAAGGTGCATGTTTCCTCTTATCAAAAACGTAAGTGACGTTTAGAGTAAACAGTTCAAGTTTTTTCATTTACCTCTTGCACCTGAAACTGCTAAAATTTGAAAATTACAGAAATGTGATTTGTTCCGCCTTCAGAAAACGGTGAATATCTCAGCGAGATTTAAAGATACATCCTTACTTTCTTCGGCAAAGTTGTTCGTCATAAAATTTCCCATCTATACAGTATAGCTACGTTGCTCTAAGACACTGTTTGATACTCTGTTTTGACGTTTAATTAAATGAAATTTCGAAAATTTTAAATTTTTGCCAAATTCAATAAATTTTTGTAACCAAATATGACTCCAGACATGCCACCATAACTTTTTTATGGATGTATTAGGTCCCAATGATTGTGAAAAAAATAGTTAGGTACCTTGTTTCATCTATTATAACATTTCTAAAAATATTTTTTTGACTTTACTCCTGAAAAATGCCATTTTTCCATAAAACTCAAATGTGCGACCCCTAAATCGCGGCAACCAATGTTGACGTCATATAAAAGTTTTGTTGTGACACCCTAAGCTATCATTTGAGGGGTGAGCCCCCGGGTTTTCTGACATAGTGCTATTTTGGGACACTCTAGTGTACATACACCCAAACAACTTCACAACTGAGCGCTAAATAATTATAAACTTAATGTGAAATTCGTGTCGGCCGCAGAATGCTGCGAAGAAAAACAAATTTTGAAGGATCGATTCAAGTCAGCAGCATCTATTCTTGGTATCCGATCTATGCATGCTGCAATTCCTTCTGGTACCAACACTGTTATAATGAAAACTATTTCCGAATCAAAATCAGGGACAACATTCAAGATAGTGTCATAGAAATAAGCAATAAAAGCAGAAGTAAAGAATTATTAACAGAAATAAAAATATATTAATACTGTTAATGCCGTACCTGTTAATACTGATATAAAATATTAATATGGATTGATAGTGTCCTAATAATAGTTAGGGAAGACTATGTTACATTCTGTTTATGTGTTTCCACAACAGTGCAGTGCCAAAAATGCAAATTTAGTTTTCAAATCGAAAATAACAATATTTGGCAGCACTGTTGCTAAAAACTGACATCTTTTTCGGATTCCTTGGGTAATTTTCCTTGAAAACGCAGAAGAAAATTTGTTTCTAAACTTAATATCTACGGAGCAAAGCAAAAGCAAAGCAAAATAATTTAGCAAAAATGGGGCTATTCATTAAAAAGGGGGGGGGGAGTGGGGCTCCCATTAATCGAGGGGGGCTTCAATCGGCACCAAACTTGGGATTTGTGCTTTTTCGCCCAAAACGAACAATCTGACCAAATTTGGTTGAAATCCGTGAAGGTCGGTTACAGGTGACTCGGACACTTCGCGTGAAATGACCCATATATTTATCGAAACTTTTTGAGAACAGAATCATTGCACCACCAACTATATTTTCATTACCGCCGAAATCTATGATTGTTCTGTTGAACGCCCTCAAACGCTTTCTATTTGCGTTTGTGCATTTGCTCATTATTAGTTTGAAATTTTGCATGTTTTGATACTTGTTTTGATTTTTTGACTTTTTCGAGCACATTTCGTCTATCATAATCAGAGATTTGTTTTAATTTCCAATGTACGGTTTGCTTCAAACCCTTTTTTACTCCTTCGGTAGTCTTCTTTACTCCTTCGGTATTTCATGCGTCAAAACACTTTGAAGCAGAATTATAATTTTATGAGCCTTTTTACTCTTTTAAGAAGTCAAATTAGAAGTGAAAAAACAAAACTATATTAACGTTATTGTAATACGATTTATTCTAATGGGTTACCATTTTTGCAAAACTTTTACACTTTTACTGCTAAAGCCAATGCAATTATTTTTAAAGTTTTTGTCTGGCTTCTGGTAGGCTTTTGCATGGAAAATAATAACGTATAAATGAAAAGCAAGAATAGATTTCGGTTTCACCTTTATACTTCAAGCAAAAATGCTTAAAAGGCTTGAATTTTCTGCTCGTTTAGGAAAATCTCTTTGTTTTTTTGCCTCCTTCAGTGGCCCAGTATCGGATGGACAAAGTTTTATAAAATATTTTTAATGGTCTAATTTGTTTCAGCCAATATTCTTTTGAATTACAAATTTTAAATACATTTTTGCCTTTCTACTATATAAATATATAGTATAAAGGTATAGAAATCACTTGGAAAACCGGAAATGGAAAGAAGGTCCTGCGGGCCGAATGTTATATACCATTCGACTCAGTTTCGAAAACTGAGCATTTTCTGTGTGTGTGTATGTATGTGTGTGTGTGTGTGTGTGTGTGTGTGTGTGTGTGTGTGTGTGTGTGTGTGTGTGTGTGTGTGTGTGTGTGTGTGTGTGTGTGTATGTGTGTATGTGTGTGTGTGTATGTGACGCTTTTTATCTCACTCACTTTTCTCGGAGATGGCTGGACCGATTTTAATGTTCCTAGTGTCAAATGAAAGGTCTAGGTGTCCCATTGGTCGCTATTGAATTTCATACTGATCGGACTTTTAGTTCAAAAGTTATGTATAAAAATACGAAAAATATGGGACTTCATTATCTCATAGGTCACTCAACCGATTTGAACAAAATTGATTGCATATGAAAGAGGAGCCTTGCAAACCCTTAACTTCCAAATTTCATGACGATTGGGCTTGTAGTTTGAAAGTTACATAAAGAAATGTGAAAAAATAGTATTTAAAACATATTTATGTAACATATAAGCATTAATTTAATGAAAAACATCACACATTTTATGATTATTTGAAAATTACTACTGAGATCTATCAAACGAAACCGAGTTATTTAAAATCGGACGCTTCATTGAAAAGTTATTCAAACTTTAACACTTGAGCACCGTATATTAAACCGTTAAAACGTGTGAAATCAAAACATATCGATCAAATGTTGATTGTATTCAATGTATGAGATGTGTGTGATGTATGTGTGTATGTATGTATGTATGTATGTATATATGTATGTATGTATGTGTGTATGTATGTATGTATGTATGTATGTATGTGATGACAATTTGCAATTTTAAAATTTGCAATGAAATTCAAGAAAAGTGAGAATCATGTCAATTGTCTGAAGTTTTTGAAGCCTATTAGTGGAATACGAACTCTGAAATTAAAGAAAAGAAAAAACTTTTACCGACTAAATTCCACTATTTAATATTTATTCGCGACAGATACGTATACGCTTTGAAATAAGACACTGATGAAGCCTGCACGTCGTAGGTGAACTACGCAAATGAATATTAAATAGTGGGATTCAATCGAAAAGTTTTTTCTTTTCTTTGATTTCAGATTTCAATTGTCATTTTCTTCACTTGCTGTTACTCACAATTGTACAAGAAAAGCAAAAGGCGAAGAAAAGCAGTTTATTTAAGCATGTAGGTATAGTGGTGTATAGAATCAAAAATATTAGTGAGTTGATTTTCCCAAATAAATTTGTACAAACTCCAAACAAATTCTGCGCATTAATAGATGCTCTTTTCAATCAATAGATACTAGAGCTTAGAAATGTTATATGAAAAATAGGAAGTAAACGTTGCACGGTAGAAATTTTGTAAGATTTGTTTTCGTTAGTGATATTTTAAAGAACAGATGTCTTATGTCATGTATCATGTTTTAATAAATAAATCAAAAAAAGACAAGCACTGGGAATCATATCGATCGTATTTCCCATTCTCAAGCATGTTTATGGCGCAGCTTTGGCACTATTTTTCGACCTCATCTTGTTTTCCTAACCCTCTAACATTGTAAAAACGATGCGATCAAGCTAATGACTATCTTTTCATGAAAGTACATTCAAAAGAAGCTTAAGTTTTGATTTTCATGCAAAAATAATTATCTGAAGGAGCGCTAGCTAAGAAATAGTTCCATTTCTCGTTTTCATATCTAATGCTCTATTCAGTAATTTTTTTCTAATTCAGATATATTGGAAAATTGAAGCCAAGCAAACCAATAGTAAAATTTTGAGATCAATCATTTTGTTGTAGATATCCTTTTTCTACAAAAGCGAAATATAATAATAATTTTTCTGAACTCTTGTTTTTCAAAGATGCTAACTTTTGAATGCATGGCATTAATATCAAAATATCAAAAAATCTGCTATGAACAAATACTTCATATTGTCAATTCAAAACAAGTTTCGTATGTGGCTCTGAAGCCCGAAAGTTAAGGCCGTCTGTAGACCCGTTAGAGGGTTAATTTCTAATTTTCTATACATATTCATTCAAGCCTGTAAAAATTATCTTTTGTGTTTACATTATTTTTCTATAAATATTATAAAACTAAATAAGGTGTTCATCAAGTAACAGAAATGACGCTTACATGTATTTACGCACCCAAGGAAAGAAAATATAATTATTCTACACAATAAATTCTACACAGTAAAATTCACAACGTACTGGCAAATAAGGATTTTGAGGAATACGGAACGGATATTTAAAAATATAATCTAATATAACATCTATACATCTACAATTAAGTTCCTGAGAAATTAAATAATGATTGTTGTGGCAGTAGAAAGGCTAGGTCACGCCGCTAGGTGGATTAATTCGGGTTTTTAATATATGAAGTATATTTATCAATTGACGCCTCCCAGTTGGCCTCGAGGTATGATGCTGGCCTAATAAGCCAGTCGTCGTATGTTCGAATCTCGGTGCCTATCCAACGTAGCAAGTTTGCAGTTTTGATTAGTTTCATTAATTTGATAAAGAGGTGAAAGAATTAGCTTTAGGCTGATAGGCTTTTTGATAAACTGATCCCAAAACATATTTTACAACGTTTATTATTTTCTTGCAAGTCCATAAAATTGTTTATTAGCAAGAATAAAGATTTTGTTTGAAAATATATTGCTTATCATTTTGACGGCCAATTGTAGCAGACAGAATTAGGCGTTATCTAAAGCTATCGAGTTTACTTTTACAAAAAATAAATTGACAGTCAGCTTAACTGATGCAAAGCAAAGTCATGGGTTTATACCGTCTTTAGACATTACCCTTCTTTATCGACAGACTTCGCAGCCGGCTGTTAGAGTACAGGAAAATTACGGGGCCAGTGCAACAATCCTACTGACTCTAACTAGCAAGCACCGCCTAGCCGAGATTCGAACATAAAACGACTGGCTTGTTAGACCAGCGTCGTACCTCGAAGCTAACTGGGCGACTAAGCTTAACTGATGAGTGTTGACAATTGAAAAATCAACCTTTTCCGCATGATTCCAATGAAATTTTGGCAATAAGTTTTGGGATTCCAAAAAGATTACCATTCCTAACTAATGGTTTAGCACAGTTGTAATGAACAGATGTTCCGAGAAAATCCGGCGCAATCAACCATTTCATCAAAGTTACCTTCAACAACATGTTTGTTTACTCAGCAACGACGCTGCATGATATTGGTGGTGTAGAGTGATTTGCACCGATCATAATCGTAGCAATCTACAACATTGTTTGTACGACGAATGGTAAAATATCGGTTTTTTACTATTTGCCAGCTTTTTGCGTAGATTTTCATTATTTTTTTACGTATAAACCTGACGCAGACCAAAACACAACAACTGAAAAAAGAATCATGCAATCCCGCGAAGCCGTTCTTGAGTTTATCCCTTACAAACAAACGCACCAACTTGGTTTTATTATATAGATTATAAGAAACTGTTAGTGCCATTGTTTAATTGAATTTTTAAAAGAGAAGAGCGAAATATTCAAATTAAATTCTTTATTGAATGCAATGGTCGCTTTGAAAATACGTGGACGGGAGTTCATAAGTACAAGGCCTGCAACCAATAAGGTATAAAGATTTCTTTTAAAAATCACTTGTGTGCATCATAAAGGTTGAAATAGTAATGATTGACCAGCCCACAGATTATTGTATTGAATATGATTATGCGTAGCTTGACATGTTTCAATAATCTTACTTTAACTCGCTTGTGGCCTTTAAAAGGGCCATTGGTTACAAATAACATTAAAGCCAAAGCACGTTTATCGCAAATATGACGTGCCATTCGAACACAGAGCACAGACACCCATTCAGTAACAAATTTTTCGCGAATTCTTGGATAAAATTTCAAATTAAAATCACCTAATATGCTAGCGACACCACCACTATAGTTTCCCAACTAATGATTCATTTGATTTGCACACTGACCACCTTTGGCTCCTCTGGCGCTAGTATATATGGACTATATGCGTTATGCTAGCGCCAGAAGCTAGCTGTTGTGAGTTTAGTGAAGAATTTCATGCGCCTTTAGCGACACTATCACTATAGTTTCCCAACTAATTTGACATAAGTTTTATCCAAGTGGGGACCTTTCGCTTGAATGTCTGTTTCTCTGTGATTCGAATACCCTTCTTTTTTACATGAATGGCAACAGGCACGTAAGTTAGCGTCTTTTGCTCCGAGAACATTTTACTAGTTTACTTTCACAGCTTACATTACATAGCTTGTTCTTCTTCTTCTTCAGCAGCATAGAGCCGGGGTGGCTCGTGCTGTTTCAAGCACTCGTCTCCATTCAACTCGGTCTTGGGCCACTCGTCGCCAATTTCCTAGTCGTCTCAGAAGTCGCAAATCGCTTTCGACCTGGTCGAGCCATCGTGCACGTTGGGCCCCCCTGTTCCTGGTGCCGGTGGGGTTGTTGAAGAGGACCGTTTTCGTCGCACTGTCGTCCGGCATCCTTACGACGTGTCCGGCCCACCGTAGCCTGCTAACTTTCGCTAGACGTACGATGGGAGTCTCCCCAAGCAGTGCCTGCAGCTCGTGATTCATACGCCTCCGCCACTCTCCGCTTTCAGTTTGTACTCCGCCAAATATCGTCCGCAGCACTTTCCGCTCAAACACGGCAAGGGCGCGTATGTCCTCCGTAAGCAGCGTCACGGCTTCAAGTCCATAAAGAACTACCGGTCTAATAATGGTTTTGTACATTGTTAGCTTCGTGCGGCGGCGTATGCTTCCTGATCGTAGCGTTTTACGAAGGGCAAAGTAGGCCCGATTTCCCGCTTGGATGCGCCGCTGGATCTCCTTACTAGTGTTGTTGTCCGCGGTCACCAGCGATCCCAAATACACGAACTCTTCTACCACTTCTAGTTCGTCGCCGTCAACGGTTACCGTCCGTGGGAGGCGCGCATTTGTTTCCTTTGAGCCTCTTCCTTTCATGTATTTGGTCTTCGACGCATTTATTTTTAGCCCAATTCTCCTAGACTCCGCTTTCAGTCTGGCGTAGATTGCCTCCGCCGTCGCAAAGTTCCTGGCTATGATATCGAAGTCATCTGCAAAGCCTAGAAGTTGGCTACTCTTGGTAAAAATCGTGCCTCTCGTTTCAATGCCCGCTCGTCGGATCACCCCCTCAAGAGCGATGTTGAACAGCATGCAGGATAGACCGTCACCTTGTCTCAACCCTCGTCGCGTCTCGAAGGGACTCGAGAGTGTCCCAGAGATGCGTACGAAACACATCACTCGATCCAATGTAGCTCTGATCAGTCGCGTCAGTTTGTCCGGAAAACCGTATTCGTGCATTATCTGCCATAGCTTGTCTCGATCGACTGTATCGTATGCTGCTTTGAAATCGATAAAGATGTGATGCGTGGGCACGTTGTACTCCCGACATTTCTGCAAGATCTGTCGGATAGTAAACATTTGGTCCGTTGTTGCGCGAGCCCCCATGAAACCCGCCTGATAATTCCCTACGAAACCTTGTGCTATCGGTGACAGCCGGCGTAACAGGATCTGGGAGAGTACCTTGTAGGCGGCGTTTACCAGCGTAATACCACGATAGTTGCAGCAGTCTAGCCGATCACCCTTTTTGTAGATGGGACAAACCACTCCTTCCATCCATTCCTCCGGTAGCTTTTCCTCCTCCCAAATCCTCGAAATAACCCAGTGTAGAGCCTTTGCTAGCGTTTCCCCGCCATGTTTATAAAGCTCTGCCGGTAGGCGGTCCTTCCCAGCGGCTTTATTGGTCTTCAGCAACCTGATTTCTCGTTTGACTTCTTGAAGATCAGGTGCTAGGACATCACTATCTTCCATGGGCGCTCCTAGGTTAATTTCCGTTCCGCCTCCTTCTGCGACTTCGCCATTGAGGTGTTCATCGAAGAACTGCTTCCACCTGTCGACCACCTTGCGCTCGTTTGTAATTAGATTCCCTCCCTCGTCCCTACACATGTCAGGTTTCGGTGTGTAGCCCTTCCGAGTTTGGTTCACCTTCTCATAAATCTTGCGCGTGTCATTAGCTCGGAATAGTTGTTCTAATTCTTCACGATCTCTGTCCTCCTTTTGGCGCTTTTTTCTCCTCAGGATCGTGGTCAACTGGTTCCTAGCTCGTCGGTACTTGGCCAGGTTCTCTCTAGTGGCAATACTTAGATAATTTTTCCAAGCGTTTTTTTTCTCTTCCACCGCTTGTTGGCATTCCCCATCAAACCAATCATTTTGTGTACTCCGAGGCTCAATACCTAGTGCCGCGGTAGCGGCCTCTCCGATGGCCGAGCGTATTCTGCCCCAACCGTCTTCGAGGTTTGAAGCACCTAACTCCTCGGAAGAAGGCAGTGCCTCATTCAGTACTCGCGCGTAGTTCTCGGCAGCTTGTGGGTTATCTAGCTGCCTGATGTTCAGCCGAGGAGGGCGGCTTTGACGTGTCCGGTATACGGTGGACAGCTTTGAGCGCACATGTACTGCTACTAGGTAATGGTCAGAATCAATATCCGCACCCCGACGGGAGCGTACGTTCGTGATGTTAGAGAAGAACCGGCCCTCTATGAGAACGTGGTCAATTTGGTTCATTGTACGTTGGTCAGGTGATCTCCAGGTGGCTTTGTGGATATCCTTGCGCGGGAAAAAGGTACTTCGGATCACCAGGCCTCGGGAAGCTGCGAAGTTTATACATCGTTGGCCGTTATCGTTTGTGTCGGTGTGCAGGCTATGGGGTCCTACCACCGGTCTATACATTTCTTCCCTACCGACCTGGGCGTTCATATCCCCGATGACGATCTTGATGTCCCGTGACGAGCAGCCTCGCGTAGAACGCTTCTTTCTCATCGTCGGGTCTACCTTCGTGCGGGCAGTGCACATTAATGATGCTATAATTGAAGAAACGGCCCTTTATCCTCAATACACACATTCTCTCGTTGATCGCCTTCCAATCTATCACGCGATCCTGCATTCCGCCCAGCACTACAAAGCCCGTTCCCAGTTCGTTGGTAGCGCCACCGCTCTGGTAAAACTGGGCCTTTCCGCCACGGATCTTCCATACCTTCTCTCCTTTGCGACAGATTTCCTGCAGAGCTACGATACCGAGTTTGCGGGGTTCCAGCTGTTCAATCAGCACCCGCTCGCAACCTGCGAAATTTAGCGATCTGCAGTTCCAAGTCCCGAGTCTCCATTCGTCGTCCTTATTTCGTCGCCTAGGTCGATGCCGAATATTCCGCTCCGAAGATGCTTGAATGTTGTTAGTTAAGTTTAGTTTAGGTGTGTAGCCGTACTGGGGCAACACTACCGAGTCTCGCGATGGGGCTGCCATCTCATAGTGCCGAGACGCACTATACCTCCTTCCCGGTTAGTATACGACCTTAGTTTCCACCGGGGTTGGTTACCCGATCTCCGCTAAGGTTGCTCGTATTCCGGCTGGTACCACGAGGAGGTCGGGATCGGAGTTGCTGGATAAGAGGCTAACGACCACTATGGGGTCTATATTCCGCATTATCTAGCCGTTTACCAACCATAGCTTGTTACATAGCAGAAAACATGGTTCATACACAAACGGTTTTGTTTTATTTGTATGAGAGTCCTTCCTTATCCTCAAACCGTAATAAAATAAGTTCGTGCCTCCAATAACCCCCATATGCCAAATTTGGTTCCTTTTGCTTGAGTAGTTCTCGAGTTATGAGGAAATTTGTATGTTATTTGTATGGGAGCCCCCTATAAAAAGAGGAGGAGACTCAATTCACAATAGAAGAAATTCTTGCCTACTGAAACCACCCCATGCCAAATATGGTTCCATTTGCTTGATTAGTTCTCGAGTTTTGAGGAAATTTGTATTTCATTTGTATAGGAGCTCCCCTCTTACGCCCTTCTTAAAATTGGTCTCTAAACCCCCAAAAAAATTCTGGTCATTTTATCTATCCAACGCCATAAAAATTGTTCAGTTCGTTCAGTAGTTTAGTAGTTATTAGCATTTGAAATCTTTCATTCAGACGTTACACCTCTATTTTCGTTTTCACAAAGTGCTACCCAGTTCCAGTATTGTAAACAAAGACGTAGTCCTACGTCAAAAAAAACAGAAACATGATAACAATCGGTTGTTGTAGAAGTTATGACACGATATAGACACTCCTACGGGACGGTTCAGCTTAGTTACAAGCTCTGTTTAATTGCAATTAAAGGAAATAAATACGTGATATCTTTGTGACGCGGTTGCATAAATTCAAACATAGTTCAAACATGTTGGCATAGTTGCAAACAAACAAACAAACAATTGAATTTGTTCATCTTATAACGATGCAACATATGTGTTCTACTTCGCAACACAGTAGAAGCCTATTCAGATCATGTTGGAGTACACTGTGGCTTTTGCTATTAGAGTACATTTACCCACACATTCGATCGTGTTAACTATATCGCACATTGTCTATTGCGCGCACGCATCCAGTTAACCTGGAATTTTTCAGTCTATTGTCCGCGAACAAAGCTCGGCACATGCCGTAATCTGTTCGATCGTGTACATTTTGCGAGTGTTCGATTTTGCTTCTAAAATCAGTTTTGGCGTAAAATGCTGCAAGATGAAGAGGGTATGAAATGGGGAAGGCAAATGAGGAGCGTCCAATATAGCTCTAGCTATCCCAAGCCCCTACCTAGCGCCTCCACGTGGCCATATCCGGTAATGCTCTATTGAGTAGCCAAGCTAGGAGGTGCGATACTGTGTGGTTCCCGGCTGCCTGATCTCATAATCGAGGTTTTGGGCAGACGGTGGAGCCACACGATCTGGTAAGCATAATATAAGTTATTTTAATTATTTTTGTCGTTTTAGCTTATGAAGCATTTACTGCTTTATAGTGAAAACTTTGGCCAATACGAGTGTTAATACTGCACATGGATATTGGATACCAGAAGAAAAATTAAATTAATTATTAGAAGCATTTATGGAAACTAAAAGGACGCAACTCCATTCCATTCGAAGGACTGCTGATGAGATTGTTCTATTTTTACCCATATATACCACATTTCATAAATAAACTAGAATCGGGAAGAGGGAGGGACCATCAGAGCACTTGTTTGAAGCGGTGGGCCTAGGGAGAGTGAAACAGTCAACTTTCTAGGGTTAATCTTGGCCCGATTAACAACACATCGTGGATAATGAGCGGGCTCTTCTCCCCACCTGCTGGAGTCATTCTGCATTAAGACGGTTTATTCAACGATTGACTCAGGTGACTTAGCCCTTGGAAGGAGATTCTCTAAATCCCTGGTACGTGTAAGTGATGTTGCTTATCGACCAATTCCCTTTTGGCCCTTCATACAAGAGTTGGGAAGCATGACCAATCGTTGAATATGTTCAACTCTTTTTGACATGATAGGCTCATTGCTATGAACGGATGTTCTGCTAAGGCAGGTGGTAGTACCATATATTCATATATTCAAAATGCTGCAAGATGAAGATGCGCTTTTATTATCAAGTGGTGACGACTTTATCGGTAGTGCTAATATGTTGGACTCGGTGGCAGGCAATAACAACGACATGTCTTGTGATGCTGTAGCGGATGGTGCAGTGAATGTAGCAGCCGTAGAAGCAGCGGAAAGTCTTATAAATCTTTCCGGTCAAGCTTGTGGACTGCAAAGCTTGGCCACTGATGTTGCAGTGAATGCACATCGCAAATGCGTAGCTACCACGCCGAAGTCCAACGTGGATAAAAAACTCCGAGGCAGGCCAGTTTATAAGGCAATCATTGTCCGCAATGATGAGGTTATGAACGAAAATGTGGCTTCATTTTTTTTTCAGGAAACTTTCGGTACTCCAAGACAACGTTCCGATTGAAAATTCTCAGCCTACGTTCACCGGCTACGGGCTTCAACAGAAAGCACCCACCGTGGATTGAAGCAAGTGAACAGTTTAGCTATACATGGCTTAAAGCAGCAATCGACACGATGAACGCAGCTTCCGCGGGTAAAAAATTTCTTGTAAAACCTTATACACCACCACCACCGCTGCGACGAGTGGTAGCAACCCTTCCACCTTGTGGTCCAAAAAGGCTGAACTACGCTGAAATCATAAATAATATCCAGCGTCTCAATCCAGGAATACGTACCGATGGTTGGCGTATTTTGGCCGTCACAAATGATTTTAGCGGCCGTAAAAATCTAATTTTTGGAATAAATGAAAATTCAGTACGGGATCTAGTGAATAAAGGTATGAAATTTTTTTTATAGATATTCCTACCTGAAGCTTAAGATTCACGAGAAAAAGAAATAATTCTTAGAGATAACTTATTGTATAAATAAATGATTTCAATCAAGTGATGCTTTGATTTATTTTCCTCTTTAGCGAAAGCCATCATTGTGACTATCCATAGGTTCTCATATTTTCGTCGTGAAACGAGAAGTTTGTGGTTCTATCTGTGGTTCCGACTCACAACCACTCTGTGGCTCTTCGCGACAGCGTAAATTCTTTGAGTAAACCTCAATGATCATGTACATAAATAAGTACAGAAATGAGTTCAATATTTTATATACAGATCTCATTAATCAACATTAAAGTTGGATCATCGGCCATCGGGCATTCTCAATTAGCTTGGGGTTGTTCAGTGAATTCTTTTTACATTCCTGCCCTTCTTCCTCTCCTTGTCCAATATTCTTCCTCGCGCATTCCCTCTCAAGTCTTAATCCAAGTTTCCTCTATTTCCCTTTCCCCTCTCTCTTTTTCTAAACGGGCAGATGATAAAAAGGCGCTGGCGATTATGTTTTGGCAAGGCACAAATCTTCCAATATAAGAGCGTGCCGCCTGAGCCACCCTTACTGATACCTAATATGACCATTTTACTAACAGTAAACAGTAATGTTTGCACATTTGAATATCATGCTCATGCAAACACCCCCTTACTTTAAGCTTTTACCTTCTTACTTGTCCACATGCCACAAATACGTAAATATTTAAATTTACTCTCTCTCTCTCTCCTTTCTTTATCTTTCAAACACATACGCATCTACATGGTGACAACATTAAGGCCGGAGCTAATTTTCCAATTATGTTCACTGTATTTCGAGGGTTATTTGTATCCCTGATGTAGTAATACAGCGTTAAACTCTGCTTAACCCATTAAGCCCCACCCTTTTTCCAGCAGAGATAGAAAATTGAAACTTTCAGGAAAATTCTCTTTTAGATTAACTGAGAAAAAGCCGCTGACATGTATTTTTAATTTTGGCCCTGAGTCCCGCAACGATACGTTGCGAAAACGCAACGCTGGGCGTTAAGGATATATCGTTTTTGCATACCTTTATTATTGTGACAATGGATGCTTCATACTTTTTTACCATTAAATTAAACTCGTGATTATTTTTTGGGATTTTGAGTACCAATAAAGATTAACTTAATAAATATAAGCATTTTTTGTTTTTTTCATGATATACATCGACACCTTTGGGATGGAGACCAACTTTATAAAGGCTTATTTGGGTGCTGTACATGGCATCGCAGGTGATCTATTCCGTACCAACACGTTCCGGAAACGTTGTAACATTAGATTTGGGTCTATGATACTGTCGTTGATGCTTCCACTATCACTCAATTAATCCAGATATTCTGGAGGCAAAGTTACTATAACAATTATATTTCGCTCTTATCACAACGGCTGCTACATCTGCTCTGCCGTCAGTGTTTAAAGCTGCGAATTCTATGTTATGTAAACTTAAATAAGGTTCCCTGGATATTTTGACACTTGTTAGTTAAGATTTACATTTAATTATTTACTAAAAAGCAACGACATCAAATAAATTACCGCGGCAAACGAACGAAAACAAATGTCCCCTGTGACAAATTTTGCATATCGTTTCTTCCTAGCGTTGCGTTTCAGCTTCAAACCTACCGCCATCCGGGGTGAGATTGTGCCACGGGGGTGAGATTGTGCGAAAAACCAAAAATGTTTATTTGTGAAATTTATTATATCTGTAGAAACTAGTGACCTAAATTCAAAATGATCATGAACATAACATATTTATTCATAACTTAGAATGGAACGCAGATAATATTAGCAAACTATTTAGCCTAAACAGGGTTTCAAAGTTCGCGATCAAAAATACTCGGAAATAACGCTTGTAAAAAATGTCCCGCATAAACCAACCCAAACAAGAAATCGCATCAACTTGCTATTTTGAAGGTATATAAACTAATCATTTACAATGTATTGAAAAGTTATTAGGCGTTGGATAAGTTTTGATTACGAAAATAATATTTTTCGAGACTTTGTACTTTTCGAGATTCATGGGGGTGAGATTGTGATAATGATCGATCCATTTTGTGGATTTCACATACACAACAAAAATACGTCAGTATACACCAGTACACTCACATTTTTTACTATTGAGCACAATATTTTGACAGATTAGATTGCATCATCCATTTTGGAGCAAAAAGCATCATAGGTCTGCTAAATAATTTAAACTAATTTTTACTTTTTCCCTGGAAATTTCAGATGCTTTGAATAAACACTATAATATAAGACGAATATATTATACCGTGTATAAACGCCAGTTTTAAGGAGGGGGAGGGGATGGTATGGGCCACATGTTCTGCGGCCGCGGGCTCTCGAATGTAATGGTTACTGATGATCAAATAGGTATGCCCTCTTAGAACACACCCCTTCATGTATCTCCCCTTGTTAACCCTAGAAACGCTACTGGCTATATAAAGGCTGTCCATTGACTACGAACTCATTTTTAGTTGTTTCAGACCTCCCCGGGTTATTTTCGTTCAAACTTTTTGTATGATGCGTTGTTTTTGGCCGACCCCCTGTCCCTAATAGTCCACCTAGTTCATGGACGGCCCCATATGAACTACTTTATACCAGGGATGGTTCGATCACTTTGACTCAATTTTGATTCATTTGAGAGTACCGCCTCAGCCGAGCAAAATTTGACAAAGTGATAAATGGGACATTTGTAAAACTAGTTATTATCTACAATTTTGTTGAATTAAGTTTTACTGTATGTTTTGTAGTTACGGCGCTACAATGCTAGTAACTCTTTAGTGACTAAATGAACGTTCATTTCGTTCAAATGTCCCATACATTTCTTTATCAAATTTTGCTCGGCTGCGACCGTACTGTTAAATTAATCCAAATTGAGTCAAAGTGATCGAACCATCCTTGCTTTATACTAATACTAGCTGACCCGACAAACTTCGTATTACCACAAATTAACCAGTGTTGTACATAAATCATGAATCTCGGATGATCTTTGTCACTATCTCGAGTTTTGCAAGCCCCCCAGTGGGCGGCGCTTCCGACGGCGGGTCACCGGCAACACTCGCGACCGGCTCGTCCTGAATGATCTAGTGTTACTATAGATAGTTTTTGTGGTCTTGTTATTGATTAATGTTTTATGGAAGAGTCTCGAATTTCTCGAATTGGATTAGTTTTTGAGTTTCGCAAAAATTTCTGTTTTATTTGTATGAGAGTCCATATCCCCCTACCACAGGGGTGAGAGGTCTCTAACTATCATAAAATAAATTCAAGACTCAAAAATCTCCTACATGCTAAATTTGGTTCCATTTGCTTGATTAGTACTCAAATTATAAGGAAATTTGTATTTCATTTGTATGGGAGCCCACCCTCTTAAAAGGGAAAGGGGTCGTAATACACCACAGAAAAAAAATTCTGCCATCTAAAACTCTCACATGCCAAATTTGGTTCCATTTGCTTGGTTAGTTCTAAAGTTATGAGCAAATTTGTGTTTCGTTTGAATGGGAGCCCCCCCCCCCCCTCCTAAAAAGGTAAGAAGTCCTAAGTCATAATGGGAAAAATGGTTGCCTCCAAAAACACCCACATGCCAAATATGGTTCCATTTGCTTGATTAGTTCTCGAATTATGAGGAAATTTGTATTTCATTTGTGTAGAAGCCCCCCCTCTTGAAGTGTGGAAGGATCCTAATTCACCGTAGAAAATATTTTTGCCTACAAAAACCTCCACATGCCGAATTTGGTTCTATTTGCTTGATTAGTTCTCGAGTTATGGGGAAATTTGTATTTCATTTGTATTGGAGCCCCCCTCCTAATGTGGGAAGAGGTCCTAATTCATCATAGAAAAAATTCTTGCCTCCAAAAACACCTACACGCCAAATTTGGTTATGTTATGAGGAAATTGGTATGGAAGCCCCCCCTCTTAAAGGGGAGAGGAGTTATAATTCCTCTTATAAAGAGGGGAGGGGTCTCAATTCACCATAGAATAAATTCTTGTCACCAAAAAAAACACCCACATGCCAAATGTTGTTCTATTTGCTTGATTAGTTCTCGAGTTAGGAGGAAATTTGTATTTCATTTGTACAGGAGCCCCCCCTCTTAGAGTGGGGAGGGGTCCTAATTCACCGTAGAAAATTTTCCTGCCCTCGAAAACCTTCACATGCCAAATTTGGTTCCATTTGCTTGATTAGTTCTCGAGTTATGAGGAAATTGGTATTTCATTTGTACAGGAGCCCCCCCTCTTAAAGTGAGGAGGGGTCCTAATTCAACATAGAAAATTTTCTTGCCCTCGAAAACTTTCACATGCCAAATTTGGTTCCATTTGCTTGATTAGTTCTCGAGTTATGAGGAAATTTGTATGGAAACCCCCCCTCTTAAAGGGGAGAGGAGTTATAATTCCCCTTATAAAGAGGGGAGGGGTCTCAAATTACCCTAGAATAAATTCTTGTCACCGAAAACACCCACATGCCAAATTTGGTTCTATTTGCTTGATTAGTTCTCGAGTTATGCAGAAATTTGTGTTTCATTTGTATGGGAGCCCCCCTCCCCCTCTTAGTGGGGGAGGGGTCTCTAACCATCACTAAAACCTTTCCTGGCCCCAAAAACCTCTACATGCAAATTTTCACGCCGATTGGTTCAGTAGTTTTTGATTCTATAAGGAACACAGGACAGACAGACAGACAGAAATCCTTCTTTATAGGTATAGATTTATGTGTATTGTTTATAAACATGCTAATGTTCACTGTTTAGGTTTTTAGCTTAACTTTATGTTTTTGGCACAATGTCACCCCCTAGAAGGGGTGAGATTGTGCCAAAGTTCAAGCACTTCCAGTAAAATTAGGTTTCATTGTAACTAAACCATCTCTATGGTAGTTTTTTTTTTTTTTTTGTTTAGATTATAGTCGCTTTAACCAGTTTTGGGTCATTCATGACTTCTGCGGGGTTGGGATTTGAACCCGGGTCCTCGGCGTGAGAGGTGTGAATGCTAACCACTACGCCGGGACTGACCCCTTCTATGGTAGTTGTTAATTGAACAATTTAGTATATATTGACAGGTTTGAAATCAACTTAGTTTCTAAATTGTGTGTATACTGAGCTAAAGAACAAAAACATATGCTTTTTTGGCACAATCTCGCCCCGGATGACGGTATCTTAAAATTACAAAAATAATCACAATTATGAAACAAAGTTTTTTTGGCAAGCAACCTATTCTTAGTAACACTGATTAATAGATCGGACATTAAAAAAGACGCAATCGAGTTTTACGAGCATTTTTCCATAACTATCCGTAAAATAGTAAAACCTGTTATTTTGTCACAGCTGTAATTCTGCAGCTGTCGATTAGATTTTTTCCCAATCTTTCTTTGTTTCTCAGGGCCCGAGTTGGTATCTTAAACCATGTCTTCTCTAGAATCGAGTGAAAGTGCGTTGTGTTTTCGCAACGCTGGGAGGAAATGGGTTAATGCTATCAATGAACAAACGCCATTCAGATGGGTCATGGGACTCACCAATAGTCTTTTTACATCCAAACAGTAACAAGCATTGTCTTAACCCATTTCCTCCCAGCGTTGCGAAAACGCAACGCACTTTCATTCGATTCTAGAGAAGGCCCGGTTTAAGATATCAACTTGGACCCTGAAAAACAAAGAAAGATTGGAAAAAAAATCTAATCGACCTGACGAGATGAACCAGCCCACGGCTGAAAATCTCGATAATAAAGAGAAAAAAAAATCTAATCGACCTGTTTTTGCTCAAAGGTCAGATGTTACATGTAACATAATTACAGCTGTGACAAAACAACAGGTTTTGCTATTTTTCAGACAGTTAAGGAAAAATGCTCATAAAACTCGATTTTACCTCTATTAACGCCTGAGCTATCAATCAGTGATAGTAAGAATCGGTTGCTTGCCAAAAAAAACTTTGTTTCATAATTTTGATTATTTTTGTAATTTTAAGATAGGTTTGAAGCTTTGCGTTGCGAAAACGCAACGCTAGGAAGTAACGATATTCAAAATTTGCAACGGGAACGTTTGTTTCCGTTCGTTCGCTGCAGTGTTTCATTTGATATCGTTGCTTTTTAGTAAACAAATGAATGTAAATCTTATCTTTCGCTTATTTAAAATATTCCGGAAACATTATAAAAGTTTACATAACATAGAATTCGCAACTTCAAACACTGATGGCAGATGGAGAAGCCGTTGTGATACGAGCGTAATAAAATTGTTAAAGTACCTTTGCCTCCGGAATATCTGGAGGAATTGAGTGATGGTAACGACAGTATCATGGACCCAAATTTAATGTTACAACCTTTCCGGAACGTGTTGGTAGGCATTTAATCATCTGCGATAACATGCATTTAGCATTGAAACTGCATACTATGCGTCTAGTGCAAAGATAGTCTCCAACCCAAATGATTCGATATCTATCATAAAACATAACATGTAATACTGTAAGTCGTTCATTTAATCTTTATTAATACTCAAAAACCCGAATTAATCCACTTAGCGGCGTGACCTAGCCTTTCTACTGCCACAATAATCATTATTTAATTTCTCAGGAACATTTATGTATAATTAACTTGACTACATTTTTAAATATCCGTTCCGTATTCCTCAAAATCCTTATTTGCCAGTAAAATTCCCAACGTATTGCGTAGAATAATTAAATTTTCTTTCCTCGGGTGCGTAAATACTTGTAACACCTTATTTAGTTTTATAATCGGTCGGCCTTAACTTTCGGGCTTCAGAGCCACATACGAAACTTGTTTTGAATTGACAATATGAAATATGCGTTCATAGCAGATTTTTTGATATTAATACCATGTGTTCAAAAGTTAGCATCTTTGAAAAACAAGAGTTCAGAAAAATTATTATTATACTTCGCATTTGAAGAAAAAGGATATCGACAACAAAATGATTAATCTCAAAATTTTACTATTAGTTTGCTTGGCTTCAATTTTGCAATATATCTGAATTAGAAAAAATAACTGTAGATCATTAGATATGAAAAAGAGAAATTGATCTTTTTCTTAGCTGGCGCTCCTTCAGATAATTATTTTTGCATGAAAATCAAAACTTAAGCTTCTTTTGAATGTACTTTCATGAAAAGATAGTCATTAGTTTGATCGCATCGTTTTTACAATGTTAGAGGGTCAGGAAAACAAGATGAGTTCAAAAAATAGTGCAAAAGCTGCGCCATAAACATGCTTGAGAATGGGAAATATGATCGATATGATTTCCAGTGCTTGTCATTTTTGATTTATTTATTGCTGTTGCAGTTGAAAACCGTAATAATCGACTCGCGACATTCGCTTTTATTCTTGTTCTGTGTGTCGCAATTACGTCGCACGTGGTGCGCTGTGATCGCACATTGATGCGCTATACAGCGCACCACGTGCGACGTAGTTGCGACACTCAGAACAAGAATGAAACCGAATGTCGTGAGTCGATTATTACAGTTTTCAACTGCAACAGCAATATTAAAACATGATACATGACATAAGACATCTGTCCTTAAAAATGTCACTAACGAAAACAAATCTTACAAAATTACTACCGTGCAACGTTTACTTCCTATTTTTCATATAACATTTCTAAGCTCTAGTATCTATTGATTAAAATGACCATCTATTAATGCGCAAAATTTGTTTGAAATTTGTATAAATTTATTTGGAAAAATCAACTCACTAGTATTTTTAATCCTATACACCACTATACCTACATGCTTATGAACTGCTTTTCTTCGCTTTTTGCTTTTCTTGTACAATTGTGAGTAACAGCAAGTGAAGAAAATGACAATTTAAATGTGAAATCACAGAAAAGAAAAAGCTTTTCGATTGAATCCCACTATTTAATATTTATTTGCAACAGATACGTAGTTCGCCTACGACGTGCAGGCTTCATCAGTGTCTTATTTCAAAGCGTATACGTATCTGTCGCGAATAAATATTAAATAGTGAAATTTAGTCGGTAAAAGTTTTTTCTTTTCTTTAATTTCAAATTTCGTATTCCACTAAGAGGCTTCAAAAACTTTAGACAATTGACATGTTTCTCACTTTTCTTGAATTTCAATGCAAATTTAAAAATTGCAAATTGTCATCAGATACACATACACATACATGCGTGTATACATACATACATACATACATACATATATATATATACTAGCTGACCCGACAAACTTCGTATTGCCACAAATTAACCTGTGTTGGACATAAATCATGAATCTCGGATGATCTTTGTCACAATCTTGAGTTTTGCAAGCCCCCAGTGGGCGGCACTTCCTACGGCGGGTCACCGGCAACACTCGCGACCGTTTCGTCCTGAATGATCTAGTGTTACTATAGATAGTTTTTGTGGTCTTGTATTGACTAATGTTTTATGGAAAAGTCTCGAATTTCTCGAGTTCGATTAGTTTTTGAGTTTCGCAAAAATTTCTGTTTTATTTGTATGAGAGTCCATATCCCCCTATCACAGGGGTGAGAGGTTTCTAACTATCGTAAAATAAATTCAAGACTCCAAAATCTCCCACATGCCAAATTTGGTTCCATTTGCTTGATTAGTTCTCAAGTTATAAGGAAATTTGAATTTCATTTGTATGGGACCTTCCCTCTTAAAAGGGGAAGGGGTCGTAATTTACCATAGAAAAAATTTCTGCCATCTAAAACTCCCACATGCCAAATTTGGTTCCATTTGATTGATTAGTTCTCGAGATAAGAGGAAATTTGCATTTCATTTGTATGGAAGCCCACCCTCTTAAAGGGGAGATGGGCCATAACTCGCTTTCTAAAGAAGAGAGGGGTCTCAATTCACCATAGAAAAAAATCTTGCGTCCAAAACCACTTCCATGTCAAATTTGGTTCCATTTGCTTGATTAGTTCTCGAGTTATGAGGAAATTTGTTTTTCATTTGTATAGGAGCCCCCCCCTCTTAAAGTGGGGAAATCCATAGAAAATATACCATAGAAAATATTCTTGCCTACAAAAACACCCACATGATAAATTTGGTTCCATTTGCTTGATTAGTTCTAGAGTAATGAGGAAATTTGTATTTCGTTTGTATGAGAGCCCCCCCCCCTCTTAAAAAGGTAAGGGGTCCTAATTCATCATAGAAAAAATGGTTGCCTCCAAAAACACCCACATGCCAAATATGGTTCTCGAATTATGAGGAAATTTGTATTTCATTTGTGTAGAAGCACCCCCTCTTAATGTTGGGAGGGGTCCTAATTCACCATAGAAAATATTTTTGCCTCCAGAAACCTCCACATGCCAAATTTGGTTCTATTTGCTTGATTAGTTCTCGAGTTATGAGGAAATTTGAATTTCATTTGTATAGGAGCCCCCCCTCCTAAAGTGGGTAGGGGTCCCAATTCATCATAGAAAAGATTTTTGTCTCCAAAAACACCCACGTGCCAAATTTGGTTCACATTTGCTTGATTAGTTCTCGAGTTATGAGGAAATGTGTATTTCGTTTGTATAGGAGCCCCCCTCTTAAAGTTGGGAGGGGTCCTAATTCACCATAGAAAATATTCTTGCCCTCGAAAACTTTCACATGCCAAATTTGGTTCCATTAGCTTGATTAATTCTCGAGTTATGAGGAAATTTGCATTTCATTTGTATAGGAGCCCCTCTTCCTAAAGTGGGGAGGGGTCCCAATTCATCATAGAAAAAAAATTTGTCTCCAAAAACACCCACGTGCCAAATTTTGTTCCATTTGCTTGATTAGTTCTCGAGTTATGAGAAAATTTGTGTTTCGTTTGTATAGCAGCCCCCCCCCCCCTCTTAAAGTGGGGAGGGGTCCTTATTCACAATAGAAAATATTCTTGCCCTCGAATACTTTCACATGCCAAATTTTGTTCCATTTGCTTGATTAGTTCTTCAGTTATGAGGAAATTTGTATTTCATGTGTATAGGATCCCCCCTCCTAAAACGTGGAGGGGTCCCAATTCATCATAGAAAAAATTTTTGTCTCCAAAAATACCCACATGCCAAATTGGGTTCCATTTGCTTAATTACTTCTCGGGTTATGAGGAAAATTGTGTTTCTTTGGTACAGGAGCCCCCCCTCTTAAAATGGGGAGCGGTCCTAATTTACTATAGAAAATATTCTTGCCCTCGAAAACCTTCACGTGCCAAATTTGGTTCCATTTGCTTGATTACTTCTCGAGTTATGAGGAAATTTGTATGGAAGCCCCCCCTTTTAAAGAGGAGAGGAGTTATAATTCCCCTTATAAAGAGGGGAGGGGTCTCAATTTACCATAGAATAAATTCTTGTCACCGAAAACACCCACATGCCAAATTTTGTTCTATTTGCTTGATTAGTTGTCGAGTTATGCAGAAATTTGTGTTTCATTTGTATGGGAGCCCCCCCTCTTAGTGGGGGGAGGGGTTTCTAACCATCACTAAAACCTTTCCTGACCCCAAAAAACCTCTACATGCATATTTTCATGCCGATTGGTTCAGTAGTTTTCGATTCTATAAGGAACATACGGACAGACAGACAGACAGACAGACAGAAATCCTTCTTTATAGATATACTAGCTGACCCGACAAACTTCGTATTGCCACAAATTAACCTGTGTTGTACATAAATCATGAATCTCTGTCACTATCTCGAGTTTTGCAAGCCCCCCAGTGGGCGGCGCTTCCGACGGCGCACAGTGGGACGGATTCAAAAGAAGACGGACATCGATATTTGCGACGAAACTACCAAAGATATCAACTTACTGTCTTCTGCAATGTTTCTTCGATTTATGAGAACTTTATAATAGTATTGTAAAATTTGGGATTAAGGGGATAACACAACAGATAGAAAAAATAACTTTTTAGTTTCAAGCATACCGTCTTCGATTGGTGAGAAACATTTGTAGGTAATATTGTCTTGAGCAACTTTGCTGAAGCAAGAAAGTGGCTATCTCTTAAGGGAAAAAAGTTGCGGAGCGAAACTAGCGGGTACCCCCTTAATATTGGTATTTTTCACATAGCTCTTTTATTTCAACTCTTATAAACATGAAATGTTCTGCAAAGTTGTAGATAATACTAATTTGCATATTTTTGTAAAATATGTGGAAACTCTAAAATTGCCGGTTTTCAAGTTTTTTAATTTTTTGCTTTTTTCATTGCAAACTTTAAGGGGATGTTTCTTGAGTAGTAGCAGAATGTAGCAGCTGACTTATAATGTTTTTTCAACATCCACTCTTTATGTATAAGAGCATGTATAAATGACAATGGGATCTCATGGGCCAAATGAGTAAACTGCATTTAAGTTTTTCGGTTTTGAAGATTTAACCCTCCAACGAGAAAGACCGCCTGCTGACCTAGATCCTTAGAGCAACTTATGAAATTTGTTTTGAACGAACAATATAAAAAGTTTGTTTAGAGTAGACTTCTTGACATTTTGGAAACAAGATTACAACATTCTGACCATGAGTTCGAGAGTTATCATCTTTCAAAACCAAGAATTCATGAGAATTGTAAAAAGATTATTCCGTCATTTTTACTTTTAGAGAAAACATCATTTAGAACAAATTAATAGACCTCAACATTTTTGTGAATTGTTCATATGCTTTATTTAAATTTTGTAATACATTTGATTTTTAAAAAACATTTAGATATACCGCTGGAGACATGGGAATCGTGGAAAAAAGTCATTAGCTAGAACGTACGTTTTTTTCGATGTTACCTGTTAGAGAATCGAAGTAAATAATATGTACCTAACAAGCCAGTTGTCACCTGTTAGAATCTTGACTGAGACATGCTGCGATAGAATCGCAGCACTATCCCTACAATTGTCCTGAATTCCTACTGGCTGTGAAGTCTGTCGTAATAAAGAACAAAGTGCCAAGTTTCGAAAATAGCATCTAGGCTTTACTTTACTTTCACTCTAGTTATGGCATTCGTGCCTTAATTTATTTTTATGTTTATGTATATGTAAGACATGTTTAGTAAAAGAAATCAGCTAATTTAAGGTAACATGAGATTTGTACGACTTTAAACGTTCTTTTGTGCTGTAAAACTGATAAACTTAAATGCAGTTTACTCATTTGGCCCATGAGATCCCACTGTCATTTATACATGCTCTTATACATAAAGAGTGGATGTTGCAAAAACATTATAAGTCAGCTGCTACATTCTGCTACTACTCAAGATACATCCCCTTAAAGTTTGCAATAAAAAAGCAAAAAAATTCAACAACTTGAAAACCGGCAATTGTAGAGTTTCCAAATATTTTACAAAAATATGCAAATTAGCATTGTCTACAACTTTGCAGAACATTTAATGTTTATAAGAGTTGAAATAAAAGAGCTATATGAAAAATACCAATATTAAGAGGGTACCCGCTAGTTTCGCTCCGTACCTTTTTTCCCTTAAGAGATAGCCACTTTCTTCCTTCAGTGAAGTTGCTTAAAATAATAATATCTACAAATATTTCTTACCAATCGAAGACGTTAAGCTTAAAACTAAAAAGTTATTTTTTCTATCTGTTGTGTTATCCCCTTTATCCCAAATTTTCCAATGCCATAAAAAATCTCTTATAAAGCGAAGAAACTTTGCAGAAGACATGAAGGTGATATCTTTAGTAGTTTCGTCACAAATATCGATGTCCGTATTCTTTTTAATCCGTCCCACTGTGCGGCGGGTCACCGGCAACACTCGCGACCGGCTCGTCCTGAATGATCTAGTGTTACTATAGATAGTTTTTGTGGTCTTGTTATTGATTAATGTTTTATGGAAGAGTCTCGAATTTCTCGAATTGGATTAGTTTTTGAGTTTCGCAAAAATTTCTGTTTTATTTGTATGAGAGTCCATATCCCCCTACCACAGGGGTGAGAGGTCTCTAACTATCATAAAATAAATTCAAGACTCAAAAATCTCCTACATGCTAAATTTGGTTCCATTTGCTTGATTAGTACTCAAATTATAAGGAAATTTGTATTTCATTTGTATGGGAGCCCACCCTCTTAAAAGGGAAAGGGGTCGTAATACACCACAGAAAAAAAATTCTGCCATCTAAAACTCTCACATGCCAAATTTGGTTCCATTTGCTTGATTAGTTCTAAAGTTATGAGCAAATTTGTATTTCGTTTGAATGGGAGCCCCCCCCCTCCTAAAAAGGTAAGAAGTCCTAATTCATAATGGGAAAAATGGTTGCCTCCAAAAACACCCACATGCCAAATATGGTTCCATTTGCTTGATTAATTCTCGAATTAAGAGGAAATTTGTATTTCATTTGTGTAGAAGCCCCCCCTCTTGAAGTGTGGAAGGATCCTAATTCACCGTAGAAAATATTTTTGCCTCCAAAAACCTCCACATGCCGAATTTGGTTCTATTTGCTTGATTAGTTCTCGAGTTATGGGGAAATTTGTATTTCATTTGTATTGGAGCCCCCCCTCCTAATGTGGGAAGAGGTCCTAATTCATCACAGAAAAAAATCTTGCCTCCAAAAACACCTACACGCCAAATTTGGTTCCATTTGCTGAATTAGTTCTCGAGTTATGAGGAAATTTGTATTTCGTTTGTATAGGACCCCCCCTCCTAAAGTGGGGAGGGGTCCCAATTCATCATTGAAAAAAAAATTGTCTCCAAAAACACACATATGCCAAATTTGGTTCAATTCGCTTGATTAGTTCTCGAGTTATGAGGAAATTTGTATTTCATTTGTACAGGAGCCCCTCCTCTTAAAGTGGGGAGGGGTCCTAATTCACCATAGAAAATTTTCTTGCTCTCGAAAACCTTCACATGCCAAATTTGGTTGCATTTGCTTGATTAGTTCTCGAGTTATGAGGAAATTTGTATGGAAGCCCCCCCTCTTAAAGGGGAGAGGAGTTATAATTCCTCTTATAAAGAGGGGAGGGGTCTCAATTCACCATAGAATAAATTTTTGTCACCAAAAAAAACACCCACATGCCAAATGTTGTTCTATTTGCTGGATTAGTTCTCGAGTTAGGAGGAAATTTGTATTTCATTTGTACAGGAGCCCCCCCTCTTAGAGTGGGGAGGGGTCCTAATTCACCGTAGAAAATTTTCCTGCCCTCGAAAACCTTCACATGCCAAATTTGGTTCCATTTGCTTGATTAGTTCTCGAGTTATGAGGAAATTTGTATGGAAGCCCCCCCTCTTAAAGGGGAGAGGAGTTACAATTCCCCTTATAAAGAGGGAGGGGTCTCAATTTACCATAGAATAAATTCTTGTCACCGAAAACACCCACATGCCAAATTTGGTTCTATTTGCTTGATTAGTTCTCGAGTTATGAGGAAATTTGTATTTCATTTGTATAGGAGGCCCCCCTCCCAAAGTGGGGAGAGGTTCTTATTCATCATAGAAAAAATTCTTGCCTCCAAAAACACCTACATGCCAAATTTGGTTCCATTTGCTGGATTAGCTCTCGAGTTATAAGGAAATTTGTATTTCGTTTGTATAGGAGCCCCCCCCCCCACTTAAAGTGGGGAGGGGTCCCAATTCATCATAGAAAAAAATTTTGTCTCCAAAAACACACACATGCCAAATTTGGTTCCATTTGCTTGATTAGTTCTCGAGTTATGAGGAAATTGGTATTTCATTTGTACAGGAGCCCCCCCTCTTAAAGTGAGGAGGGGTCCTAATTCAACATAGAAAATTTTCTTGCCCTCGAAAACTTTCACATGCCAAATTTGGTTCCATTTGCTTGATTAGTTCTCGAGTTATGAGGAAATTTGTATGGAAACCCCCCCTCTTAAAGGGGAGAGGAGTTATAATTCCCCTTATAAAGAGGGGAGGGGTCTCAAATTACCCTAGAATAAATTCTTGTCACCGAAAACACCCACATGCCAAATTTGGTTCTATTTGCTTGATTAGTTCTCGAGTTATGCAGAAATTTGTGTTTCATTTGTATGGGAGCCCCCCTCCCCCTCTTAGTGGGGGAGGGGTCTCTAACCATCACTAAAACCTTTCCTGGCCCCAAAAACCTCTACATGCAAATTTTCACGCCGATTGGTTCAGTAGTTTTTGATTCTATAAGGAACACAGGACAGACAGACAGACAGACAGACAGACAGAAATCCTTCTTTATAGGTATAGATATATATATATATATATATATATATATATATATATATATACTAGCTGACCCGACAAACTTCGTATTGCCACAAATTAACCTGTGTTGTACATAAATCATGAATCTCGGATGATCTTTGTCACTATCTCGAGTTTTGCAAGCCCCCCAGTGGGCGGCGCTTCCGACGGCGGGTCACCGGCAACACTCGCGACCGGCTCGTCCTGAATGATCTAGTGTTACTATAGATAGTTTTTGTGGTCTTGTTATTGATTAATGTTTTATGGAAGAGTCTCGAATTTCTCGAGTTGGATTAGTTTTTGAGTTTCGCAAAAATTTCTGTTTCATTTGTATGAGAGTCCATATCCCCCTACCACAGGGATGAGAGGTCTGTAACTATCATAAAATAAATTCAAGACTCAAAAATCTCCTACATGCTAAATTTGGTTCCATTTGCTTGATTAGTACTCAAATTATAAGGAAATTTGTATTTCATTTGTATGGGAGCCCACCCTCTTAAAAGGGAAAGGGGTCGTAATACACCACAGAAAAAAAATTCTGCCATCTAAAACTCTCACATGCCAAATTTGGTTCCATTTGCTTGATTAGTTCTAAAGTTATGAGCAAATTTGTATTTCGTTTGAATGGGAGCCCCCCCCTCCTAAAAAGGTAAGAAGTCCTAATTCATAATGGGAAAAATGGTTGCCTCCAAAAACACCCACATGCCAAATATGGTTCCATTTGCTTGATTAGTTCTCGAATTATGAGGAAATTTGTATGGAAGCCCCCCCCCCTCTTAAAGGGGAGAGGAGTTACAATTCCCCTTATAAAGAGGGAGGGGTCTCAATTTAGCATAGAATAAATTCTTGTCACCGAAAACACCCACATGCCAAATTTGGTTCTATTTGCTTGATTAGTTCTCGAGTTATGAGGAAATTTGTATTTCATTTGTATAGGAGCCCCCCCTCCTAAAGTGGGGAGAGGTTCTTATTCATCATAGAAAAAATTCTTGCCTCCAAAAACACCTACATGCCAAATTTGGTTCCATTTGCTGGATTAGCTCTCGAGTTATAAGGAAATTTGTATTTCGTTTGTATAGGAGCCCCCCCCACTTAAAGTGGGGAGGGGTCCCAATTCATCATAGAAAAAAATTTTGTCTCCAAAAACACACACATGCCAAATTTGGTTCCATTTGCTTGATTAGTTCTCGAGTTATGAGGAAATTGGTATTTCATTTGTACAGGAGCCCCCCCCTCTTAAAGTGAGGAGGGGTCCTAATTCAACATAGAAAATTTTCTTGCCCTCGAAAACTTTCACATGCCAAATTTGGTTCCATTTGCTTGATTAGTTCTCGAGTTATGAGGAAATTTGTATGGAAACCCCCCCTCTTAAAGGGGAGAGGAGTTATAATTCCCCTTATAAAGAGGGGAGGGGTCTCAAATTACCCTAGAATAAATTCTTGTCACCGAAAACACCCACATGCCAAATTTGGTTCTAATCAAGCAATAGTTCTCGAGTTATGCAGAAATTTGTGTTTCATTTGTATGGGAGCCCCCTCTCTTAGTGGGGGGAGGGGTCTCTAACCATCACTAAAACCTTTCCTGGCCCCAAAAACCTCTACATGCAAATTTTCACGCCGATTGGTTCAGTAGTTTTTGATTCTATAAGGAACACAGGACAGACAGACAGACAGACAGACAGACAGACAGACAGAAATCCTTCTTTATAGGTATAGATTTGTATTTCATTGGTGTAGAAGCCCCCTCTGTTAAAGTGTGGAAGGGTCCTAATTCACCATAGAAAATGTTTTTGCCTCCAAAAACCTCCACATGCCAAATTTGGTTCTATTTGCTTGATTAGTTCTCGAGTTATGAGGAAATTTGTATTTCATTTGTATAGGAGCCCCCCCTACTAAAGTGAGGAGAGGTCCTAATTCATCATAGAAAAAAATCTTGCCTCCAAAAACACCTACATGCCAAAGTTTGTTCCATTTGCTTGATTAGTTCTCGAGTTATGAGGAAATTTATATTTAGCTTATATAGGAGCTTCCCCCTCCTAAAGTGGGGAGGTGTCCCAATTCATCATAAAAAATATTCTTGTCTTCGAAAACCTTCACATGCCAAATTTGGTTCCATTTGCTTGATTAGTTCTCGAGTTATGAGGAAATTTGTATTTCGCTTGTATAGGAGCCCCCCCTCCTAAAGTAGGGAGGGGTCCCAATTCGTCATAGAAAAAATTTTGGCCTCCAAAAACACACACATGCCAAATTTGGTTCTATTTGCTTGATTAGTTCTCGAGTTATGAGGAAATTTGTATTTCGTTTGTATAGGAGCCCCCCCTCCTAAAGTGGGGAGGGGTCCCAATTCGTCATAGAAAAAATTTTGGTCTCCAAAAACACACACATGCCAAATTTGGTTCCATTTGCTTGATTAGTTCTCGAGTTATGAGGAAATTTGTATTTCATTTGTACAGGAGCCCCCCCTCTTAAAGTGGGGAGGGGCCTGATTCATCATAGAAAATATTCTTGCCTTCGAAAACCTTCACATGCCAAATTTGGTTCCATTTGCTTGATTAGTTCTCGAGTTATGAGGAAATTTGTATTTCGCTTGTATATGAGCCCCCCCTCCTAAAGTAGGGAGGGGTCCCAATTCATCATAGAAAATATTCTTGCCTTCGAAAACCTTCACATGCCAAATTTGGTTCCATTTGCTTGATTAGTTCTCGAGTTATGAGGAAATTTGTATTTCGCTTGTATAGGAGCCCCCCCTCCTAAAGTGGGGAGGGGTCCCAATTCATCATAGAAAAAATTTTGGTCTCCAAAAACACACACATGCCAAATTTGGTTCCATTTGCTTGATTAGTTCTCGAGTTATGAGGAAATTTGTATGGAAGCCCCCCTCTTAAAGGGGAGAGGAGTTATAATTCCCCTTATAAAGAGGGGAGGGGTCTCAAATTACCCTAGAATAAATTCTTGTCACCGAAAACACCCACATGCCAAATTTGGTTCTATTTGCTTGATTAGTTCTCGAGTTATGCAGAAATTTGTGTTTCATTTGTATGGGAGCCCCCCCTCTTAGTGGGGGGAGGGGTCTCTAACCATCACTAAAACCTTCCCTGGCCCCAAAAACCTCTACATGCAAATTTTCACGCCGATTGGTTCAGTAGTTTTCGATTCTATAAGGAACAAAATACAGACAGACAGACAGACAGACAGACAGACAGACAGACAGACAGAAATCCTTCTTTATAGGTATAGATATATATATATATATATATATACATACATGCATATATACATACATACATACATACATACATACATACATACATACATACACACATACATCGCACACATTGCATACAATCAACATTTGTTTTGATTTCACACGTTTTAACGGTTTAATATACGGTGCTTAAGTGTTAAAGTTTAAATAACTTTTGAATGAACCGTCCGATTTTGGATAAGTCGGTTTCGTTTGATAGATCTGAGCAGTAATTTTCAAATAATAATAAAATGTGTGATTTTTTCATTGAATTAATGCTTATATGTTATAAAAATATGTTTTAAATACTATTTTTTCACATTTCTTTATGTAACTTTCAAACTACAAGTACAATCGTCATGAAATTTGGAAGTTAAGGGTTTGCAAGGCTCCTCTTTCATATGCAATCAAATTTGTTCAAATCGGTTAAGGGACCTATGAGATAATGAAGTGCCATATTTTACGTATTTTTATACATAACTTTTGAACTAAAAGTCCGATCAGTATGAAATTCAATAGCGACCTATGGGACACCTAGACCTTTCATTTGACACTAGAAACATTAAAATCGGTCCAGCCATCTCCGAGAAAAGTGAGTGAGATTAAAAGTGTCACATACACACACAAACATACACACACGCACACACATACATACACACACACAGAAAATGCTCAGTTTTCGAAACTGAGTCGAATGGTATATGACATTCGGCACGCAGGACCTTCTTTCCATTTCCGGTTTTCCAAGTGATTTCTATACTTTTATACTATATATTTATATAGTAGAAAGGCGAAACACAAAAAAGCCCAAATTTGATTTAACGGCAAAAACCCGAATTAATCCACCTAGCGGCGTGACCTAGCCTTTCTACTGCCACAATAATCATTATTTAATTTCTCAGGAACATTCATAATTAGCTTGACTATTTATTTTAAATATCCCTTCCGTATTCCTCAAAATCCTTATTTGCCAGTGAAATTCACAACGTATTGCGTAGAACAATAATATTTTCTTTCCTTAGGTGCGTAAATACTTGTAAGCGTCATTTATGTTACTTGATGAACACCTTATTTAGTATTATAATCGGTCGCCCTTAACTTTCGGGCTTCAGAGCTACATACGAAACTTGTTTTGAATTGACAATATAAAATATGGTTCCTAGTAGATTTTTTTATATTTTGATATTAATACCATGCGTTCAAAAGTTAGCATCTTTGAAAAACAAGAGTTCAGAAAAATTATTATTATACTTCGCTTTTGAAGAAAAAGGATATCGACAACAAAATAATTAATCTCAAAATTTTACTATTAGTTTGCTTGGCTTCAATTTTGCAATATATCTGAATTAGAAAAAATAACTGAATAGAGCATTAGATATGAAAAAGAGAAATTGAACTTTTTCTTAGCTGGCGCTCTTTCAGATAATAATTTTTGCATGAAAATCAAAACTTAAGCTTCTTTTGAATGTACTTTCATAAAAAGATAGACTTGATTAGCTTGATCGCATCGTTTTTACAATGTTAGAGGGTTAGGAAAACAAGATGAGGTCGAAAAATAGTGCAAAAGCTGCGCCATAAACATGCTTGAGAATGGGAAATATGATCGATATGATTTCCAGTGCTTGTAATTTTTGATTTATTTATTAAAACATGATACATGACATAAGACATCTGTCCTTTAAAATGTCACTAACGAAAACAAATCGTACAAAGTTACTACCGTGCAACGTTTACTTCCTATTTTTCATATAACATTTCTAAGCTCTAGTATCTATGGATTGAAAAGAGCATCTATTAATGCGCAAAATTTGTATCAAATTTGTATAAATTTATTTGGAAAAATCAACTCACTAGTATTTTAATCCTATACACCATTACACCTACATGCTTAAATTAACTGATTTTCTTCGCTTTTTGCTTTTCTTGTACAATTGTGAGTAACAGCAAGTGAAGAAAATGACAATTTAAATGTGAAATCAAAGAAAAGAAAAAACTTTTCGATTGAATCCCACTATTTAATATTTATTTGCAACAGATACGTAGTTCGCCTACGACGTGCAGGCTTCATCAGTGTCTTATTTCAAAGCGTACACGTATCTGTCGCGAATAAATATTAAATTGTGGAATTTAGTCGGTAAAATTTTTTTCTTTTCTTTAATTTCAGAGTTCGTATTCCACTAAGAGGCTTTGAAAACTTCAGACAATTGACATGTTCACTAGACACAATCGCGGACAAGACACTTCTAACTCTTACAAAATGTTAAAATAAAACAAATTACTTTAAACTTACACGTCGACCGGTTTCAGGCATCATATGCCTATCTTCAGGACGAGAGCCGATGTCCAACTGATCACTGTGTCGTTATTGTATCATCATCGATGCAACGTCGTAGAGAAAGTGAGAAAGATGTCACAGCTTAATTTTTTCTTATAAGATTGAAGAGAGGCGAGATTATTGGTGCGTCATCATCATTCATAAGCGGTTTCGCTGCATTGGAAATGAACATTGATGATGATACAATATCGACACAGTGATCAGTTGGACATCGGCTCTCGTCCTGAAGATAGGCATATGATGCCTGAAACCGGTCGACGTGTAAGTTTAAAGTAATTTGTTTTATTTTAACATTTTGTAAGAGTTAGAAGTGTCTTGTCCGCGATTGTGTCTAGTGATTGTGGTGCTCTTACGTTGCACAAAAAATTTATTTGTTAAATTGACATGTTTCTCACTTTTCTTGAATTTCAACGCAAATTAAAAATTGCAAATTGTCATCACATACACACACATACATACATACATACATACATACATACATACACGCACACATACATCACACATATTGAATGCAATCAACATTTGATTGATATGTTTTGATTTCACACGTTTTAACGGTTTAATATACGGTGCTTAAGTGTTAAAGTTTGAATAACTTTTGAATGAACCGTCCGATTTTCAATAACTCGGTTTCGTTTGATAGGTCTCAGCAGTAATTTTCAAATATTAATAGAATGTGTGATGTTTTTCATTGAATTGATGCTTATATGTAACAAAAATATGTTTTAAATACTATTTTTTCACATTTCTTTATGTAACTTTCAAACTAGAAGTCCAATCGTCATGAAATTTGGAACTTAAGGGTTTGCAAGACTCCTCTTTCATATGCAATCAATTTTGTTCAAATCGGTTAAGGGATCTATGAGATAATGAAGTGCCATATTTTTCGTATTTTTATACATAACTTTTGAACTAAAAGTCCGATCAGTATGAAATTCAATAGCGACCTATGGGACACCTAGACCTTTCATTTGACACTAAGAATATTAAAATAGGTCCAGCCATCTCCGAGAAAAGTGAGTGAGATTAAAAGCGTTACACACACACACACACACACACACACACACACACACACACACACACACACACACACACACACACACACACACACACACACTCACACACACACACACACACACGCAGAAAATGCTCAGTTTTCGGAACTGAGTCGAATGGTATATGACATTCGGCCCGCAGGACCTTTTTTTCCATTTCCGGTTTTCCAAGTGATTTCTATACCTTTATACTATATATTTATATAGTAGAAAGGCAAAAAGTATGAAGCATTTATATGCATAATAATGAAGGTATGCAAAAACGGTATACCCTTAACGCCCAGCGTTGCGTTTTCGCAACGTAGCGTTGTGGGACACGGGGTCAAAATTAAAAATACATGTCAGCGGCTTTTTCTTAGTTGGCCTATAAGAGAATTATCCTGAAAGTTTCAACTTTCTATCCCTGCTGGGAAAAGTGTGGGGCTTAATGGGTTAATTTGCATAACATTTACCGAATTGCTTGTCATGATCTCAAAAAATGTACACCTTCATAGGATTAACTTTAAAGCACACACGAAACGCAGTTTGCAATGAAGAATAAAAATATAGCTTCCACAGGCGTAACATAGTTACTGTTGATTATTTAAACTTAACCTTCCTAATGCATTAGAAAAAAGTTACATATTATGCATTAAGGGTCGAAAACGACCCAAGTTTTGAAATTGCTCTCATTCATCCATTTTCAATCCGAATTTCGTTTTCTTTACCTCGTTTGAAAGATATGGCCAAAAACTAGCACCCAAGGTATGTTGGGGAATATTTGTTGACTGATGGCCACTTCTGCGTCGGTTCCGGAACACCCACTACCAGGTTCCGGGGAACATTTTTATATTTTGAGATAATTCATTTTGCGGCACATCAAATCACATTGGCTTGATAAAATAAGATTAATGGAAGTACAATGGGAGCATTTTGGACCCAAGCGGCCATTTCCTTATTGGTTCTGGAACATCCGGTACTCGGTTTTGAGGACAATTTTGAATTTTAGGATGATTTATCTTGCGGCACGTCAAATTACTTCAGCTTGATAACGTAAGACTATTGAAAGTATAATAAAGACATTTTGAAGGCAAATGGCTACATCAGCATTGGTCTCGGAACATCCGGTACCCGGGTTTTGGGACCATTTTTGTATTTTAGGATAACCCATCTTGCGACACAACAAATCACATCGGCTTGATTAAATAAGACTGATGAAAATAAAATATGGTCATTTAGAAGCCAAATGGCCATTTTACCATCGGTTCCGGAACATCGGGTGCACGGTATATGAGAACATTTTTGGATAGGATAATTCATCATGCGCCACATCAAATCACATTGGCTTGATGAAATAACACTAATGGAAGTACAATGTAAAAATTTTGGAGCCAAAATTACCATTTCGCCATCGGTTCCGGACTATCCGTTATCCGGGTTTTGGGGACATTTTTGGATTACAGGGTAATTCATCTGCCCCGGTATAAATACCGGGTACCAGATTATATGCGACTGACGCCCCATTATACTTTCATTGTTGTTATTTTATCAACCCGATGTGATTTGAGGTGCCGCATGGTGAATTATATCAAAAGCCAAAAATGTCCCCCGAAACTGGTACCGGATGACCCAGTACCGATGGTAAAGTGGCCATTTGGCTTCTAAATGACATTGTTTTACTTCCATCAGTCTTATTTTATCAAGCCGATGTGATTTGATATGTCGCATTATGAGTTATCCTAAAATACAAAAATGTCCCCAAAAACTGGGTACCGGATGTTCCAGGACAGATGCTTATGTGGCCATTTGCCTTCAACATGTGTTTATTATACTTTCAATAGTCTTATGTTATCAATGTGATGAAATTTGACGTGCCGCAATAGAAATCATCCTAAAATTCAAAAATGGCCTCATAAACCAGGTACCGGATGTTACGTAACCGATTGGGAAATGGCCATTCGGGTCCAAAATGTCCCCATTGTACTTCCACTAGTCTTATTTTATCAAGCCAATGTGATTTGATGTGCCGCAAAATGAATTATCTCAAAATATAAAAATGTTCCCCGGAACCTGGTAGTGGGTGTTCCGGAACCGACGCAGAAGTGGCCATCAGTCAACAAATATTCCCCAACATACCTTGGGTGCTAGTTTTTGGCCATATCTTTCAAACGAGGTAAAGAAAACGAAATTCGGATTGAAAATGGATGAATGAGAGCAATTTCAAAACTTGGGTCGTTTTCGACCCTTAATGCATAATATGTAACTTTTTTTGCTGTGGCTCTTCTAGGTGTCGCTGAAAGCTGAAACTCCCCCACAATGCTAATTTTCCAAAGTTAGGAAAAGTCAGAAAATTTCAAGTCTCTAGCTCGTACCGTTACTGAGTATCAAGCTTTGTAAGTATGCCGATGGGTCGAAAACGACCCCAATGCACTAGGAAGGTTAAACTCGCGTTTTTTCACGCTCATTTTTCCTACTGTTCTTAATATTTCCACAATTGTTACTGTTAAATTTAATTACTCACTACCAAATTTTTACCTCTGTTATACTATATAACAAAGGTTTAGAAATTGGTCGAAAAACACGAAATTTATCCGAGGTCCGGAGGGCCGAATCACATATACCAATCGATAGAGCTCGACGAACTGAGCAATGTGTGTGTGTGTGTGTGTGTGTGTGTGTGTGTGTGTGTGTGTGTGTGTGTGTGTGTGTGTGTGTGTGTGTGTGTGTGTGTGTGTGTGTGTGTGTGTGCGTGTATGTGTGTATGTGTGTATGTGTGTGTGCAGGTCATTTTCTATCGCCTGTTTCTCGAAGGTGGCTGAACCGATTTTACTTTTGTTTGAAAGGTATTATTTCCTAGTATATCACTATTGAATTGCTTTGCGGTCCGACGTTTCGTTTAAAAGTTATAAGCAAAAATGTGAAAACTACGTGACACGCGTTTCTCCGGAACTACGCAACCAATTTTAACGATTTTAGTACCAAACGGAAGCTCTTGCTATTACTAAACTTTTTACAAAGTTTTATTGAAAACGAACCAGTAGTTTAAAAGTTAGCCTTAAAACCCCTGTTTGGACTAGGTACAAATGATCGCCTGTTTCTCAGAGTTGGCTGAACCGATTTATGCGCTATTATTCTCATTTGAAAGGTAATATAGCCTAACAGATCACTATTGATTTGTTTTTTGATTGGACGTTTAATTCAAAAGTTATGAGTATACAACACATTAAAATTCACAATTATTTTCGATGATTTCATCTTAGATAATTTATCTAGTTTAAATTAGTTTGGCATCAAATTAGAGGTTTTATTGCTGCAAATATATCTGCAAAATTTCAGAAGAATTGGTTTTGCCGGTCAAAAGATATTAACCCTTGAACACTCGCGCCAACTTTTGTAACACGGTTGCTCGCGGGAGAGAATAGCCCAAAACCAAAAAACGTGCGCATTAGAGTTTTGACTAGGAAAACCTCGTTTTAGGTTAGTGAAAAGTGAAAGTGAAATAAAACAAATATTTTTCTTCAGTTTCAATATAACACATTGATGTGTTCTGTAAAGTTTAAGAGCATATTATTACAAGAAACTTTGCTGAAGACAATAACCTTCTATCTCTTCAGCGAAGAGAGAAAAATCTTATTTATTTTATATGAATTTGTAAAATCAGTTTTTTCATTATAGCTTGTTGTGTAATTGTTGTATGACTTTTTCATGTTGTACAAATAGTAAAAATATACAACTTTGCTGAATATAGTATACCTCTATGATTGCTTGTTTAGGAACTGTAGAACTTTGATTATAAAAATATCCTAATTTTGTCCCCGAATTACTCGACTATCGACAGACGGATACATCTAAAACATTTTACATTTGCTGATAGTTTTGTTGCATACAGACACCATTTTTCCATATGGAGAAACGATAGAAAATTCCAGTTGGGGCCGATTGCGGTACACCTCACATACTGATTGCTTCGTTTCTGTGATGTCAGTTTTTGGTGATCTATTTTGCCAACAGTTTAAAGTATTAATGCATTGAATAATTATGGCATTTTGCTCATAACAAGTTTATTGAAGAATATACGTTGTTTAAACATCGATTTGTAACTTTATAACAATATGGCATTCTAAAACCTACACGTGTTGTACAAAATACAACAGCGTGAGTAACCGAAGGTTAATAAAAATTGATGAAAACTTTATTGAATCAAATAGAATGGCATTACAGGAAATTATGCATAGTTCAGAACCTTTAAACTAGACCTTTACTACGCAATGTATATGTTAAATAATAATATTTCCTCTTACAACTTACTTTTACTTGCATTTACTCAAATTAGTAACAACTTACTTATACTTACTCAGCAGTTTCATGAAAAAAGGATCTATCAAAATTTATAAGTGCTCCTATTTTGATCAAATTTTGTAAACTTTTTCAATTTCCAAGAAAATTATGTAAGCAAACGCACTACGCTACGTTATCGTAGACAAAGATCGTATAACAAAGGTGCTTTCACCACTAGGTGGATTAAATCGGGTTTTTTTGTGCTAGTTAAGAAAATATAAGAAAGACACAATTATTGTCTGTGGATGTGTGTGTATGACAAAGAGAGGGAGGGAGAGAGAAGTGTTTGTTGCATGAGGACAAATAAAAGGGTGTATGGACAGTACAGTACTCTTATTCTTACAAAAAAGATAATTACAACTAATCGATCGCAAATTTTCTCAGCTTTAATATGAAAAAAGAGATTTAAAATTGATGTACTGCAGCCGGAGATATTTGTATTTATGTACATGTACTTTCTTTCTTTGAGTAAAATTTCAACTTTTGTGCATATCTCAAAAACTATTCTACTTTATTTTTTATGCTCTCATTTTCGGATTCAGCGACCTATTTTACATGAAAAATCATCTTCAGCTTACTGAGTTCACGCTCTTTGTTTTATTTTGTTAACTAGCGTAATGCTTATTGGTTACCTAGGCAATTAAACAATGGGTAGAAAGTGAGAGCTGAAACCGATCATTTTTTTTTTATTTTCATCGCTTGAATGACTTAAAGGCAAATAACTAAAATCATTCACCTCTTCCAATATTAAATAACAATTTAATAAAATAAAATAAAAAATCCCGCAGCAACCTAATAAAACATTTTATTGCAGATATGGTCACCACTTTTTGGCAGCAACGATATATCAGGCGCTATCGAAGCATGTTTCCCTTGAAAAACTGCAATTCTATTTAACTGCTATGTGTCAAATCTCCAAAGCCGAGTGTGTATTAAACTATGGTTTTGATGTAGAATATATAGAATCATATTGTTTAGGTTCCCTGCCAAATAACATTCCAGAACTTTCGCTATTAGATCGAATTGGTAAAGCAATTAATTTATATTCAATGGCCTTATCGACTCTTGACGTAAGTAGTTGTTCTCTAAATTTAACGGTTTCAAATATAAAAAAAATAATTTCAGGCAACATCTTCTCCACAACATGCAATGAATTTCCAATCAGAAATAATTAACTTGCGGTGTCACTTTTTGCAAGTACTGCATTGCATTGTTGTATCCAGAAATGTACTTTGCATTACTCCCCCATCAGCGATTTCAAGCACTTTAGCACAAAACCTGCGAGATCCATTACAAAAATATGGGCACGTAACTAACCAACTGAGGAAAGATATAAAGATTGTGAAATCGTGTGAAGAGGCATATAACAAGCTATATAAAAGTTCATTCGATGCCGATCCGTGTTCGTTGGAATATTTAGAGACGTATTTTCTGAACTTAAACATGAATAAATGTGCATGCTTTTTTAACTTTCGTTCTGTTTTCAGGATGCAATATATGTGCTCCTCTCTGCAAACTTCTATTGAGGCTATTTCATTTTTAACACCATCAGATCATAATAAACATCCACCAACCTGCACTTACCCCGAGACAAAATATTTATTGTCAATATGCAATAGAGTAACAAATGAGTTAAAAATTTTACCGAATGAACCAAGCTCTACAAAATCTATATCAAATAAACATATGGATATATTACTCAAACAGATTGAAATAATAGTTAAAGCCGTTGTCTGTATTCCACGATTTTTCTTCCAGATTTTGCAAAATACTTCCGTTAAATTAGCTTTAACACCACAGCCGCGTACAGCTGGTGAACCTATTTTCGTTCAGCCTAACAGTAGCTTCGTGATCAAAGTCGAAGGTGAGTTGTTTTTACATTTTTGATAATAAATATAAAAATTCAATGCTCAATGATACTCCCTCATGATTTCAACAATAAATAACAATAAATATAGTGGCACGATAAAAAACAACGCTTATAGACGGATTTCACGCCAACTCGCAGGACCCTCTCAGAATTTAATGAAACTTTGTGTATATAAACAGTTCATGTAAATAAACATCTTTGCATACTTAGTTTTTCCAAAATTGATGTAGGCTAGCTTTTGGCAAGAGCTTATTTTGTCTCTTTTTTGACGTAGGACTACGTCTTTGTTTACTATACTGGGAGTGGGTAGCACTTTGTGAAAACGAAAATAGAAGTGTAACGTTTGAATGAAAGATTTCAAATGTAAATAACTACTAAACTACTGAACAAAACTGAACAATTTATATGTCGTTAGATAGATAAAATGACCAGCAATTTTATAGGGGGGTAAGAGAGCTATTTTACGGAGGGCATAAGAGGGGGGGGGGGGCTCCCATACAAATGAAACACAAATTTCCTCAAAACTCGAGAACTAACCAAGCAAATGGAACCAAATTTGGCATGTGGGGGCTTTAGAAGGTAAGCATTTTTATGGTGAATTGAGACCTTCTTTAGAAGGGGGCTCCCATACAAAAAATAGACAAATTTCCTCATAACTGGAGACCTAATCAAGCAAAAGGAACTCAAATTGGCATGTGGGGGTTTTTGGAGGTAAGATGTTTTTCTATGGTGTGCTGAGACCCCTTCTTCTTCTAAGAGGGGGGGGGGGTTATCATACAAATGAATTACAAATTTCCTCATAACTCTAGAACTAATCAAGTAAATGAAACCAAATTTGGCATGTGGGGGTTTTAGGAGGCAGGAATTTTTTCTATGGTATAATGAGACCCATCCGTCTTTTAACAGTGGGGGGGGGATTTCTTTTCTATGGTGAATTAGAACATTTGCTTTCTTTAAGAAGGGGAGATTCATACAAATGAAATACAATTTTCTTCATAACTCGAGAACTAATCAACCAAATGGAACCAAATGTGGCATGTGGGGGTTTTTGGAGGCTTGAATTTATTTATTTTATGATGGTTTGATCCCTGTGGTAGGAGGATAAGGACACTCATACAAATAAAACAGAAATTGATCATTCATTACCATTTCAACCTTTATGATACACACAAGTGATTTAAAAAAAAATCTCTGTCTGAATGGTTGCAGGCGTTGTACTTGTGAACCCCAGTTCACGTATTTTCAAAGCCACCATTGCATTAAATGAAGAATTGAATCTGAATATTTTGATCTGAATATATTTTAAACATTCACTTAAACAATGGCAGAGTCATCTGTTGTTCATTATAGAATCCTTGTATGTTCCTTATAGAATCGAAAACTAGTGAACCGATCGGCGTGAAAATTTGCATGTACGGGTTTTTGGGGCCAGGGAAGGTTCTTATGATGGTTAGAGATTCCTCTAAATGGAGGGGCTCCCATACAAATGAAATACAAATTTCTTCATAACGCCAGAACTAATCAAGCAAATGGAACCATATTTGGCATGTGGGTGTTTTTGAAGGCAAGAATTTATTACAGAGATATTAGCACACATGCATATTGATGATAACCATAGTCTTATCAGAAAGTCTGTTCCCAAGACGTGTCAAATTCTATCTCAAATGACAAATGAGATGGTATAACAAAGGTTCCTTTCACCAACAGGTGGATTAAATCGAGTTTTAGATACACTCCTTTGGTACAGTTCCGACGTCATTGTCTTATTTGTAACGAAAACTTTCGTTTTTCTGCCACAGCTGGAAATGCGCTACCAAATCATATGTTTCCGTGCAAATTTGTCGGCAAAATCAGATTTAAATCTGTGAAATTTTTGACCTGGCATTTACCCGAAGTCAGCCTTGACATAGGCTTCATCGTCCATCAGAAGACCACAACTTGGATACCCAAGTAACAATGCGGGTTTTATTGCACTCTTATTGCGGTTTTCTTATTTATTTATTTATTTATTTATTATTAAATCAACGGGCTCGAGATAGCCCCAATGATTGTCGATAGTTACATAAAAATACAGTCAAGTGAGTAAAATACAAATACAAAAACAGTTAAAATGTAAGTCTACATCACTCGCGGTTTATTGCTCCCGAAAAAAAAGCTTGCAAATCTTCTGACAAGTATTCGACGCGACAGATGAAAATCGAATAATGATGACACTTGATTAAAAACTCGCTGCAAGCCACCGATAGCGCTATTCATAGAGTAATTAGTGCGACGAACTGTTAGTCTCAGCATGGCGCTATTACGCAGTGCTCGTGGTTGCACATTTATGTTAATCTGCTCCATAAGCACAGGACTGTCTATTCTACCCTGCAGGCAATCCGCAATAAACAAAGTTCTAGAGGCAGCTCTACGAACATAGAGAGGTTCTAAGTCAATCAGTTGACAGCGGCTTACATAACTAGGTAGACGGAACGGGTCTTTCCATGGCAACCTTCGCAAAGCGAATCGAAGAAATCGGCGCTGAACTGATTCAATTCTCTCTGTACTATTGCTGTAGTTAGGATTCCAAACGGGCGAACAGTATTCCAGGATGGACCGCACCAGCGAACAATATAGTGACTTAAGGCAATATATGTCAGAGAACTTTTTCGCGATCCTGAAAATGAAACCTAATGACCTCGAAGCTTTAGCGATAATGTACGAGATACGCTCCTTGTACGTTAACTGCGGATCCAAGATAACTCCCAGGTCTTTTATATACGAAACACGTTCGATGGGTGTACCATTGAGCTCATAACAAAATAGGATCGGGTCTTTTTTTCTGGAGAAAGTGATTATTGAACACTTCTCCGGGTTCACTAACATGCGGTTCACATCGCACCAAGCGGCAAAGGCCTCCAACTGATTTTGGAGAAAGTGACAATCGTCTGTCGAACGGATCTGGGAAAACATTTTCAGGTCATCTGCATACGAGAGTCGAGGGCATTTGATAGCCAAATTAACATCGTTGAAGTAGAGCAGAAAGATCAAAGGTCCTAACGCCCAGTCTATGCAATTTTGCAATTGCGATGTCATGGTTTATCTTATCAAAAGCGCCCGACAAGTCTGTGTATAAGACATCGGTTTGAGCACGGTGGTCCATACTTCCCGTTATGTATGATGTCAGACACAGCAGGTTAGTGGTGGTAGAGCGCTGGGAAATAAAGCCATGTTGATCGGCACTTAGATATTGTTTGCAGTGTGACAATAGAGGTTCCATGATTACCAACTCAAATAGTTTTGAAACTGCACTGAGCGATGTGATTCCTCTATAGTTGTTCACATCTCGTTTACAACCTTTTTTATGCACAGGAAACATATGCGCAAATTTCCAACACGATGGGAATACGCCGCTAGACAGGGCTGTCTAGCATCACCGTCAAAACACCATAGTCAGCTACGAAAACCAAAGTACTGCCGTCTCCATCAACGACAAAAAACCGACTGACTCTTTCTGGAGAAAAATAGTCACCTTCTATTAAAGCAGTGACGAAAAATATTTTGACCGTACTTTCTCTTGATAAACCGGTTAGTCGGCCGTCAATGATCAAAATCTGCATAATTTAGTCAACTTCGCACGTAGTATGGTTAATGACTAAGAAAAATAATTTATTGTCGGACAGTTTTAATTTAGTAAATTTTTAATTTAGTAAATATGTATATTTTTAGTATGGGGTGATAACCCTTGCTATGTATACTTATTTAGAATTCGGGTGACGACTAGAAGTCGAAAATCGATGTTTGACGCCATTTTGAAATCCAAGATGGCGGACTATTGATTAGCATTTTGCATGAAAACCCTTGCAATATATACTTTTTTGGAATGCCGTTGACGGCTAGAAGTCGAAAATCGATATTTGACGCCATTTTGAAATCCAAGATGGCGGACTATTATTTAGCATTTGGCATGAAACCCTTTGCAATATATGCTTTTTTGGAATGCGGTTGACGGCTAGAAGTCAAAAATCGATGTTAGACGCCATTTTGAAATCCATGATGGCAAACTATTGATTAGCATTTTGCATGAAAACCCTTGCAATATATACTTTTTTGGAATGCGGTTGACGGCTAGAAGTCGAAAATCGAGGTTTTACGCAATTTTGAAATCCAAGATGGTGGACTATTATTTAGCATTTTGCATGAGAACCCTTGCAATACCGTGTACCCCCGTTGGTATGACCTTCTTTAATCTGAACATTTTTAATCTGTACCCCGGTGGTATGAATGCGTTCACATTAAAACCTGATCAAGCGTCACACACAATTGACGTTAAAGTGGACCGGTAAATTAAAAAAAGCAAAACATCTTAATGCGTTTCCTCTTGCTCAGGAGCTTTGGCAATATAGCTCATATGCAACTTATCTTTCTCCAGCACTCAAAATAGACCATTTTAGCCGAAACTGCCGAGCCAATTTCGTATTATACAAACCGAACCTTTAGAATTCGCGCATGTTTGAGATGTTTTCAAAACGTTTGTTTTCGTCAAATCAAAACAACAAGTTTATAGGGTGCGCGTCTTGCGCGTGTGTGAAAATGAATAGTGTTACCAAATATTCAGATTAAAAATGAACTCGCCCAATCTGAACGAGCTGTTTTTCATATTAGCGGGGGTTGAGTGTATATGCTTTTTTGGAATGCGGTTGACGGCTTGAAGTCGAAAATCGATGTTTGCCGCTATTTTGAAATCCAAGATGGCGGACTATTGATTAGCATTTTGCATTCAAACCCTTGCAATATACTTTTTTGGAGTGCCGTTAACGGCTAGAAGTCGGAAATCGATGTTTGACGCCATTTTGAAATCCAAGATGGCGGACTATTGATTAGCATTTTGCATGAAAACCCTTGCAATGTATACTTTTTTGGAATGCGGTTGACGGCTAGAAGTCGAAAATCGATGTTTTTCGCCATTTTGAAATCCAAGACGGTGGACTATTATATAGCATTTTGCATGAGAACTCTTGCAATATATACTTTTTGGAATGCGGTTGACGGCTAGAAGTCGAAAATCGATGTTTGACGCTATTTTAAAATTCAAGATGGCGGATTATTGATTAGCATTTTGCATGAAAACCCTTGCAATATATACTTTTTTGGAATGCGGTTGACGGCTAGAAGTCGAAAATCGATGTTAGATGCCATTTTGAAATCATTGAGTATAAATTCATCGATCTCATGTTTCCGAAATATATGAATGTTAATGACGTTACGAGTGATCGTAACTAGACACATCATATTGCTGAACGATTTCTCTCAGTGGGATATTTTCTTTTTGGCCTCTTCTATGGCCATTTTCAATATAACCCGAAAAAACTGGCATATTTCCGACTTATTGAAAGCATCTTACACTCTTCAGCTGTGTTTTGACGTAGGATTACGTCTTTGTTTACTATACTGGGACTGGGTAGCACTTTGTGAAAACGAAAATAGAAGTGTAACATTTGAATGAAAGATCCCGATCAGACAAACGTAACAAAATTATAACAAATCATGATATTCTGTTACGATGATTTTTCTAACATGATTTGTTATAATTTTGGTCTCGTTAGTAGTTAAAATATCAAAACTTCTATCAGAACTTATAAGCAGTTGTAGCAAAACATAACAAAATTTGTTATGTTTAGAACAAAATTATATCAAAATTTGTTGTAATATATCTAACAGGTTTTGTTATAATTTTGTTAAAATATAACAAAAACTTCTTTGCCTTTATCTGCTATATCGACATTTTATTTCGACGAAATTGTCAAAAATAGACTACTTTCGAGAACATTCACAAATAGCACAGAAAAAAACTTTGATACATTTTCAAAAATTGCTCCTGTTTCAACCGGGATTAAACTCATGACCAATCGCATAGAATGCAAACGTCTTATCCCCTATACCAGAACTACTCTTGAATGAAGGAAGATTAAATGCTTATATGATTTGGCCGATAGCTTATTCGGGGTTGTCAGTTTTTGATTCAAGCTGGCTATAAATAGATAAAAAGCGTTCGGTGTTCGGTCCAAAGCCGTGATCAAGAATAAGAAATCGAATCCGTTTAAGGGGCCATAGTACTTTTTCAATTCCAAAAAATTGATTTTTTTTTATTAATTAGTTCGAAGGATTAACATTGTGAGCATATATATGTGGTTGAAGTCGTTTGGATGAATTTCGAAAATAGACAAAGTTATAGCTATTTGTACCGTGCATGTCTGGAACGATTGCACAGCGAATAAAAACTTCAATGCCGTTTTTTCGAAACTAGGTTTTCAAAGTCGATACCATAAATATCTCAAGAACGGCTCGAGCAATTCTGTTGCTTCTTTTTTTTTGTTTCAAAGCTAACAATATTATAAAGTGTTTGACCTAACCTTTTTACGATATTGCAATTTATGTATATTTTAAAAATGTTTAAAGTCAATTTTTTCGACTAAAAACCTGACTTTTATGTTTGAATGTCTGTTATTTTGTTATGCGTTCGAATTTAAAAAAAGGATGGGTCAAACACGAGATAATTTAATACACTTTCATGTCGTTTCGGAATTTTTCTCTTCGGATAAGCCTTCGAGCGCCAATCCATGGTACCGCAATTCATGTTTTTTTCTGAATGACGTTTTTCAAGGAGCCGTAGGGGAGGGAGGAAGAGGTTTCCATATAAAAATTGTTAATAATTGTCTAAAGTGCAATGTTTATAATGCAAAAAAACTCGAATCGAATCGTCTAGCGCGTTATCGAGAAAATAAATTTGAAATGAGGCAAAATATATGGTGCAAAAGTACTATGCCCCATCAATCCGTGTTGCACCCTTTTAAGAATGTTGCACGATGTGCCATCAAATACATAAGAAAATAAGGCCGTCAAGATTTTTTTTGCAATGAGTCTTACGCGTATATTTCAGCTTTCGTGTCTATAGACTTTTCTGCTCACAGAAACGATTAAAAACACAGAAACGGTTATACTTTGACTATGACTATGAACTTGACTTTGAACTATGACTTTGTCACTATGTAACTTTGCAAACAAAACATAAACCGAGAATATAAGAGATAAGATTCCATTTTAGATTTCAGTTCCAAGCATCTAGCAACAAAATAAAATTTTGAGTAAACGAGCGATTCTCCCTAAAATACATGCCATAGTTGTAGCATTGACTAAAAAAAACTGGTTCTCTCATATATGAAATTCTACAATGACGTTCGAAAATAACTCTTTAGGTTATTTAAACAAAGACTTCTGTCAATACGTTCTGTAATTTTTGATAATAAAGTGCATGAGGTTCCCAAACCGTGACTTGACAGGAGCGGCGCGTTACTGCATGCTGTTTTAGCTGCATGCTAAACATATAATCATTTAATATTGCTAAATCATGTTTTAGCTGAATGCGACATGTTACTAGTTGTTGCTTGCATTAGTCGTGGGAAGGACCAACCGGACCAAATGTAGTTTTTTTACATTCTGACTTGAAATGAAAAATCTGCCAAATTTGGTCTAAATCCGTGAAGATCGATATTTCTCGGATACTTCGCGCAGAGTTACTCTAATACATATTATTTAGATTTTACATTTGCAATAACTTGAGAACGACATAAGAAAAAAGTTTATGTGACATAATTTATTCAAAATTATGCGTAGAATTTGTGTAAAATTACGCGAAGAATTTTATTTTATTTTTACAAAAAAGCAGCGTAGGGTTGCGGTTCCACCTCGTCATACGTAATGATGATTCACACTTTATTTCGAGTTTTTAAAAGAATTATTCATATCCATAAGTACTCAAGTTTTTGGCACGAGATATCTCTCATTCTTGCATATACACCCATTTAGACACAGATAAAATATTTCAAAATTTACATTTTTTACAGACACAGATGTTCTTGTTCAACGGCAATTCGTCATACGAAAGCTGCACTTCGTCATGACTAAGTTTTGCTTTCGTCCACCATGGACAAACACAATTGTTTACAAAAATTTATGCATGTATTCGTTATGCCGTGTGCATGAGCTATTCAACTGGCACCAAAACAATGCAAGTAGTTTGAATCAGAGCTTAGATATCGATGTTTTAACTCTGAGTAATCTGCTGATGTGCTGCTGATGCTCTTCGTCATATTAAAAGCGGATAGTAAAACCAAGAGGACTTTTATTTTTGAAAAAAATGGTGAAAATAGTGGTTTTCTTTCATTATCTTTTGTCGATTACTAAGGGACAATATATAAATATTGATGCAAAGTACATATTAGTTTAATTACATTCAAACACCTCAAAGTTAGTTATATTGCTTGTTTTTCGCGTCTATGTCGGGAAAGTAGATGAAGCCATCCAGCACCCTATTTACAAAGCTTTTTCTTTCAGTGTATTTTTTTCTGAAAATACATAAAATTTACTACAACTTTTCCTTTGACGTCATTTTCATAAAATAAGTAGTTTTCGAGATAGCATTTAAAAAAAAATCTTATTTCTAAATATGCCCTTTTTAAAAGTTACTCTTGACGAAAAAATATGTTTCATGGAAAATGAATCCGTGCGTGGTTCAATGTATTAGCAAAATTTCGAAATCAAAAAAAGACGAGACAAACCGTTTTATTAGTTGAGCTGGAATTGCTCTATAACAATATTATAACAAATTTTGATATAATAACAAAACTTGTAATAATTCTGATTGCCTCATAATTTTGTCTGATCAAAAATATAACAAATTCTGTTATTTCTATCTAATTGAGATATTTTTTTGTTATCTTTCTGTTATAATCATTTACTCGGGATTTCAAATGCTAATAACTACTAAACTACTGAACGAACTGAACAATTTTTATGGCGTCGGATAGATAAAATGACCAGGAGTCCAGCGCCTCTGTGGTTCAAAGGTACACGGGTACCAGTGAGCGACACGCCCTGGCAGGTGTTGTGGGTTCAAATCCGGTTATAATCTCTGATTACAGCTTGGTTCGACCCATGCACCTTCCAGCATTGGACAAAAGATAGGAGTCACAACGACAACTTGTTAAGCATAGCTACCTATTACTCCCCCCCTTCCTTTCCACCCTTCCCCTTTATTCCCGGAAAAAAATCCTTCTTCATTACTTTCCCTTACCGTCCCTTCATCAATTGTAGAATCATCGTTTCAAAAAAAAAAATTTTAAATTAAAGCCTGCAAATTAAAAACAGAATTACAGAAATTCAACACGGTTTCTTCAAAGGACGCTCGACTACGACAAATTTAGTGGAATTTATTGACTATTCATTGAATGCAATGGATAATGGAAACCATGTAGAAGCACTTTATACGGACTTTAGCAAAGCATTTGATCGCATTGACATACCAATGCTGCTTTTCAAATCGCAAAAAATTGGAATTCAACCAGGGCTTCTGAAATGGCTTGAATCGTATTTATCTAATCGTCAACAAATAATTAAATTTAACGGAAAGAACTCGAATCCAATTCAAGTCACTTCTGGGGTTCCTCAAGGCTCTCATTTGGGACCTCTTCTTTTCATTTTGTATGTAAACGACATTTCCTTCATTCTCAAGAAACTTAAAGTGCTAATATATGCCGATGACATGAAGCTCTTTTTGGAAGTAAAAAATTAAGAAGACATCAATGTATTCCAGAATGAAATACACATATTCTACACATGGTGTACAAAAAGCCTATTAGAACTTAATGTAAAAAAATGCAATCTAATAACATTTACCAGAAAAAGAACTACACCAGAAATCTCAATCAGATTAGGAAATCAAACAGTAGAAAAATGTGAAAAAGTTAGGGATTTAGGAATTATCTTAGACTCCAAGCTAAATTTTATCGATCATTATAACGCAATAATACACAAGGCAAATAACATGCTAGGTTTCATTAAACGTTTTAGCAACAATTTTTTGGATCCATATACAATCAAAACATTATACATTGCCTATGTGAGGTCAATACTGGAATACTGCAGCATTGTATGATCACCTTTTTCCATCACGCACGAAGAGAGAATAGAATCAGTACAAAAACAATTTCTCTTATATGCCCTTCGTAAATTAGGTTGGACAACGTTTCCTCTTCCATCATACGAAGCATGCTGCATGCTTATAAATATACAATCATTAAAAGAGCGTCGTAAATATGCAATGGTCTTATTTGTAAACGATATCGTTTCGCAGCATATTGACTCAGCACACTTTTATCAAAACTGAACTTTTATACACCTACTCGGCAACTCCGTAATCGAAATTTATTTGCCATAAGCCATTATCGCACAAATTATGCAAAATTCGGTCCATTACATCGTATGATGGCCTCGTATAATCAATACTGCGAAACCATTGACTTAACAATGTCTCGGCATAGACTTAAACATCACTTTCAGTCAACACGTAATAGTAACGCGTAGCGAACGATACAAAAGAATAAGTACACCTTTTAATCTTCATTTAATTATAAAAATTTTATATGAGAAAATTGTATATATTATACTAGTCTACATCGGTTGTCGAAATAAATAAATAAATAAATAAATAGACTTGTTTCGGTCACTTGGAATAGTCGTTCCAAGTTATATTGCTTATCCATCCAGTCTTCCTGGGTTAATATAGGATTAATTTTGAAATCTCTCAAAATACTGAGATGGCCCCTAAGGTCTCCATCAAGAAACTTCTTTGTTCTTCTTAGCCTTAGTGCATTTTTCTCAGCTTCCAATTGCACGAATAGGTGTAGTGGCAGTAAACTTAAAATAGCATCTAGTGCTTTTGATGGTGTACTACCGGTTGCTCCAGAAATGGAGATTGTAGCAAATCTTTGCAACTTCTCCAGTCTCTTCTGTGCATGTTTGATTTTTGTTTTCGGCCCAGAATAGTCTGACTATTGCCGTATAGATCCAATGAATCATTTTAGGTTTCAATCCTCATTTATTTCCAAACGTTTACTGCTTATCCATAAAGCATTCGTAGTCTTATTTATTACTTCATCTAAATGTAAATTTCAATTTAGTTTGCTATCAAGAGTTACTCCTAAATATTTGACTTTTGGAGAAATATCTAGTTTGATACCTTCCAGGTACAAGTCGGGAATTTTTGTGTTCCTTCTTCGCGTAAAAGAAATCACGGTGGTTTTGTGAGGCTTTATAGACAGCTCCTCGTCCCTACACCACGCTGTTGTGACATCGAGAGCGTGTTGCAATCTATCTCTAATGACGTGTTCGTATTTCCCACGAAGTATGATTACAATGTCATCAGCGCACTCAATTATTTCAAATCCTAACGTTTCAAGATGTGATAATAATTCGTCAACAACAAGTGACCATAGTAGAGGCGAAAGAACACCTCCTTCTGGGCAGCCCTTAACAGTCTTTACTGTGACCGTTGACATTCCATGACTACTAGTTATTTCTCTATTTTGTAACATTTCAAAAATACAATCTACAATAATCCTCTACAATATAGTCGTCAATTAGTTTCTCCATCAATTTTAGCATAATTGACGAAAGGCTAATTGATCTGAAAGATTTTGGGTTTGTCTTATCCTTTTTGTTCGCCTTAGGTATAAAAGCAACTCTGGCTCTAAACATTTCAGTTAGATAAGCAGTAAGACTTCCATTGCTTTTTTGAATCATTACTGGACGAATTTCATCATTGCCTGGAGTTTTGTATGGCTCAAACGAATCTATTACTCATACAACCTTTGATTGAGTGAATATACTACTTGCTAGATCTTGCGAGTATTCTCTGGTCACGTTTTACCCAGTTGAACTTGCAATATCATTTTGTCCATTGGAAACTGTAATACTGGTCTTTTCTGACCCAGTGCATGAGTCCGAGGAAGCAATATCTCCACTCAAGATTGGCAGAGATCCTGGAAAGTGTATTTGCATCAACAAATTGGAAGTTTCGGTAGCATTGCACAGTGGTCCAGGAACGAAAGTTAAGTGGAAACTTACTTTTGCGGCTAAGCGTTTTATAATAGCTCCCTACAATGTTCAGCAAAGTTGTTCAACTCTAAAAGACAATTAATGCGAAATCAACGACTAAGTTCCAGTTTGGCTTGTGAACACATAATCCATAATAACTTTTTATAAAAAAGAGATAGAAGAATAATTTCTTCGACAAAGTTGTAGCTAAAGATTATATAAGTAACTTTGCCAAAGACATAGTAGGCGTATTTTTAGGCGTTTCTAACTTACAGGGTGTTTTACAACAAGACCTCTCAAAAATCACTTTTTCGCTGATTTCTTCAAATGCAGTGGTTTTATTGCATCATAATGTCTTACAAAGTTGGTTATCTTATCAAAAGACACATTTTTGTAGAACATTGTATGTTGAAAACTCATTCGTATAACGAGTTCTAACGTTTTACCTTTGTTATAATATATAACAAAGGTTTAGAAATTGGTCGAAAAATACGAAGTAGATCCGAGACCCGGAGGGCCGAGTCACATATACCAATCGATAGAACTCGACGAACTGAGCAATGTCTCTCTGTGTGTGTGTGTGTGTGTGTGTGTGTGTGTATGTGTGTGCGTGTGTGTGTATGTGTGTGTGTGTGTGTGTGTCTGTGTGTGTGTGTGTGTGTGTGTCTGTGTGTGTGTGTCTGTGTGTGTGTGTCTGTGTGTGTGTGTCTGTGTGTGTGTGTGTGTGTGTGTGTGTGTGTGTGTGTGTGTGTGTGTGTGTGTGTGTGTGTGTGTGTGTGTGTGTGTGTGTGTGTGTGTATGTGTGTATGTGTGTGCAGGTCATTTTCTATCGCCTGTTTCTCGAAGGTGGCTGAACCGATTTGACTGCTTTTACTTTTGTTTGAAAGGTATTATTGTCTAGTATATCACTATTGAATTACTTTGCGGTCCGACGTTTCGTTTAAAAGTTATAAGCAAAAATGTGAAAACTACGTGACACGCGTTTCTCCCGAACTACGCAACCAATTTTAATGATCTTAGTACCAAACGAAAGCTCTTGCTATTTACTAAACTTTTTACTAAGTTTTGTTGAGAACGGATAAGCAGTTTAAAAGTTAGCCTTAAAAAACCTGTTTTGACTAGGTACAAATGATCGCCTGTTTCTCAGAGATGGCTAAACCGATTTATGCGCTATTAGTCTCATTTGAAAGGTAATATAGCCTAATAGATCACTATTGATTTGTTTTTTAATTGGAAGTTTAATTCAAAAGTTATGAGCAATCGTATACAACATATTGAAATTTACAATAATTTTTAACGATTTTATCTTAGATAATTTATATAGTTTAAATTAATTTGGCATCAAATTAGTGGTCTTAATGCTGCAAATATATCTGCAAAATTTCAGAAGAATTGGTTTTGCCGGTTAAAAGATATTAACCCTTGAACACTCGCGCCAACTTTTGTATTTTGACTGGGAAAACTTGGGTTTAGATTTATCAAAGCTTTGGAAGAGCTTCTTGAAATTGGAAGCTCTATCATGTGGTAGAATTTAAATTTTGATTAATCTCCCTAGAAGTGAAATAAAAAATTTCAATAAAAATCAGTTTCAATATAACACATTGCACAGTGGTCCAGCAGCGAAAATTAAGTGGAAAGTTTTTTGTGGTTCAAAATAGCTCCCTATAATGTTCAGCAAAGTTGTACAACTCTAATAGACAATTAATGCGAAATCAACGACTAAGTTCCAGTTTGGCTTGTGAACACATAATCCATAATAACTTTTTATAAGAAAGAGATAGAAGGATCATTTTTTCGACAAAGTTGTAGCTAAAGATTATATAAGTAACTTTGCGGTGGCTCCCACCGCTGTCACCACGATGTATCGCCGGATTTTCCCGGACTACTGTTTCTTTCCGTTTTTCTAAAACACCGTTTTTTTTAATCGCACTACCGACCAGACGGGTCAGCGTGCCAAATCCGAATTTCATTTATTTTCCTAAACTTTTTACACAAAGTTAATTCTTACTTGCTAAAAACTGTTTACCCTAAGGAAACTCCTCCTTCTCGAGGTAGTTCCGTCCTATTCTCCCTAGCGGCAGACCTCACGCTGTCCGTTGAGCTTCCCTCTCGCGCATACATTTTAGCCCTCGCGCGGGAACTTTGTTTTTTGTCAACTCGAACAGTTCCGCGCTTCGTTGTTTACCTTAGTCGGCAAAACTGCAACTTCGCGCAACCCCGCATTTGTTTTAGGAACTGTTCGTGACGGCAGGTTAAGAAACTTGCGCGTTCATTAACCTAGAATGGTGCCGAACGCGTTGTTTTTCATCGAAGTATTTTGCCCTACCGGCGCCGTCGCTCGATCGAGTCACTGACCGGCGCGGGTAATCGAATAAAATGTTGAAGTTAATAATAATATGATTTGATCCAGGATTTCGTCCTTCGGATCCAGGCAGGATTAGTATACGGGAGAGTAGCGGGCAGGGTCGCTACACATAGTAGGCGTATTTCTAGGCGTTTCTAACTTACATGGTGTTTTATAAAAAGACCTCTCAAAAATCACTTTTTCTCTGATTTCTTCAAATGCAGTGGTTTCATTGCATCATAATGTCTTACAAAATTGGTTATCTTATCAAAAGACATATTTTTGAAGAACATTGTATGTTGAAAACTCATACGTATAACGAGTTCTAACGTTTTTCCTGTGTTTTTTTTAGTCTTTTTTGGAATAGAATATCTCAAAAAGGGGCAAACGAAAAAAATCAAACTTGGCCGTTTCTGAAAGCTTGGAGTTTTATCTCAAGCATATGTGAAAATAAAAAACTGGTTTTTTCTCTAACTCGAGTAATTTCAGTTTAATTATTTCATGTTTGACCATTTTCTACTATGCAGTATTTTCTAATATCTTCTTGAACATGTAAATAGTAAAAAAGAAATTTTTCGTACCATGACACAATTTCTTCTGATTGTCACGTAAAATACTCTTCGAACTCCGGATAAGTTAAGAGATCTGGTTTTTCGACCTTGTGCTAGTTTTCGAACCACTGCTGAAATATTCATCAAATAAGTTGTTATAACGGTAGTTTTTACAATTGTTTATTGTCAAGAAATATGGACTTCTCCCGTCATGCAATCCATACATATAAATGACACATTCCAAGCGCATCTATCCCATGAGAGCAAATTTTGAAAGTAGTAATATTAAAAATATTTGTATGTAGTATGTTCAAACATACTATAAAGCTTACAAAAATCCTGAATTGTCATATTGTTTATTAACAATTCATGCTAAAATGCACCTTGCAAGTGGGAGGTTAACAATATAGATTTTTTCATCATTTAGGCAAGGCTGCAATTAATTCTCTGTCAATAGTTTTAAGCCAAAATAATTTAAAACTGTATATCGTCAAAACATGTTTCATTACTAGGGACATTTTGTTCATACAGAGTTTTTTGAAAAATGAAAGCATTTTTCAGATAAGCGGCCTTTAAAAACAGGTACTTTTTATAAAATGGTGTCCCGTAACGAAAATTTTGCATTTATTTCCATATACCAGAGAATTTAAATCCGAATTTTTTGAAACTATGGATTTTCTTTAATCATATATGTACAATCAAAATCGTGCTGTGCTTGACTTTTGATAAGCATTTCTATGTAAAATAAAATAGGTGCTTCAAAATGGTGTCCCGTAACGTTTTGTTTAACGCAAAAAGTAATTGAATGAAAAAGCACTTATCACATCATGTTTCAACTAATCTTTATCGACGATAACAAATCTATTATTTTGATGACCGAATGCAAGTAAATGTGTATTTACTATAAGTATGTATAAATATGATTACAATATAATAATATATTGTAATATTAGGGAATGTGCGGTAAAGACGGGCACCTCAAGATTAAAATTCAATATCTACACAAGTATCTCTGTTTGATACAGCCATACTACTACTAAATTTTGTTCAAAACTTATACTTTAACATCAAAAACATTACCTAGTAATCATATTTTTAGACATTGTACAGAAAAACGGACACATTATATGAAAGGTGGACACCGCAAAAAAGGTGTGATGCCTGATGAGTAATACCTAACGAGATATGATACCAGTCGTCGTATGTTCGAATCTCGACTGGATGGTGTTGCCAAAGTCAGTAGGATCGTTGTACAAGCCCCGTAGAGTGATTTATCTATTTTGGGCAGACGTTGCGCGTACGTTATTTTGGACATTTACGGCAAAATCAAATCGAAGTAACCAAAATAAAATACGCGTAAAGCCTATCCAAAATAGACAAATCAACCTAATTGTTTTGTACTCTAATAACTAGCTGCAGAGTCTCTCGACAAAGGGTGGCTCCAGGCAAAGGGTGAACATGTGCATTCCATAACCTCTGTTTACTAACTTCTACCCCTACGTCCACGTGTTGCCGGCTGGGGTACGCAACCTCGGTTACTTTAGGCTAACAGTGAAGGGGACAGAGTGGCTTCCTCCCACCTTAAGGTGGCAGCCACGTCAGTGAGATAGGGACCTGAGGCTAACAACCCACTGTACCCGTAAACAAAAAAAAGTTAATGAAAAAGAAAGAAAGTCTCTCGATAAAGAAGAAGGGTTAAGTTTATACTTAACGCCGATTTCGACTTACTTCAATACTTTATCATTAAAATACTTGAATAGACTAAAAATTTGGAATTCCGTTTCTGAAAGTTGTTTAGTCAGCTTTTTTAGCACACTAGCAAGACAGCCTAGCCCAGAGAACATTTTTTAGCTTGCAAGATGCATAGTAAGTGTCGTACTTCGAACGGCATCATTTTGAGCTACTTTTTTTAGCGTTTCTTTTTTGAAAGTTTTCATGACCCTTTTCAACTGTTTTATTTTTTTATATTTTATATAACTGTTTTATGACTGTAGAATAATTTGCAAGTTCAACAAAGTTATTTTAAAGAATAGGCAAAATTAGTCTTTTATAGCAACTTATGTTATAGTTATAGTTCGCAACATGAGTTGTTAATGTTGCATGAAATAGTAGAGTTGCTTAAAAACTTTTAAATTTATGCGTTATGATACGTTAACTGATACGTCTGAAGTAAAACAAAATACCTAATTTTCGAATATTTGCTATTTAATACCATTTTGGCGTGCAGCGCAAATATAGCATACCTTCCGCTTTCGCATCAAGACGAACCTTATTTGCCGTTTTAAATTTTTTCAAATAAAATTTTTGAATTTTGTTATTTTGGCCAAAATCATGCAAAAATCTTACGTAGGGGGAGGGGGCGATTAGTCAACAATGGGGAAAACTCGTTACATAATTAATGCACAGCCTCTACATTTTAATTACTAATGTGTCCAAACCCTAAAATTAGGCAAGCATTTCATTATAATACTTCAGTATAGTTCTCACATGGGTATTTCTCTTTACCTGGAAGTAAACTTTACCTTACATGTACTTCGTTACGTATGTCTTATTACCAGACTATAACACACCAAATCAGTACACTATTGTTACAAAATATAGTGAATATAGACCAGATATAAAAAATATGACGGCCTGAACAGAAATCTAGAGAAAATAAACCATATAATGCAGTTTACTTTTTTCGTTACGGGACACCATTTGCAGAATACCGTTTGCCCAACAGCGCATGGTGTCCCGTAACGAAATGATTTTTATTATATCTTAAAAACTAAACCAAAAACCTGAACATACTTTTACATTTTGAGTTTCAGGCTGCCTTCAGCTAAAAATTTTCGGAACACGTCGACTTTGAAAAACTTGAAAGAGAGCAGAATTTTGCAAATGTTTGAATCATGTTCAGAATACGCATTTTCTGCGATGGTGTCCCGTAACGAAAAGTATTCCGCCACTATTCAATGATGCTTATTATAATAAATATTTCGCCCTCGTATTGAGAAAGTACTACTAAATAGCATCTCAAAACACCTGTTTTGAAAGATATTCGTCAGACTGTTGGTAAAATATGAACAAATTTGCTTCGAAAACACGGTTGCTCATGGTGTCTCGTCACGCTGGAATGTGTCAAATATAAATTATAATACCAAATACAAAATAATATAAAACGCAGTGGTATTAGTGTACATGTAATTGATCTCTCAGAAATAGTCAGAAAGTTTTTTCTTAATAGTATCAGTCGACATGTTTAAGTTTAGTATGTTTCTAAAATTGTTCATTAGCTGCATACAGCGGCAGGCTGGTTCATTGCGCGCGTAGTTAGTTCGACGGTGGTTTAGAGTGAAGGGCCTTGGTCTCCAAAGAACTACTGTACTCTGGTTAGCAGTTATCCTGGATTTCAAATAATCACTGTCGTATCGTCCTCTCTGCAAATGGAGCTCAGCACCAGCTGTTTTTGATAAATATCTATCTTACAATTTTCATTATTTTACAAATAGTCATGGAAATCTTCACTTGGATATATGCACATGAAATTAAATTTTATATTGATATTTCTGATTCTAGTCTAAAGCAATCTTTTAAATTACTTTAGTGTCAGAAAGCTGAGAAGTCTTCAAAATTGATGTCTTATACGTATTCAGGAGCAGGAACATGACTATGATCGTAGTAAAAAAGGAGGAACATTTTCATGCAAATCCTATTAGAGTCCTGGAGTTTTTTGTCAAAAGATTTGAGGGTACCGTTACTGTTATTTCAAATTAGTATCTAAAATGTTCGTGAAAGTAATTCGGTGGTTTAGGAGATTATTTCCCATTCAATTCCATATTAGCTATATCGCCAACCGTTAATAAAATGCTAGTACACGGTGTAGATATTATTAAGGCCACGGCTCAACTCATAGGGTTATTAAGCGAAGAGGTACAGGAAACGCGAAATAAATGTATTTGTAAGTTCAGGGAATTTCACGTCAGAAAATTTAACCGGATTGCCAATTTGGAGGATGTGTTCAAACGCCCCCTGCTGTCGTCCGATCCAGTCATTGCAATACAGAATCGTTTGTATTGTACACGTACTCTGGAGCTTCCACCAAGCGCAAACCAATTATTAATATAATTAATTATTATATTGCTAACAATAATAAAATATTTCAAAAACAAAACATTTATTGAATCTCTCAAATAAATGACCACCCTTTTTGTTTTCCAAATCAAATCAAATCCAAATACTGATATAAGGTGGTTGAAGTTCGAAAAGGATCTAAAGGTTTTTTTCTCTTTTACCTCTTTGCCTGTTTTGATATACTGGCCTGCGATTAAAAAATGACATAAAACTAAAATAACAGTTCAAAATATTATGTATGAAATAACCAATATTTTTTGCTTTTTTATTGAAAATTAATTTTAAAACATTATTGATGGTAGATTGAGCATATTTGCAAAATAATGAAAATTGACAGATAGATATTTATCAAAAACAGCTGGTGCTGATAGAAAACTGATGTCATATCTGGAGTTCGAAGACTATTTTACGTGACAATCAGAAGAAATTGTGTCAAGATACAACAAATTTCTTTTTTACTATTGACATGTTGACTTTAATCGTCTTCAAGAAGATATTGGAAAATACTGCATAGTAGAAAATGGTCAAACATGAATTAATTAAATTGAAATTACTTGAGTTAGAGAAAAAACCAGTTTTTTATTTTCACATATGCTTGAGATAAAACTCCAAGCTTTCAGAAACGGCCAAGTTTGATTTTTTTCGTTTGTCCCTTTTTGAGATATTCTATTCCAAAAAAGACTAAAAAAACACAGGAAAAACGTTAGAACTCGTTATACGCATGAGTTTTCAACATACAATGTTCTACAAAAATATGTCTTTTGATAAGATAACCAACTTTGTAAGACATTATGATGCAATGAAACCACTGCATTTGAAGAAATCAGCGAAAAAGTGATTTTTGAGAGGTCTTGTTGTAAAACACCCTGTAAGTTAGAAACGCCTAAAAATACGCTTAGTATGTCTTTGGCAAAGTTACTTATATAATCTTTAGCTACAACTTTGTCGAAAAAAATATTCTTCTATCTCTTTCTTATAAAAAGTTATTATGGATTATGTGTTTACAAGCCAAACTGGAACTTAGTCGTTGATTTCGCATTGATTGTCTTTTAGAGTTGAACAACTTTGCTGAACATTATAGGGAGCTATTATAAAACGCTTAGCCGCAAAAGTAAGTTTCCACTTAACTTTCGGTTCTGGACCACTGTGCATTGTATTCAATGGTGAAAAATCACCCCTCTTCTTTAACCGATGTTATCGTTTCAGCATTAAACCTAGTCCAATGTGGTGTCTTGAAGGTAAACAAATTTCCGACAGTATAAAACCACCCCTTTTCTTCAACTGCTTTTAACATTTAAGATTTTATATAGTCCAAAGTGATGTGCTGAAGGTGAAGCGTCATGGAAAAGTGAGCGGTCATCCTTTCCTTTTGCCAGATTGTATCCATATAGGTACTGCAAGAATTTGTTCGAAACTGTTGTCTTGCATTTGTGCATGTTACGTGACACAGAATTCTCAAAGTACAGAAAATCAGGGACTCTCTTATCCCAGAATAGTTTTGAGTTTTCGTTTCATTTGCTGTTTTGCATCAGTTAGTTGCTGGCAATTCTTAACATAGTTTCCATAGTCAAGCATTACATTTAATTTCTTTCAAAAATTATGGACAAGACAAGGCAGGAGGAACCCGTAGTGATGTTATTGTTTATTTGGCTGTCAACTCAGTATAAGGCAGTAAGATACAAAACATTTTGCAAACAACCTTAACTTGTTTAGGGTAAGCGTACCCTTAGTGGAGGTAGTACCAATTGTGGTGGTACTTGAATAAAATACGCCTTTTATGAGTAAAAACGCAATTATGCTTCTAAATAACGTTTATATAATCTGCACCTGGGTTTTACAGGTTTACTTGAAATAATCGTCTCTTCTCTTAGTGGTAAAATTAAATTTGTAGAAATATTCCACTGGTTTTGTTAAGATTTTCTGATTAAAATTTAATTTTGCATAGCTGCTAAAATAGATTTTGAATTTTATCTTTTTCTGGTATTATTTATTTATGAATTCAAGAAATTTAAATCTGTCGAACATATAAAGTGAGTACGTAATCTCATGCAAACAAGCAGAACCAGTTTGTATAAATTTTTAATGCGGTAATTGAATGTTTAATGTGTTGCCTCCATTATGGGCTCGCGATGCCTCCAATCTAGGGACCTCGGTAGCAACCGTATCACCACTATAGGCAAACCAATGATAATACGAAAAATCTTTCTCTTTAACAAAATTTGAATTTTTAATGATTCTAACCGTCATTTTTAGTAAGATTAAGAATGTTTCAATCATATCGTGCGCGTATGCATGTATATTTGTTCTGATATTACTGTATTTTGATCAAAAATTTGAAATTCAACTACTAAATGCTCCACTACTGGTACGCTTACCCTAGTAGCTTTCAGTTATGAGAATGAATAAAACGCTGTAAAAAATTATCAACATGCAAGCATTTAGATTTCTCAACTTGCAGCACAACCAAGCCATTTTAACATAACAATTTTTTGATATCATCAAATCTAATACATAAGTACATATATGTCTAACTAAATAGTGTTTGATCATTCGTGTCTCAGCGTTCGAGAAGATCGGTCGTGTGCTGCTCCCGACTAAAAAATCGATTGCTATTGTTCCTGAGATATTCTTTTGAGAAGATCAGTCGTGCGCTGCTCCCGAGTAAAAAATCGATTGCTACTGTTCCTGAGATATTGTTGGTGGTACAATACGTTCTGGATAAAGTCGTATCAAGTAAGTCCAATAAAAATAAAAGTATTCGAATAAGTAACCAAGTGACTGAACTGTGACTGAAGTTAGTGGCTGTGGGAGTTCCCACGGACCATGTGGAATGGTAATCATGGCTAATTCTGGCGATGAGACTATGAGTGCAACTCCTCGGCCTAAATCGTATCCGGAATCGTCCCAAGGTCCGTACACTGTTTTTTTTTAGATCAAAAGATAAGCCTCTCAACGTTGTACAGATCTCTAAAGATTTGCACAAAAAGTACTCTTCCGTCCAAGAATCTAGAAAGATTTCTCATGATCGTCTACGTGTGGTTGTGAGTGATAGGAAACATGCCAATTCAATAGCATCGGATCAGTTGTTTTTGCTAGAATACCATGTCTATATTCCAAGTAATCAGGTCGAGATAGACGGTGTGATCTCGGACAAAAACTTAGACCCCACAGCTTTGATATCGGGAGGTAGTGGAAGATGGCGAAACCGTCTACTAAAGTCTGTCCGTATACTGCAGAGTCATCGCCTTCATGATGTAACAATAGAGAACAATGAAAAAAAGTATAATGTCTCAGCTTCGATTCGAGTCACATTTGAGGGAAGTGTTCTCCCAGATTATGTAGAATTTGAAAAGGTATTGTTCCCAGTTAGGCTCTATTCACCGAAACCGATGTATTGCGGAAAGTGTAAGCAATTTAACCATACCGATAAATTCTGTAACAATAAGCAAAAGTGTGGAAAGTGCGGTCAAGGTCACGTGGACACCGAATGTGAAATCCAAGACAATAAATGTATCCATTGTGATTTAATTCATAAAGATATCTCGTTGTGTTCGTCTTATCTAGCAGCGAAAAAGCTGGTAAGAAAGACTGTAAAAGAATCTAGCAGGAAATCATTTGCTGAAATGTTGAAATCTACATTAAATGAAAAGGATGTTGAGGTTTCTAACGAGTTTGAAGTTTTGTCAGATACTTCTGACAGTGATGAAAGCGACGAGTTTGCTCCAGTTCGAAAGCGGAAGCGTGTCAGTCGTCTAAAGAAACAAAAAGTGTCGAACAAAAAAGTACCCTTTGTTCAAAAACCGGGGTGTTCATATGCCCCCCAGATCCAAAAGAAAGAAACTCCCCCTGGATTTAGAAATGTAAGAAATAGTTCTGGTGAACCAAAGAAGGTTAATTATGATTCTTTTTCTAAGCCACAACCTTCTGGGAAATTTACTATTAGATCAATAATTGATATGATATGCAATATGTTTGGAGTCTCTGGCGTTATCAAAGACTTCATTTTGTCTTTAATGCCAGTAATCAGTCTTGTGTTTGTGAAAGTGTGTGAACAATGGCCCCTCATTGAATCTTTTGTAGAATTTGATGGGTAAGAAATCGAACACTGTTAAATTGAAATTTTTACAATGGAACTCTAGAAGCATATTCCCTAAAAGGGAGGTGCTTATTGTTCTCCTAGATGAACTAGACATTGACGTTTTCTGTATTTCTGAAACCTGGCTAACAGCAGAAATTGAATTTAGCATTCCAAAATTCAATATTCTTCGAAAAGATCGTGATAGACCTTATGGTGGTGTTCTTATTGGTATTAGAAGAGGGATACAATATGAAAAGATTGATTTACCAGAAATTGACAAAATTGATGCTGTAGCTGTAGCGTGTAAAGTTGAAAATAAATCGTTCTCAATAGCATCAGTATACGTTCCACCTGCACCTTTCATTGTTAATAGAGATGTCCTTAGAAGATTAGCAGGCAGCATTCCAGAACCGCAGTTTTTATTAGGAGATTTTAACTCCCATGGAGCACTATGGGGTGAAAGATATGACGATTCGAGGGCCTTACAAATTTATGAACTTTGTGATGATTGCGATTTAACCGTACTAAATGACGGTCGTGCCACAAGAGTTGGCACTCCACCAGCAAGAAATACAGCTTTAGATTTGTCTCTCTGTTCGAATACATTAGCTCTAGAATGTTCCTGGGATGTCCATGAAGACCCAAATGGTAGTGATCATTTGCCGGTGATAGTAGATTTCCGAATTACAAGCGAAAACGCAGAAATGTCCATTACTTACGATTTGACTAAACATATTGACTGGGATAAATATGAGAACATAGTTTATCAAAAGATTAGTAGCGAGGAAGTGGATCTTAACGAAACAGTATCTGATAGCAGTATAATGAACAAATACGAGTCTGTATGTAAAATCATTGTAGTGGCAGCAAAATCTGCACAAAATCGACCCATTCCAACAAAAAATATTAAAAGGAAAATAGGTCAACCTTGGTGGGATCAGGAAGCCGCAGATAAATACCGTGAAAAATTCACCGCATTCAAAAGATTCCGTAAAACGGGAAAGAAGGACGATTTTGAAGCTTATCAAAAGCTTGAACGTGAATGTCGCGCTTTGTTTCAAAATAAAAAAAAAGAATTATTGGGCGAACAAAGTCAGTTCTTTTAACAAAGATACTGCACTATCGACGTTATGGAACACGGCAAAAAGATTACGTAATAAACCACAAGTTAATAATGAAAAATCTTACTCGGAAAACTGGGTTTTCGCATTTGCCCAGAAAATTTGTCCAGATTATGCTTCAAATCGAAATTTCTTCGCAATAGATCTCAGTTCAGTACGGGAACTGGCTGACCCATTTAGTATTGTTGAATTTTCTACAGCACTATTATCGTGCAATAACTCTGCTCCAGGCCTGGATTCCATCAAATTCAAATTGCTGCAGCATCTACCAGGATGCGCTAAAAAGTTAATGCTTCAATTATATAATCTGTTTATTGAAAGGAACATTGTCCCAGAGCAATGGCGAGATATTAAAGTTGTGCCTGTGTTAAAGCCAGGAAAAGATTCTTCAGATTATCAATCGTATAGACCAATCAGCCTTTTACCATGTCCTAGAAAAATTTTAGAAAAAATGATTTTGGCGAGACTCGAGCACTGGGCGGAAAATAAAGGTTTAATCTCCCAATCCCAGTATGGTTTCAGAAAGGGTAAAAGCACACAAGATTGTTTGGCCACTTTAACAACTGCTATTCATACTAGCTTTTCGAGAAAGGAGGAACTTTCTGCAGTATTTCTCGATGTTTCTGGGGCATACGATTCAGTAAACATCGAAATTCTATGCAAGAAATTATTAATGGGAGGGGTTCCTGCTCAGATGTGTAACTTTCTGTTTAATTTGCTTAACAAAAAGAATATGCACTTTTATGTCTCCGATAAAGAAAAAGTTTCAAGGACTAACTATGTTGGATTGGCACAGGGTTCTTCACTGAGCCCATTCTTATATAATTTTTACACGCGGGACATAGATGCATGTGTAGATAAGGATGTGGTTTTAGTGCAATTTGCTGATGATGCCGTTGTGTGGCTAAGTGGAAAGAATTCCGAAATGGTACGCTCACGACTACAGACAACTATTGATAATCTTTCAAGTTGGGCAGATAATATTAACTTAGAATTTTCCTCCAAGAAAACCGAAATGGTTGTTTTTTCCAAAAAAAGACCTCCATCTGAAATTCCAGTTAAACTCAAAGGTAAACTGATCAAAATTTCTAAGACCTACAAATACTTAGGTATTTGGTTTGACTCCAAACTCCTTTGGAGAGGCCAAACGGAATATTTGGTGAGAAAGTGTGTATGTCGAGTGAACTTTTTAAAAACAGTTACAGGGTCATGGTGGGGAGCGCATCCTAGTGTTCTAATAATATTGTACAAAACAACAATTCTGTCGGTTTTACAATATGGGTGCTTCTGCTTCGGTAGTGCAGCTAGATGCCATTTCATAAAATTAGCTCGCATTCAGTTTCGATGTTTAAGAATTTGTTTGGGTCAAATGCCGTCGACCCACACTCTGTCCACCGAGGTAGTGGCGGGTGTAAAACCGTTGGAATTGCAATTTTTAGAATTAAATCTACGGTTTTTGTTTCGTAGTCAGGAGAAAAATGATAGGATAATTGAAGATCTTGATAATTTATTTGACCTGAACCCAGGATTGAGGTTTCTTGCTGTTTATCGCCAATTTATAACAATTGATAGTTTTAGTCACCCAAATATTAATGTTTTCGGATTTTCGTTAGACGTCGTGCAATATCAACCAATAATTGACTTCTCATGGAGAAAAGAGGTGAAAAATCTTGGCAAAGGCCAAATGAAGTATTGCTTCCGCGAAAAATATTCAGGTTTGGATAAAAATCGATTGATATTCACCGATGGCTCTTTTAAGAGTGGCCGATCTGGATTTGGTGTTTATAGTCAGAATTCTTCGGCAAGATATCATCTACAAAGCCCATGCTCCGTATACGTAGCTGAAATAATAGCAATCTACCATGCTTGCAATATGATTAGGGAATTAGAATCAGGAAAATATTTGATCTTCTCAGATAGCCTTAGCTCACTAATGGCCTTAAATACAAAAAAACATGAAGGTGGTGATTCTGTATATCTTCTTAAAATCAAGGAAATTTTATTAGAATTGGCATCTAAAAATTACAATGTAACGTTAGTGTGGATCCCTTCGCATTGCGGAATAGATGGCAACGAGAAAGCGGATATTCTAGCTAAGGAAGGAGCTCTGAGTACAGTTACTTTTGATAGAGGCATTCAATATACTGAATTGTATAGTATAGCACACCAGATTGCTATGGAAGAATGGCAAGAAAAATGGAATACGGATACCTTGGGACGATATTGCTACTCAATTTTACCCTCAGTCTCGACTAGTTCTTGGTTTTATAAAACAAATTTTGAAAGACCATTTATTAAATTCGTCTCGCGACTGATAGCAAATCATAGCAGACAGCGAATAGTCAGAAAAAAAAATGGAAATAGCAAGACACATTAAACAAAATATATCATACAATATTATTATAATATTATAATATAGTTAATTTATAATTTTAAAATTATTGTAACAATTATAAATCGGTAATTGGCTCTATTTGATTTTTCGGTGAGCCTTAAATAAACGACAAGGAAAAAAAAAAATAGTGTTTGATGTTGAAGTAAGATTAGCTATTAACATTCATTCGAAAATAATTGAATATTCTCAACCTGCAGTCTCAACAAACCCTATATATGCTGCATGTAGCATGAAGCATATACATGAAGAATCGTATTATTACATGCATGGATATATGCTACTATCGCCAGAAAGAGACTTCCGTAGTCCTGCGTCACCCATATGTGGTCGTGTCTTGTACACAACCTCTCTGATTTTTTGACGTAGGACTACGTCCTTTACCTTCCTGAAGCTGGTATAGGGGGTAATTCTAAAAAATGTTTCTCGAAAAGTGGTCAGCTTTTGAACGCTAATAGCTTAGTGGTTACCCGATCGATTTTCAATATTCTTACACCAATCGATTGGAAAATCTTCTAAGATCTTCTTTATTTACTGTTTGGTTTAGTGTGACTTCGATTCGTCTTAATAAAATAGATTCAATCAATTCATGGATATGACTCCAAAATCGATTGAGGATTGAACGTTTACAATATTACTACTTCGATAAACGTTGCGTATGCAGGTTGTATACATGAATCGTTTTATTACATACAAGGATACATCCTACTATCGCTACAAAGAGACTTACGTAGTCCTACGTCACCTATGCGGTCGTGTCTTGTGCACAACCCCTCAGATATTTTTCGAATAGCGTTTGATCTCCAAGCAATTATCGAACTAATGTTATTTCATTACTTGCAGGCGTTATTCAACATTATGGCAAAATACCCTCGCTCTTCAGAGCAATCGACCGTGTTCAGTTAACATTATCGACACATTTAATGGCGTCCAGATTAAACGAAGCAAAGGTTAGTGGTTTGTTTATTTACTATAATTGTTTATTATGCATCTCAAATAAATAAATATTATTATTAAGGTACCAGTGCACTGTTTGCTGAATCATCCAATTTTTGATCAATTTCATCAAATAAATTTGAGCCCGCGTTAAAAAAGGAAAAACTACAAGGTATACAGCCCTAAGAGTTGTACGAAGGGTGACGTAGGACTATATCAGATCATTAGATCAAAGACTAATGTAAACTGCATTTCTGGCATATGTATGTTTATAAAAATCTGTGAGTGCCATTGTTTAAGTGAATGTTTAAAAGCGAAATATTCAGATTCAATTCCTCATTGAATTCGAAAATACGTGAACGGGGGTTCATAAGTACAACGCCTGCAACCATTGAGACATAGAGATTTATTTTAAAAATTACTTGTGTAATTAAAGGATAAAATAGTAATGAATGACCAGCCCACAGATTATTGTATTAAATATGATTGTTTCAATACTTTTACTTTTACTCGATTGTGGCCTTTAAAAGCGTCATTGGTTACAGATAACAAGCTAAAGCACGTTCATCGCAAATATGACGTGCCATTCGAATTTCCTTTTCTTTTGAGATTAATGGCAACAGGCACGTAAGTTAGCGGCGTCGATTCACTGTTTCTTGCTCCGAGAAGGTTTTACTAGTTTACTTTCACAGAATTTCTTATCCTCCTACATCCTCCTGTTTTGGGGTCCCAAAACATCATACAATAAATTCATGCCTCCAAAACCCCCCACATGCCAAATTTGGTTCCATTTGCTTGATTAGTTCTTGACTTATGAGGAAATTTTTATTTCATTTGTATGGGATCCCCCCTTTTTTAAGCAGGTAAAGGTCCTAATTCACTGTAGTAAAAAATCCTGCCTTCAAAAATCCCCACATGTCAAATTTGGTTCCATTTGCTTGATTAGTTCTCGAGTTTTGAGGAAATTTGTGTTTCATTTGTATAGGAGCCCCCCTCTTACGCCCTCCCTAAAATTGCTCTCTTGCCCCCTCCATAAAATTGGACATTTAATCTATCCGGCGACATATAAATTGTTCAGTTTCGTTCAGTAGTTTAGTAGTTATTAGCATTTGAATTCTTTCATTCAAACGTGACACTTCTATTTTCGTTTTCACAAAGTGCTACCTAGTCCCAGTATAGTTAACAAAGACGTAGTCCTACGTCAAAAAAATTGAATACCCGTGGACTGTTCCAACCAAATATTCAAACAAATTTTATTTATCGAAATTTCGCCGAGCTTTTCCAACAAATTTGGCTTTTTGGGAAACAGTGTAATGGAATGTGCCATGTGCCGAAATTAAATTTGTTTTTTAGTAACGTTTTGGGTTTTGCGCCGGTTTGATTGCTTGAAACTTATCAAAAAAGTCATCATAATGAAATGGTTTAGTGATATATATTTTATGTTTGAATCGCTGTCAAGCTCAATTCAGAAAATTAGTACAGATAGGCATTACTCCATGCCGAATTCAGGAGCCATTTCCACATTACTCGGTCTTGAGCTGCCACTCTCCAGTCGCCCCTAACACCCGCTGTTCTAGCATCCTCGTCAACAGCGCTCATCCAACGGGTACGGGGTCTGCCTCGAAGTCGTCGGCCTCTGTCGGGTTCTCTGCTAAATACTGTTTTTGCTGGTCTCTCATCCGGCATCCTTGCTACATGGCCAGCCCATTGTAGCCTGCCGTATTTTAGTCCTTTCACAATATCCGCATCTTTGTACACTTGGTATATTTCATGATTCATGCGCCTGCGCCACACTCATTCGTCTAATATGCCGTCAAGAATTGATCGCAGGATCTTACGCTCGAAAACGCAAAGAGCTCGTCGGTCGCTCTCTTTTAACCCCCAGAGTACCACTGGAAGAATTAGCGTCTTATAGAGCGCGAGTATGGAGTTGTAGGCTACGGGACCTCAGCTGGCTACGTAATCCGTAGAAGGCCCTGTTGGCAGCCGCTATCCGCCTTTTTACTTCGCGGCTTACATCGTTGTCACATGTCACTAACGTATCAAGGTAAACAAATTCGTCGACCACTTCAAAAGTATCTCCATCTATCACCAGCGAAGTTCCAACACCCGAAGGGGTACCATGCTCTCTACCAGTCACCATATACTTTGTTTCGGTAGAATTTATGATAAGCCCTATCCTCGCAGCTTCCTCCTTAAGATCCATCTAACGTCACAAACGAGTCCGATGTCTCACCCGCTATCCTGACGCTTGATTTTGAACCGTCAAGGGTAGCACGTATCAGCCTAATCAGTTTTGTTCGAAAACCATGTTCAAGCATAATCTGCCACAGCTCGATTCGTTTAACTGAATCGTACGCCGCCTTGAAGTCTATAAAAAAATGATGAGTCTGCAAGTTGAATTCCCGGAATTTGTCGGGGATCTGTCAGAAGGTGAACATTTGGTCCATCGTGGAGCGTCTCTCTCGAAACCCGCACTGGTATTCGCCAACAAAGGTTCCCTGCAACGGCCTCAGTCTGAGAAACAGTATGCGGGAGAGAATTTTGTATGCAGAATTGAGGAGAGTAATACCTCGATAATTGCTGCATTCGAGTCGATGGCCCTTTTTGTAAATTGGGCTTATGAGACCTTCCAACCAGTCCGTAGGTAATTCCTCCTCAGTCCGTACGTTTAGTATAACCTGATGGATTGCACAATACAGCCGTTCGCTTCCGACTTTCAAAAGTTCGGCGGGGATGCTGTCCTTTCCAGCTTCTCTGCCGTTTTTCAGCTCTCGCGCTGCTTTCCTAACCTCGTCCAAAGTTGGTGGATCCACAACTTGTCCATCATCCTCAATCGTTATCCTGTTTCTGTTGACCGTTCCATCTTGTTCACCATTCCGCAATGCATCGAAATATTCCAACGCCTAGCTACCTCCAATCTTTTGGTAATCAGGTTCCCCTCTTTGTCGTTGCACATAACAGGAGTTGGCACGGTCCGGTTCCTGATTCCGTTGATCGTATTAAAGAAGCTTCTCGTATCGTGCCTTTCGAAGCAGTTCTCCGCCTCCGCAAGAACGTGACCAGTGCTGATGTTTCTTACGACGGTGAAGTTTCTTTTCGGCAGCTCTAGCATCTTGGTATCTCTCTCTGCTCTAGTGTGTCACAGTTGCAGCCAAAATGTGACTTCTGGCTCGATTCTTCTCATCAGACGCTCGCTGGCACTCTGAGTCAAACCACTCACTGGAAGTGGCTGCAACAGTAATACCCAACACTTCCTGCGCTGTAGTACTGATAGCGTCGTGGATGTGTCTCCACTGTTCGGTTAGGTTCTCTCCGAGATTTTCACCAATCCGCTCATCAGTCTTCCCAGAGTACTCTGCAGCAACTCCCTCCGCTGATAACCGCCGAATGTTCAGTCGTACCTTCCTCGTTGGCTTCGATTTGAATACGTTGGACAACCGGGCGCGGATCTTGCTTACTACGAGATAGTGGTCTGAGCCAACGTTTGGTCCCCGGAAGGATCGCACGTCCGCGACATCAGAAAAGTGACAGTCATTGATGGGCCTCCACCTAATGACACGCTTCATGTGTTTTCCATGTAATACGAATCCGACTGCATGCTCTGCTTTATCGCCGCCACTGTAGTAGATGTGATACTTGAATGTCGTGCCCGCAATAGGATCTACTGCGCGGAATTCACGTTCTCCCGTCTTCAGCCACCGCACTTCCTGGATTGCTGCAACCTCGACCTTAATCTTCTACAGCTCTCTTGCCAGGATACCCGCGCGTGCCGGTTCAAGTAGAGTCCTGACATTCCAAGTACCAAGTTTCCAATAATCGTTGTCCTTTTTCTTTTGCCTGGGTCCATGCCGATTATCCGGTTATAGTTCCTTTCCTGAATTTCTACTAGCGAAAGGCGTTTAAGCATACTGCCTTACTGGGGCTGCGATGCCTAGTCTCGCGGACAGGGCTGCTGTCTTGGGTATAGCTGGCGAGTCAGCGTTTCATAAGTCAGCCGTCCGCTCCGGATCAGTCGCTGTTGTATGCCGCCCCTAACCTGGGATACAGCCGCATACCTGGTACGGAAACGGCGATTCACCGTGCAATGGAATCAGCGACGCGAGCCGCCCCTAACCTGGAGTCAGACGCTCACGGCTGGCGAGGCTGTTCCTTTTGTCAACACTCAGCAGATGCTTCCACCGGGGTTGGCTACCCGATCTCCACCAAGGTTGCTCGTATTCCGGCTGGTACCACGATGAGATAGGAAGAGGAGTTGCTGGATAAGACGCTAACGACCACTGTGGGGTCTATTTTGTCTGCAGGTACGCGAGGTACCGATGTTACGCATTACCCTGCCACTTACCAGCCACAGAAAGGCATCACTATGCCTATTGTAGGGTACGGGAGGGTAATTAAGCGGTAGCCTGAACAATATTCAGGAATTACGTTGAAACTATATTCATTCGAGACAAGGTTTTTATACCAATAATATTTACTGAATATCGGCGTGTATTTTGATCTTAATGAAATGTATTTTGATCTTAATGAAAGCAGGCCGAAAAAGCCTGCACAGGGATTACTGGTTTTCAAAAACAGATCAAAAGAGAGACGATGGATAACGTGTCGATATTGCCTACATGGAGCAGCTCCACGCCAAATCGTCCAAAAAAGCTGAAATCTGAAATGAACCTCTTTGATTTGGATGAAACTTTGCAAACATGTTTGATAGGAGAAAATATGCACCATTCCACATTCCACATGGCGCCATTTTGATTCAAGACTCATTTTTAAAAAGGGCGTATTTATGTTCATGCTTGAAAGATTGTATCTCGAAAACTATCGATTTTACAAAAATTATGTTTGAACAAAAGTTGTAGAAAATTGATTTCTGAACATGAGAAAAATATGCTCTTAAAAAAATATATTTCCATTTTTTCAAAAATTTGAAAATATAACTTAAAATCAAGATATCAAAAATATACCATTTTAAAAAAATTTATTTTTTTTTTGGAAAAAAATCCGAATTAATCCACCTAGCGATGTGACCTAGCCTTTCTACTGCCACAACAATCACTATTTAATTTCTCAGGAACATCTATAATTAACTTGACTATATTTTTAAATATCCGTTCTGTATTCCTCAATATCCTTATTTGCCAGTCAAATTCACAACGTATTGCGTACAATAATTATATTTTCTTTCCTTAGGTGCAGAAATACTTGTAAGCGCCATTTATGTTACTTGATGAACACCTTATTTAGTTTTATAATATTTACGTGATTTATAGAAACATAATGTAAACACAAAAGATAATTTTTGCAGACTTGGATGAATATATACATAAAATTTGAAATTACCCCTCTAACGGGTCTACAGAGAGCCCTTACATTCGGGCTTTAGAGCCACATACGAAACTTGTTTTGAATTGACAATATGAAATATGTGTTCATAGCAGGTTTTTTGATATTTTGATATTAATACCATGCGTTCAAAAGTTCATCTAAAAGCATCTTTGAAAAACAAAAGTTCAGAATAATTATTATTATATTTAACTTTTGAAGAAAAAGGATATCTACAACAAAACGATTGATCTTCAGACTATTAGTTAGCTTGGCTTCAATTTTGCAATATATCTGAATTAGAAAAAATAACTGAATAGAGCATTAGATATGAAAAAGAGAAATGGAACTATTCCTTAGCTGACGCTCCTTCAGATAATTATTTTTGCATGAAAATCAAAACTTAAGCTTTAGCTTTAGATCATTAGCTTGATCGCATCGTTTTTACAATGTAACCCGTTAGAGGGTTAGGAAAACAAGATGAGGTCGAATAGTGCAAAAGCTGTGCCATAAACATGCTTGAGAATGGGAAATATGATCGATATGATCGATATGATTTCCAGTGCTTGTCAATTCGATTTATTTATTAAAATATGATACATGACATAAGATTTCTGTCTTAGTGTCACTAACGAAAACAAATCGTACAAAATTAGTACCGTACAATGTTTTCCTCCTATTTTTATATAAAATTTCTAAGCTCTAGTATCTATTGATTGCAAACAGCATCTATTGATGCGCAAAAATTGTTTGCAATTTATATAAGTTTATTTGGAAAAATCAATCCATTAGTATATTAAACCCTATACACCACTATATCTAAATGCTTAAATTAACTGCTTTTCTTCGCTTTTTGCTTTTCTTGTTTAATTGCGAGTTACAGCAAGTGAAGAAAATGACAATCGAAATCTGAAATTAAAGAAAAGAAAAAACTTTTTCCGATTGAATCCCACTACAGTGGGATTTCTAATTTGGCATGGTTCGATTTTGGCAACAAAAGTATCCGTTTTTGGCAACACAAAATATTTTACTTCCAAAAGTATGCTCAAATATCAGTCAGTTTCCGCATTACTTTAAATATTGCCCTAAGTGTGTTCAAGAAAAAAAGTTTGCGGTTATAGAATGTTTCGAACAATAATATTTTTAATGCCGTAGGACTATGTCTTACCGTAGGTCACCAAAAACTTACTTACACCGCATGGATAGCTCTTGGCGGATTTTGTGAAAAAGGTTGCAATCGTTGATTAATAACATTTAGTCAATTTCTAATGCATTTACATTTAATTTTGACATACCAAAAAGGTTCTCGATTTTGGCACGGTTTCGATTTTGGCAACATAGGCGACACGCATTTGTTGCCAAATTCGAAATCCTACTGTATTTAATATTTATTTGCGACAGAACGTAGTTCGCCTACAAGGTGCAGGCTTCATCAGTATCTTATTTCGAAGTGTATACGTATCTGTCGCGAATAAATTTTAAATAGTGGAATTTAGTCGGAAAAAGTTTTTTCTTTTCTTTACTTTAAGAGTTCGTATTCCACATTCCACTAAGAGGCTTCAAAAACTTCAGACAATTGACATGTTTCACACTTTTTTTGAATTTCAATGCAAATTTCAAAGTTGCAAATTGTCATCACAAACACACATATACATACATACACACATACATAAATACATACATACATACATACATACATACATACATACATACATACATGCATACATACATACATACATATATACATACATACATACATGCATACATACATACATACATATATACATACATACATACATACATACATATACATACATACACACATACATAAATACATACAGAGACAGTTGTTTGTTTTCGCGGCTTCGAAGTTTTTATCTTTTGTCAACGAATAATTAAGTGATTTTCTCCAAATTTGTTCTAATCGTACTCTGTGAATTATTTAGTGACCATAATCAATAGAGTATACGTGATTCGTGATAGTTTGCTGAATATTTTGCTGATCAAAAACCGTTGCCTCGATTCATCTACGATAGCACCTAGCTGCACGCTCTATTGTTCCAAAACAAAGTATAGTTCGATCAGAGCGTAATGGATAAAAAGCAATGTGGAGAATGCAAATGCGAAATCAATGATCTCGAGCCACTTCGTTGTGGTTTCTGCGAATCGTTTCTGCATATAAATCAGCAGTGCTGTGGTATTAATGCACGTGGATTAAAAGAAGCCTTTGCAGCCGGGAAAATTTTATTAATATGCTCAGCATGCAGGAATGAGCTCAAAGGCCGCAGCATTAGCCGCTATATAGATGAAACGATTGAATGCCCGTCACAGCCTCCCGTGCCCGATCTAACTACACAATTTCGGCAGCTTTGCGGAGTTGTCGAAGCGCTAAGCAGTAAAATTGACGCTTTTGCCTCTAACCCTATACCCGTTGCTACTCCATCCATATGCGATACTCCAATTTGGCCGGCTCGTGGTGCTAAGCGACGTCGTGATGAACACCAGCCCATCATTCGAGCGGCTGCTGAACGTGGAACAAAAGACATCAGTTTAGATGATCTGTCTGTTCCTTCTATCCTTCCGGCTGCACAGAATAAATTTTGGCTATACCTATCTGGATTGAACCCGCTTGCTACGAACAGTGACGTGCAAAAAATAGTTTCTTGCTGCTTGGATGTTCCTGATGCCATCGAAGTGATACGGCTTGTTCCAAAGGACAAAGATGCTACTAGCCTGTCATTTGTATCATACAAAATAGGTCTTGACCCTGCATTGAAAGAGATAGCATTGGATCCGTCTTCGTGGCCTGCAGGTTTGATGTTTCGTGAATTCATCAACCAGCCAAAAAACCCATCCCGTCAGACCAGAATGGAGCAAATGGTTTAAATGTAGAACGAGCTGTACCTATGGATTCGCATCACACTGTTATCGATTCAACTTACACTGGATACTCACCGACTGGATCTGGCCCGGGGCGCACTGATTTAAGCAAATTGGAAGCCCCCAATCCGCTCATCACAGTCGTGCCACTGCAGCCAGCGATCGTCAGCCGTCCCGGTCCTGTGTTTGAGTACGGAGAGGGGGTCTTCCAGCTTGCTTGCATGGGCAAGTATATTTCTATCCATAGTAATTCGACACCTGATCTCCCCGCACCTTCCAGACCTTCACATGACAACCTTCAACAGCCGTGCTCTGCCGTTGAGCAATCGAAGCATATTACAAACGACATTACCTTCCCTTCCACCGTCACCGACTGTACATTGCAGCGAACTAGTGTTTGCATGGACGACGTTTACATCTATTATCAAAACGTACGCAGCCTAAGAACAAAAATAAATGACCTGTTTCTTGCGACAAACGACTGCAACTATGACGTGATCATCATGACCGAGACTGGACTGGACGACAGCATCAACTCGCAACAACTGTTTGGCTCAAACTTTAACGTCTTCCGCTGTGATCGAAGCCCTGCTAACAGTGACAAATCTCGCTTTGGTGGTGTTCTGATCGCTGTCGCAGAGCGATATGCCAGCTGTGTGGTGCCTACTGTGAATGGTCAAACTCTAGAGCAAATCTGTGTTTCTATGACGATAAAAGGAAAACAGATTTTCATGTGTGCGACTTACATTCCACCAAACCGCAGTCAAGACGTTAGTGTAATTACTAATTGTATATCTTCTGTAAGCGAACTTTGCGAAAAATGCAAACCCGGTGACGCTGTCTTGATATGTGGTGATTTCAACCAGCCTCGTATGCGCTGGTGCTCAGTCGACAATGTGATAGAATGTGATTGTTCTCAGCTGCCACCGTCCAGCAGCACTCTTTTAGATGGTATGAATTATCTGTGCCTTAACCAAAGGAACATCGTACGCAACGCACTCAGTCGCATTCTCGATCTAGTGTTTTGTTTGCCCAACTGTATGGCCAGTGTGATGAACTGTTCAGTACCGCTGCTGCCCGTTGACTCGCATCACCCCCCGCTCGAAATCTCCTTACCCACGCAAGTGGCCTGTGAGGAACCGATTGAAAGTCATTTTGAACGAAAACTGAATTTTCGTAAGATTGACTTTGCAGCTCTATCAGGTTATTTGATGAATGTTGACTGGATCGCATTGTTTGCAATTGATGATGTAGATGTGATAGCGGAGAAATTTTGTGATATGTTGAATGAATGGCTGTTTGCAAATGTCCCACTAATTCGACCAGCGTTTTCACCCGCGTGGTGTAACTCATATTTACGATACCTAAAACGTGTACGCAATGCCTGCCAACGAAAGCTACGTCGCCATCGGACGGTTGGAAATAAGCAAAGTTTTAAACGTGCCAGTAATGCATATCGGCTTTTGAATGCTTCTCTGTATAAAGCATATGTATTGCGTGTGCAAATGAATTTAAGAAAAAATCCTCGTGGGTTTTGGCATTTCGTGAATTCGAAGCGAAAAAGTGCTGCAATTCCGAAGAATGTATATTTAAATGGGATTACAGCGGAGTCTGCTAAAGATTCAAGTGAATTATTTGCCAAACATTTTGCTTCAGTTTTTGTATCGAATACCGCTTCAAGAATGGAAACTGATGATGCCATTCGCGACGTTCCAATGGACTTGGTTGATGTTGGAGTACCCACCATAGATTCTAATATGGTTTTATTAGCTGCAAAACAACTGAAACGGTCGTTTGTCCCTGGCCCTGATGGTCTACCTGCAGTTTTAATATGTCGCTGTATAGAAGTTTTAGCGCAACCGCTATGTGAGATATTCAATCGCTCCTTTCAACAAGCAAAATTCCCCCGTATTTGGAAGCAATCGTTCATGACACCAGTATTTAAACGTGGTGATCGTCAAAATGTTGTCAACTATCGAGGTATTACGAGCCTTTCAGCAGTTTCCAAATTGTTCGAGATTATAATGTGTACAAGGGTTCTCGACGCTGCCAAAAATTATATAACGAAGGATCAACATGGTTTCATGCCCAGACGATCAGTTACGACAAACTTAATGTGCCTTGCAACGAACGTTATACATGGTATGGAAGAAAAAGCGCAAGTTGACGTAATTTATACAGACTTAAAGGCGGCATTTGACAAAATTGACCACAAAATTTTATTGCATAAGTTGTCCCGACTTGGTATCTCTATGCAACTAATAACTTGGTTAGAATCATACCTTACGGAGCGTGAATTGCGGGTGAAGATTAATGGCTCTGTGTCACAACCGTTTTCAAACAAATCTGGAGTCCCACAAGGTAGCAATCTTGGACCACTGCTTTTTATTTTGTATTTCAATGATGCTGCTTTCGTTTTGGATGGATGTTCCAAGCTAGTCTACGCTGATGATTTAAAACTATACATGACAGTGCATACGCAAGAAGATTGTTCCCGTCTACAAAGTTCGCTGGCATCATTTGCTGACTGGTGCCATAGAAACAAACTTATTATTAGTGTGGAAAAATGCCAGGTGATGACGTTCCATCGTTTGGTACATCCGATTTTGTTCGATTATCATATTGACAGAGTTACTCTTACTAGGGTTACTAAAGTGACTGATTTGGGAATCCTACTGGATTCAAAAATGTGCTTTGATTTACATACCTCAGCAATTATATCGAAAGCAACGCGGCAGTTGGGATTCGTTTCTAAGGTGGCGAAAGATTTTTCGGACCCACATTGTTGGAAGTCATTGTATTGTGCTCTCGTCCGCCCAATCTTGGAAAGTGCGTCTATAATATGGCATCCTTACCAGGTTACATGGTGCCTCCGAATTGAACGAGTACAGAAACGGTTTGTTCGATTGGCGCTGAGAAGTTTGCCTTGGCGTGATCCTAACAACTTGCCATCGTATCCTGACAGATGCCGGCTATTGGGGATAGATACTTTGGAACGACGACGGAAGATTCAGCAATCATTATTTATAGCGAAGTTACTAAATGGTGAAATTGATGCCTCTGAAATTCTCTCAATGTTGAATTTCCGTATCCCAGGTAGAACTCTTCGAAATACGACGTTGCTGCAGCCAATTTTTCATCGAACGGTGTTTGGGTATAATGAACCGTTCTCAGCATGCATTCGCGCATTCACAACTGTTGAAGACTATTACGAGTTTGACGAACCAAGTAAACGTTTTACCTTTGTTATAGTATATAACAAAGGTTTAAAAATTGGTCGAAAAACACGAAACTGATCCGAGGCCCGGAGGGCCGAATCACATATACCAATCGATAGAGCTCGACGAACTGAGCAATGTCTGTGTGTGTGTATGTGTGTGTGTGTGTGTGTGTGTATGTGTGTGTGTGCAGCTCATTTTCTATCGCCTGTTTCTCGGATATGGTTGAACCGATTAATGCGCCATTAGTCTCATTTGAAAGGTATTATTGCCTAGTATATCACTATTGAATTGCTTCATGGTCCGATGTTTCGTTTAAAAGTTATAAGCAAAAATGTGAAAACCACGTGACACGATTTTCTCCGGAACCACGCAACCGATTTCAATGATCTTAGTACCAAATGAAAGCTCTTGCTAAATTATAAAAATGTTCAGGAAGTTTTATCGAAAACAAACAAGTAGTTTAAAAGTTATGTTTAAAAACGTGTTTTGACAAGGTAATAATTATCGCCTGTTTCTCAGAGATGGCCGAGCCGATTTATGCGCTATTAGTCTCATTTGAAAGGTAATATAGCCGGATAGATCACTATTGAATGGTTTTTTGATTGGACTTTTAGTTTGAAAGTTATCAGCAATTGAAGTTACACGTTAAAATTTACAATACTTTATAGCGATTTTAACCAAGATAATGTATCTAGTTTCAATTGTTGTAGTATTAAACGAGAGGTCTTAACACTGTAAATGTATTTACCAAATTTCATAAGGATTGGTTCTACTGGTCACAAGATATTTAAAAATGATTGATGAAATTTATTCAAGAAAACCTTAATGACCAAACCTTTAATGGGACCAAACCTCAAAAACAGAATAATATAGTAAAAATGTGTAATTTTTCAACGGGTGTTTCTTTGCAGCAGTTAATTAATAAAATATAGCACATTTTCTTACACTTTCAGGGTGACCGTAAATCCGCTTAAAAGGGTGACACAAATTTTGATTTTTGAAACGCGTCTAAAAAAATAGCGTCTTCACAAAAATTGTAGAACACACTAAAATAAGCAACTTTGTTGCAAATAGTAACTATCTATCTCTTACTGGTTGCGAAATTTATTGATTTGTTTAAAGAAACCAGTTTAAATTCAAGCAAAGCAAAGTCATGGGTGTAAACATCCTTCAGAACTTGACTCTTCTTTATCGACAGACTTCGCAGCTGGTTATTAGAGTACAGGAAAATTACGGGCTAGGACAAAGATCCTATTAACTCTGTAACGGCACCGATCAGTCGAGATTCGAACATACGACGATTGGCTTGTTAGGCTAGCATTGTACCCCGAGACTAACAGCCACTTTAAAATTAGTTCTGCTCAAAAATTCTGTACACGCTGTTTTCATTGCTTTCATATGTTCTATAAATCGATAGGATCCATATGCATGATAACTAGCACAGCATTAACAAACAGTTGAATTAAGTTCCGAAGACGTATTCTGTATGATCATTTCCAGCTCAAAACGCTAAAAAAAGTCATTTTTACTCGACTATTTTCGATTGGAATTGGAATTTGAATGTGAAAATAGTTTCTTTCTAAACCTAATATTTGACGAGCAACATTTCAAAAGGTCCAATGTGCAAATGAGAGATTCTCTTTGCATCTCGTCTCTTAGGTTTATTACGGCGGCATAAATGCACCTGAATGCGTCTATTTTGCATGAAACGGTTACTGGTGTTATTAGAAAGCTTATCCTTTAGAATAATTGGGTTGAAATGTATTTACGCCACCATAATAAGCATAAGAGAGGAAACGCAAAGAGAATCTCTCATTTGCACATTGGACCTTTTGACATATTGATCGAGATTTCCATGTTTATCTGTAGGTAAAAAATAAAAAGGTTTGACAAAACGGATCTTTTTTTAAAAAGGGGGTACTACCACTAATCGTATCAATCGACACCAAATTTAAGATTTTTGCTTTCTGACCTAAAATGAACAATCTGACAAAATTTGGTTCAAATCCGATAACACGGTTATCGGATACTTTGCATGTGTTGACTCTAATAGATAATTTTTAGATTTCACATCTGAATAACTTGAGAACGGCTGGGCCTAAGAAACAGTTTATATAAGAATTTAGTTCAAAGTGATACGTATATAATTTGACTCTGTCAGTTTTATGAAAATTACAAATTCAAATACAAAGCAAAAATAATATTTGAGCTGGAAATGCCCATAACAAATGACATATAAGATGGTATAACAAAGGTTCCTTTCACCACAAGGTGGATTAAATCGGGTTTTTTGTATAGAATTAGGTCTTTGTAAATTAGCTAAATTTTATTCATTAAGACATCATTGTCAGATGAAATATTGTCAAATAAACAAATAAACAAATAAACATACATACATACATGCGTACATACATACATACATACATACATACATACATACATACATACATACATACATACATACATACATACATACATACATACATACATACATACATACATACATACATACATACATACATACATACATACATACATACATACATACATACATACATACATACATACATACATACATACATACATACATACATACATACATACATACATACATACATACATACATACATACATACATACATACATACATACATACATACATACATACATACATACACACATACATGACGCACATTGAATACAAACAACATTTGATTGATATGTTTTGATTTTACACGTTTTAACGGTTTAATATACGGTGCTTAAGTGTTAAAGTTTGAATAACTTTTGAATTAACCGTCCGATTTTCGATAACTCGGTTTCGTTTGATAGATCTCAACAGTAATTTTCAAATGATCATCAATCGTGTGATGTTTTACATTGAATTAATGCTTATATGTCACAAAAATATGTTTTAAATACTATTTTTTCACATTTCTTTCTGTAACTTTCAAACTACAAGACCAATCATCATGAAATTTTGAAGTTAAGGGTTTGCAAGGCTCCTCTTTCATATGCAATCAATTTGGTTCAAATCGGTTGAGGGACCTATGAGATAATGAAGCCCCATATTTTTCGTATTTTTATACATAACTTTTGAACTAAAAGTCCGATCAGTATGAAATTCAATAGCGACCTATGGGACACCTAGACCTTTCATTTGACACTAAGAACATAAAAATCGGTTCAGCCATCTCCGAGAAAAGTGAGTGAGATTGAAAGCGTCACATACACACACCCACACACAATATTATTTTAAAATTACTGTCGAGATTTTTCAAACGAAACCAAGTTTTTAAAAATCGGACGATCCATTCAAAAGTTATTCAAACTTTATGACTTTGGCACCGTATATTAAACCGTTGAAACGTGTGAAATCAAAATATATCAATCAAATGTCGATTGTATGCAATGTATGTATGATGTATGAGTGTATGTACGCATGTATGCGTGGTTGCATGTATGTATGTATGTGTGTGTGCATGTTTGTATATTTCAATTTATATATGTGTATGTGTTTACGATTTGCAATTTTGAAATTTGCATTGAAATATAAGAAAAGTGAGAAACATTTCAATGGTCTGAAGTTTTTGGAGCGTCTTAGTAGAATACAAAACATGAAATTAAACAAAAAAACTTTTCTAATATTTAACTAAGTTTTTGGAGCGTCTTAGTAGAATACAAAACATGAAATTAAACAAAAAAACTTTTCTAATATTAACTAATATTTGACGAGCAACATTTCAAAAGGTCCAATGTGCAAATGAGAGATTCTCTTTGCATCTCGTCTCTTAGGTTTATTACGGCGGCATAAATGCACCTGAATGCGTCTATTTTGCATGAAACGGTTACTGGTGTTATTAGAAAGCTTATCCTTTAGAATAATTGGGTTGAAATGTATTTACGCCACCATAATAAGCATAAGAGAGGAAACGCAAAGAGAATCTCTCATTTGCACATTGGACCTTTTGACATATTGATCGAGATTTCCATGTTTATCTGTAGGTAAAAAATAAAAAGGTTTGACAAAACGGATCTTTTTTTAAAAAGGGGGTACTACCACTAATCGTATCAATCGACACCAAATTTAAGATTTTTGCTTTCTGACCTAAAATGAACAATCTGACAAAATTTGGTTCAAATCCGATAACACGGTTATCGGATACTTTGCATGTGTTGACTCTAATAGATAATTTTTAGATTTCACATCTGAATAACTTGAGAACGGCTGGGCCTAAGAAACAGTTTATATAAGAATTTAGTTCAAAGTGATACGTATATAATTTGACTCTGTCAGTTTTATGAAAATTACAAATTCAAATACAAAGCAAAAATAATATTTGAGCTGGAAATGCCCATAACAAATGACATATAAGATGGTATAACAAAGGTTCCTTTCACCACAAGGTGGATTAAATCGGGTTTTTTGTATAGAATTAGGTCTTTGTAAATTAGCTAAATTTTATTCATTAAGACATCATTGTCAGATGAAATATTGTCAAATAAACAAATAAACAAATAAACATACATACATACATGCGTACATACATACATACATACATACATACATACATACATACATACATACATACATGCATACATACATACATACATACATACATACATACATACATACATACATACATACATACATACATACATACATACATACATACATACATACATACATACATACATACATACATACATACATACATACATACATACATACATACATACATACATACATACATACACACATACATGACGCACATTGAATACAAACAACATTTGATTGATATGTTTTGATTTTACACGTTTTAACGGTTTAATATACGGTGCTTAAGTGTTAAAGTTTGAATAACTTTTGAATTAACCGTCCGATTTTCGATAACTCGGTTTCGTTTGATAGATCTCAACAGTAATTTTCAAATGATCATCAATCGTGTGATGTTTTACATTGAATTAATGCTTATATGTCACAAAAATATGTTTTAAATACTATTTTTTCACATTTCTTTATGTAACTTTCAAACTACAAGACCAATCATCATGAAATTTTGAAGTTAAGGGTTTGCAAGGCTCCTCTTTCATATGCAATCAATTTGGTTCAAATCGGTTGAGGGACCTATGAGATAATGAAGCCCCATATTTTTCGTATTTTTATACATAACTTTTGAACTAAAAGTCCGATCAGTATGAAATTCAATAGCGACCTATGGGACACCTAGACCTTTCATTTGACACTAAGAACATAAAAATCGGTTCAGCCATCTCCGAGAAAAGTGAGTGAGATTGAAAGCGTCACATACACACACCCACACACAATATTATTTTAAAATTACTGTCGAGATTTTTCAAACGAAACCAAGTTTTTAAAAATCGGACGATCCATTCAAAAGTTATTCAAACTTTATGACTTTGGCACCGTATATTAAACCGTTGAAACGTGTGAAATCAAAATATATCAATCAAATGTCGATTGTATGCAATGTATGTATGATGTATGAGTGTATGTACGCATGTATGCGTGGTTGCATGTATGTATGTATGTGTGTGTGCATGTTTGTATATTTCAATTTATATATGTGTATGTGTTTACGATTTGCAATTTTGAAATTTGCATTGAAATATAAGAAAAGTGAGAAACATTTCAATGGTCTGAAGTTTTTGGAGCGTCTTAGTAGAATACAAAACATGAAATTAAACAAAAAAACTTTTCCGAGTAAATTCCACTATTAATATTTATTCGCGACAGATACATATTTCGCCTACGATTCGCAGGGTTCGAAAATAGACACTGAATCAATAGATTTTCGACATAAGTCTTATGTCATGTTTATCATGTTTTAATAAATAAATCGAAAACGACAAGCACTAGTAATCATATCGATCATATTTTCCATTCTCAAGCATGTTTATGGCGCTTCTTTTGCACCATTTTTTGATCTCATACCATTTTCTAAACCCTCTAACGGGTTACATCGTAAAAACGATGCGACCAAGCTAATGACTAGGTATTTTTTCATGAAAGTGCATTCAAAAGAAGCTCAGGTTTTGATGTTCGTACAAAAATAATTATCTGAAGGAGCGCCAACTAAGAAAAAGTTCAATTTCTCTTTTTCGTTTTTCATATCTAATGCTCTTGGTTATTCTTTCAAATTCAGTTAAATTTCAAAATTGAAGTCAAGTAAACTCATGATTAATTATTTTGTTCTACATATCCTTTTCCTTCAAAAGTGCAAAAGAATTATTCGCGCAATCATTTTTTTCGAAATTTTTCTGAATTCTTGTTTTTAAAAGATGCTAACTCTTGAACGCATAGTATTAAAATCAAGAAATCTATTATGAACACACTTCTCAAATTGTAAATTCAAAACAAGCTTCGTATGTGGCTCCTACGCCCAAAAGTTAAGGCCGTCTGTGAACCCGTTAGAAGGTTAATTTCTATAAATCAATTCAATAAATCACGTAAATATTATAAAACTAAATAAGGTGTTGATAAAGTAAATTAAATGATGCTTACAAATATTTATGCACTCTACGAAGGAAAATGTAATTATTGCACGCAGTATGTTGTTATGAATTTTACTGGTAAATAAGGATTTTGTGGAATATGGAACGGAAAATATAGTCAAGTTTAGTATAAATGTTCCTGAGAAATTAAGAAATAATCATTGTGGCAGTAGAAAGGCTGGGTCACACCGTTAGGTGGATTAATTCGGGTTTTTTATGTTAAACACGTCTTATTCATATGTTACTCCAGTTGCTCCACTGTTTCTATAAAATTTCTAATAACTACATTTAATTTCCTACAACTTATCCGAATACACCTTATTGATTCAACCTTTCGCTTTTGAGTTGCAGGTATTTTGAAAACTATATTCGAAAAAACTGGACACGCTGATTAGTTAGTAACTTTTTACCGCGTGAGTAAACATAACAGAAATTTTGGTTTACCTACGAATGGTCGAAACACAAAAGGCCGAATCACGAATGGCCGAAACACAAATGGCCGAAATTACAAATGGCATAATATATCTAATGGTCGAATCACAAAAGGCCGAACGTCATATTCGGTCGAAAATATTCACGGCCTTCAACCTGCACAAACGTGGGGTTTATGCTGGCCTTACTCGCCATCGCTCGTTCGGACTTAACTAAAGGATAATCCCTACTAGTCAGTAAACCTAGGAAAACGCTTGCACCTAAATAGAAGTGGTTTCTGCAGGGGGCTGCCCCCCCACAGTGGCCGGCGCTTCCGACGGCGGGTCATTTGTCATTTATTTAAAAATTCATTGGACACAATGCGGTCTTAATGAATACTAATAATAATATTAAAAATAATGATAATAATAACAATAGTAGAACAAAAACTTATACAATTACTCTACACACGAAGAAACACATGACTATTGTCTTTGGGCGAGTCGTCTTCTAAAAGTATCGATGGAGATGTCGAAGTCAAATAATTCGTAGACTGTATTGAACTGGGCTGCCATATACCTTGTTGGGCTAAATAGACCGTAGTTGACTCTCCTTGCTTTGAAATGGAGAAAGTTCCTCGTTCGAAGAGCTCGTTCTGGGGCGTGGAGATTGAGCTGTTCCAATAAAGTAGGGCAATCAATTTGTCCGTTCAAGAGCTTAGCAACGAACACGACTTGGGCGATATTGCCTCTTTTCGAGCGTTTCGAGTCCCAACAGTTGGCACCGTGCATCACATGGGGGTAGGTCCGACGGGTTACTCCTTGGCAGCATGCGAAGAGCGTAACGTATAAACTTTTGACGTAGGACTACGTCTTACGGCAAGTTTTGAGATAGGGTGTCATTCCAAAAAATCGAAAAATGCGAGCGTCACGAAAAATGAAAGGTTTTGAGCGCTAATAGCTCAGCGGTTTTCCGATCGATTTTCATTATTCTTACACCAATCGATCGGAAAATCTTCTAAGAATTGACCCAAATGAAGAAAAGTATGGATTCTTGATGTTAAACTATTGAAAAATTGAAAATAATGAACCTATGTTTTACCAGAATTCGCGCTTCGTGATTGGTTGGAAGATTCTTTACGATGATCTAAACCTATACCAATTTGATATCTGTGCTTGGGAAGTAAGCCCAAACAAGTGACCAAGTTTCCTCATTTCAACAAGATTTCTTAACACCGCGGTTCAACCTAGACCATTTTGATGTCCTTGCTTGGGAAGTACGCCAGAGAGAGTGACAAAGCCCCCTCGTGCCAACAGATTTCTTACGAACGCGATTAAACCTAGTCCAATCTGATGTCTGTGTTAGGGAAGTGTGCCAGAAAAAATGACACCAGTTCGTTGTCCCAATAGATTGCAAATTCCTTACTGTGTGACGATTAAACCTCGGCGAATTTGATGTCTGTGTTGGAAAAATGTGTTACAGCTTACAGCACTACGTGTTCGGTTGTAATATAACTGTGTATGAATACGCATGCTTGCCGTTTCATTAGAAGTGTAGTGGAAAGATGTGCTGTTGATAAAATAGGATTGAATTGGTAAAATCCCTTCAACGTGGGAAACCATGGATAATAAAAACAATCTTTAATTTCAGTAAGGTAGCAGGAAAGCAATAGTTTGTGTTCTTGATTTTGTTAAATTGTTTTCAAATGCACAATCTTTTGAGAATTGAACGTATGCAATGTTACTACTTTGATAAATGTTACATACAACGCATGTATATATGTTGCATATAGCATGTATACATGAAGAATCGAATGATTACAAGCATGAATACATGCTACTATCACTACAAAGAGACTTACGTAGTCCTGCGTCACCTATATATGCGGTCGTGTCTTGTATACAACCCCTCTGATTTTTTTGCACCGACTCAATCCTTGCAATCCAGTTAGCTTGAAACGGGCACCTGACAACTGAGCAGGACTCGAGTATTGAGCGTACTAAGGCGCAGTAAAGCGAACGGAGACAGTAAGTATCCTTGAACTCATCAGCAATTTTAAATATAAAGCCAAGCTGCCTATTAGCCCTCGAGACAATCTCCTCAAAATGCAGGCGAAAGGTAAGCGCACAATCGAGTTTTACGCCTAAGTCACGAACATGGTCAACTCGTTGCAGTGAATGACCCAGAATGCAGTAATTGAAAATAATCGGGCTCTGGTTGCGGTGGAACGTGATGACATTGCATTTCAGGACACTAATTGTCAGCAAATTTTTCGTGCACCAGCCTTCAAATGACTCGATCATCTGTTGTAGTCTCGAGCAATCAAGTACGGTTTTTATTGTCAGGTATATCTTTTTTTTTTTTTTTTTTTGATGGCCCCGACCTTTCTTGGTCATTGCCTCCACCCCATACGCATCTTTGGAGTGGGAGGGACGGTTTATCTCTCGGATATTTGAAACTGATTTCTTCACATTTTCCACATCTTTGTTTATCTAATCAGTGTGACTTGTTGCATCACTCTCCCGCGTATGTCCATCATAGTATTAGTTCTTTTGACTACTAATTGGCTAAAGACTGCCGATACTGTTTTGCATGTCTTGCCTTTGCAAGCAACATAGTAAGCACTCCTATCCAAGCAATTCTACCTTAGTAGACATCAGACTACACGAATCAATTTAATTTCAGCATCACGACGTGTTCATATGCATGTCTTGTCTTTAATTTAAAACTGACTTTTTACTGCCACAATTGCCCTTTGCTTAAACTGCGTTATATTTCTTGTAGACTTGACGTCCAACGGTAAACTGTTGTATATTTGAAGACCTTTGTAAAAAAGCGACCTCTGAGTCGTATGTTTCAAAAATCGAGGTAACCTGAAATCAGAAGCTCCTCTAGAATTGTGTGTATGTACATCTCCGCCAAACTGGACTTCATGTGTTAGATACTCAGGCAATATCCCTAGTTTCATTTTTTGTACGAACATTACGCTATTGTAGATTATTCGTTGTTTCACTGACATCCATTGGAGCATATCCAACATAAGAGTTGTTGGTGTCAGCCGTTCACATCTAAGTAATGTTCTCATAATCTTATTTTGCAACCTTTGAAGCCTTTGCACCTGAGTATCTGACGCCAACAATAGCACCGTTGCGCAATAATCAAAATGGGGTAATATGACTGATTTTACATATGTTAGCTTGGACCAGAACGTTAAATATCTGCTTATTTGACACAATACTCCATACTTTATAGCTATCTTTTTTATTACATAATCCACGTGTTCTGAAAAATTTAGCTTTTCGTCTACCTGCACTCCGAGATACTTGGTAACTTTCACTCTCTCAATTACGTTTCCATCTATTCTGAGTTCCACATTATCAGCATATTTCCTATTTCCTATTATCATCCATTTAGTTTTCGATAAATTTAAACTCAGTTTTTTCAGTTTCAGATACTCAGCGATTTGTTTCAGATCGTTTTCAGCTTCTTGAATCGCTGTTTCTAAGCAGTCACTTGTCCAATAGATTGTGGCATCATCAGCAAATAGTTTTAACTTTCCGCTTCCGCCCAAATAGCGTTTCAAGTCATTGATGTAAAGAATAAAGAGTAGCGGTCCTAAAACACTTCCTTGTGGTACTCCTAAGTTATTCTCGCGCGAATCGGAGACAGTGTTACCGTATTTAGTCCTTTGACATCTATTAGAGAGATAACTATTGAACCAATTCCATACCGTCTCACGAATTCCTATGTTATACAAAACATCAAGCCGTTGTGATCTATCAACTGTTTCGAATGCCCTTTTAAAATCCAGAAAAACAGCCACAGTATATTTTCTCCTTTCAATATTAGACTTCCAACTATGTAGTATCAAGTTTATAGCTGTCTCCGTGGAATGATTTGTCCTAAATCCTGACTGCTCTGGTATAATAATATCTTGTGAATTTATGAAAGTCATTAATTGTCCTTTGACAACGATTTCAAGAGTTTTTTCTTGGAGCTCTAACATATTAATAGGTCTGTATTCTGTTGCATTTTTTGTGTTACTAATTTTCGGGATTGGAACTATAGTTGATTCTTTCCATGATCTTGGGACCAAGCCCTCTGATAAACTTGTATTTATAATTTTCAATAACAAGTCTTTTGTTTCCTTAAATGCATCCTTAAAAACTCTAGTGGACACATTGTCAATTCCTGCCGTATGTTTCAGCTCTTTAACAACGTCACATAACTGTGTCATTGAGATAAGTTCAAATCTACACATGCACCGGTTACACGTAGTCTGTGATGTAATTGTGCTAACATTTGAGTTTGGAATACTGTTCTGTATCTCGCATATACTATTAATGAAATAATCATTAAATTTTCTGGCCACCGTTTGTTCATTTGATTCTTCTATCCCATCGAATATTATTGTGTTAGTAGATACACCATTAGGATTTGTGAGTCTTTTAACAGTTTTCCACATTTTTTTGCCGTCGTGCTTATTTCTCTCTAATTCCTCTTGAATAGATTTATTTTTTGCATCTCGAATTGCTCTAGAGTAGTTGTTCCTGGCCAAAATATACTTATTCCAATTATTTTGTGTTTTATGTCTTCTATGTTCTCTATTAAGATGAACACACTCTCGTTTCATTTGTGCCAATTCATTAGTGTACCATCCACTACACCGATTCACATTTAGGATCTTATCGTCTATTAATTTAGCTACATTGTTTTTAAGCATTAAATCATAATTCTTGACACAGTTTTCAAAGATTTCATGTATACTGCAACTCAAGGACTCATCTATACCAACTGTTTGTATTCGATGATTTATTCTTTCTATCATGTTGATCGAACCCCCGAACACAGAAAGCGATGTTTACTGCACTTACACTGTTAAACAGTTCGATAGGAGCTAGCGTAGGAGATCGATCACATAGATGTAGAGTTAGTCCTAAATATACCACCGCTGCGTGCGGATACGTATGAACCAAACCTTAGTGGTGAAATAAATTTATTTGAGGGGCTAGCCGCCAGTGTTTGTACTGATTGGCCACCGTTTGATGAAATCCGTATTCCAACAGCATTTGGAGTCCGTTGCGCCAAAGTGGGGTCCAACATATTTTTTCTGGTGCCGTGACCAGGATTACTGGAAAGAGGCTTGGAAATAGTACGCCGAGTCACCATTTTGATACCATTGTAAGCCGCTATTGTTTGCCGCCATTCCTATTCAATTGAATCGAGATAATTGAATTGCATCCGAGATCCACCATCGCTGCTTTTGCTTGATAAAAAATTGTACAAGGCCTAATAAATTTGGGCGTCAGGTAATTGCAATTCCAACGCCTTTAGATTGTTACTCAGATGCCATTGAGATTTATTTTTGCTTCGAGATACCGCTACTGTACGCCGTTTCCCGCCCACGTTATTGGAGAAATAGTAAATTGACGATAGTCCAATTTACTAGTGACAGAAAACCCATTCCGGACGGATTATACATATACAAGGCTCATTGAACCTTGCTAAAGGTAATTAGCAGTCCAAGTGTTTTAATTCTACCCATCGGGTCTACCGGGTCTTAATATTCCCAGGTGCACGCTGACATCTTGATATTGTACGTCATCCTAATTTATCTGCTGAGATGGAAGATAAGACCAGAAAGCACCGCGCAGTAGTCCGTTGCAGAATACTGTTGTCATCTTTAGATCGTGCTACAAATTTCCTGAGTAACTTCGAGGAGAGTCGGGACCGGCTCGAGGTCGCACTACGTTTGGAAGATCTGAACAACATTCGACATGAGCTCGAGGAAGCTCAATCTACCTTAGAAGAATTGGAAACAAGTGATGAAGGTATGGCTGCTAATCAAGAGCGTAGATCCTCGTTCGAGGAACAGTTTTTTCGAATAAAAGCTGGCCTCATTGCTAAATTGCCTCCTCCTATCGTTTCCCACGATCAAGCCCCTCAGAATGCTATCCCTCGGGGTCCATACGCCATCAGCGGGCTAAAATTACCCTCGATCGCATTACCAGAATTTTCCGGGGATTATAAAGATTGGAGAGTATTTTTTGATACCTTTCACGCACTCATTCATACAAACCCCGATCTCCCCGATATTCAAAAATTTCATTATTTGAGAGCTGCAGTGAAAGGAGAGGCCGCCCAATTGATAGAATCCGTTGATATTAGTGCCGCAGAGTATGTGTCCACTTGGGAAATGCTAGTCAACCGATATTCAAACGAGTATTTAATGAAAAAGAAACGTCTGCAGGCATTACTCGAGATCCCACACATGGAGAGTGATACAGCTGACGCCCTGCACAGAACTGTGGATGTATTTGAGAGACATGTCAAGGGGCTGCATCAAATGGGTGAGCCAACGGAATCCTGGAGTACGATTCTTGAGCACCTGTTATGTACGCGTCTGCATGATGATACACTAAGAGCCTGGGAAGATCACGCATCGAATATCAAACAGCCTACTTACAAGGAGCTTGTAGAATTTCTTCACCGCAGAAATCGTGTATTGGAATCAATATCTGTAAACCATCAATATCTCCCGTCACAACCCGTTATTTGTTCGCACGCTTCTACTTCGAGTCTTACTGTACGCGAAAATCGAGTAACGAACGCAGCCAATAACATCGGACTCAAATGCCATGCTTGTGATCAGCGCCACCCGCTGCTAAAGTGTTTTAGATTTTCCAAAATGATGCCTGCAGAGCGCTTAGCTGTTATTAACTCAAAACGGCTGTGCTTGAATTGCTTTAGGGGCACCCATTTCGTTCGTGATTGTCCCGTTCAAGACTGCTGTCGAGTTTGTGGCAAGCGTCACCACACCATGATCCATCCCGGTTACGAAGAGGCATCTAATAGATACGCTACTGCTGCTCGCCCAGCAAGGTTTGAAGATCCAGCACACGCCTCTGTAAACGTTACCCAATGCAGTGAAGATTCTCCTGGGTCAATATTAACAGCCGCAACTACCATTAAACCGCCACATATCAATGACACTAAATTGTCTACTAAGGAAAAGCACGTGATTATGCCGACTGCAGTAGTAAAAATCGTTGATTGTTACGGAAATGAGCACATGGCACGTGCGATCTTAGATTGTGCATCACAGGCAAGTCTAATGACTGAAAGACTGGCTCAGCTACTTCGTTTGAGGCGCAGTAAGGTGAACATGTTAGTGAAAGGCATAGGAGATAAACCAAAATTGGCAACAGAGTCTGTAACAGCTCAGATCCGTTCCCGCAAGAGACACTATTCGAGCGATATTGATTTCATTATTATGCAAAAAATAACTCCCAAGTTGCCCTGTCAAACCTTTGCTATTGATCACTGGAAAATTCCTAGCGACGTGTTTTTGGCTGACCCTGCATTCAACCATAGTAGCGATGTCGATCTACTAATCAGTAATGAACATTTTTTCACGTTTTTCACTTCCGCCGCGAGAATTGAGCTCCACGAAACGTTGCCGTTTTTGGTTGATAGCGTGTTCGGATGGGTTGTATCCGGTGCCATCAATGCTTCGTTATCACCAAATAATACGCCTTCCTGCAACGTCGTAACCGTTCCATTGTCATCTCTAGAAACAGCTGTCGAGAAATTTTGGAAAATAGAAGAGGTACCGATCAGATCCACCCATTCGGCTGAGGAGCAAGAGTGTGAAGAGTTCTTTGTCAAAACTACTTCCCGCACACCTAGTGGTAGATATGTTGTAAAGATTCCACGACACCCGAATTTTGACGTGATGGTAGGTGACACAGAAGCAATCGCAAGAAGAAGATTCGATCTACTAGAACGTAGATTATCAAAGTGTCCAGAATTAAAAAATGATTATGATCAATTTATGTCTGAATACATTTCGCTCGGCCATATGAAGCCTATTGAAGGGGAGGGCACTCATGCTAAAACTGCGCACTATCTTCCACACCACCCGGTTTTCAAAAATGATAGCACAACAACCAAAACACGTGTTGTTTTCGACGCATCTGCCAAAACGGCGACAGGAATTTCACTCAATGAAGCGCTGTTGGTGGGTCCTGTTATACAAGACGACCTCATATCTATAATTTTGCATTTTCGGACCTATCCAGTTGCCCTAGTTGCGGACATAGAGAAAATGTATCGTCAGATACTGGTTCACACCGACGATACACCACTGCAGCGCATCCTTTGGCGTTTTGATCCTAACCAACCTGTTCAAAAATATGAACTGTCAACCGTTACCTATGGTATGGCTCCTTCTTCTTTCTTAGCTACACGCACCCTTCAACAGCTGGCCGACGATGAGGGCTCTTCTTATCCCAAGGCCAAAACGGCATTACTAGAAGGATTTTATGTGGATGACTTCATAGGAGGTGCTGACACGGTCATGGAGGCAATCTCTCTACGTGACGAGCTTATTGAATTGTTGCAGAAAGGAGGATTTAGTTTGCGAAAGTGGTTGTCGAACAAACCAGCTGCTTTGGAAGGTTTAGCCACCGCTCAAAAGGCGACCGTAGCGGTTCAGCGCACATTCGAGACAAATGGAATGGTAAAAGCACTCGGAATCCACTGGGAACCTGACAACGACATACTTCGCTTTAACCCATCGACACAAGAGAATGAAAATATAACCAAACGTGCCATACTGTCCGCTATTTCCCGCCTGTTTGATCCACTTGGCTTGATTTCACCAATAGTAATACGTGGCAAAATGATCATCCAACAACTATGGCTACTGTCATGTGGATGGGACGACGAAATACCTGGGCCTTTTGCAGAAAAGTGGAGAAAATACGCTCAACAACTTCAAAGGCTTTCTGAATTTCGTGTCGATCGCTATGCGTTTCTACCTCAAGCTGTATTTCAACTTCATACCTTTGCCGATGCTTCCGAGCAAGCTTATGGTTGTTGCACCTATGCTCGCTCTATCGATGAAAATGGGACGATACGTGTAACTCTTCTAGCATCAAAGTCGCGTGTAGCTCCCCTGAAACGAGTTACTTTGCCTCGATTGGAATTGTGTGCAGCAGATTTAGCTGCCAAACTTCACAATTGCATACTGCAAGCCCTTAACATAAACATAGCGGCCTCTTATTTTTGGTCAGATTCAATGGTAACCTTACAGTGGCTGAAAGCGCCTCCTTATACATGGAAAACGTTTGTGGCAAACAAAGTTGCAGAAATACAAAACAAAACACAGGGCGCGCATTGGAATCACGTGGCCGGCAAGCAGAACCCCGCAGACCTCGTTTCAAGAGGAATGGACGTAGATGATTTCCTAGCTAGCCAACAGTGGAAGCACGGACCCGAATGGTTAGCACTCCCTGAATTTGCATGGCCAATTTAATCAATACCAGATTACCCCCAACAGGGAAGCGAGCGTCGCAGAGAGCGGCTTGTGGCAGTTTTACATACTCAAGTTTCCCACAACGCAATTTTCGATCGCTATTCGACCCAAAATCGGCTACTTCGCGTTGTTGCTTATTGTCTCCGATTCATCCAAAATACTCGACTAAGATTGCGTGTTCAGCTGAACGACCCAGTAACACCATTTTCGAACCATATACTATCCGTACGAGAAATAACAGCTGCCAACAATCTTCTAACTCGACTAGCTCAAGCTGATAACTACAAGGAGGAGATTCGTGATTTACGATTAAACAAACCTCTCTCCAATCGTTCATCCATTCGTGCTCTACATCCATTTTTAGACGATGAAGGTATCGTTAGAGTAGGCGGGCGTCTTCGGTTATCTGAACAGCCATACCTTTCCAAACATCCCGCTATTCTTCCTAGTTTTCATCCCTACGCTCGTCTGATAGCTAAAGCTCATCACATAATGTTAATGCACGGTGGGGGCCGCGTGACACTTGCTACAATGCGCCAAACCTACTGGCCGATAAATGGAAGACGACTTGTTCGTAGTGTGCTCCGAAACTGCTTACAGTGCGCCCGAGTCAGTCCCGTTCCAGCGTCGCAACAAATCGGACAACTTCCCTTGAGCCGGATTACTGCGAGTAAACCATTCAGCACAACCGGTATCGATTTCGCAGGTCCCGTATACCTGAAGCCAATTCATAAGCGTGCACCAGCGAGCAAGGCATATATCTGCATTTTTATCTGCTTCTGCACAAAGGCTGTGCACATAGAGTTAGTAAGCGACCTCTCCACTCAAGCATTTCTGAATGCATTACGCCGTTTCATGGGACGCCGTGGAAAACCAAGCGATATCTATTCGGATAACGGTAAAAATTTTGAAGGAGCAAATAACGAGCTATCTGAGATGTACCGGGCCATTAAGAACGACAGACACGCAATTAAAGCAGCTTGCACAAATGAATATATCGTCTGGCATTTTAGTCCCCCAAAGGCCCCGAATTTCGGGGGTCTCTGGGAGGCAGCCGTTAAGGTAGCAAAGAAACAACTATATCGACAATTAGGAAATTCGCGTCTCAGTTTCGAGGACATCACAACGGTTCTTGTCCAAATAGAAGCAAGCATGAATTCACGGCCACTTGTTCCGTTTACGGATGATCCGAACGATTTGTCATGTTTAACTCCCGGCCATTTTCTTGTCGGAACCGGTTTGTATACACTGCCGGAACCCAATCTCTTGCAAACTCCGTTGAGTAAATTGGATCACTATCAGCGCCTTCAAAAATTGCACCAGGAATTTTGGCACCATTGGCGCACCGAATATTTACAAGAACTACAACGCGACACAAAGCCGAGAAAACCAAACACAGATATCCATCCCGGAAGATTAGTGGCGATTGTGGAAGAATTTCAAATTCCAGTCCGATGGCCGCTTGCTAGAATTGTATCCGTACATCCAGGAAAAGATAACCTCACTCGGGTAGTGACACTTAAAACCAGTCGAGGAATTATTAAACGACCCGTAACGAAAATTTGCCTGTTACCAACGGAATCTGATGCAACAGCTGCGGCTAATCCGGAGTTCAACGAACGCAACGATCCCGCGAGGAACACAGATCCAGCCACGACGGACGTCCTTTCTGCATCTGGAACGGAGAATGACCACGAGTGATTGATTCGCAACGTTTGATTTGTTTACAAAGACCTGTCAGAAAATTAAATGATATTTGTAGTAGTAGTACTAGGTGGTGGTTGGTCAATTAAGTACATGTAGTCTATAATATTGAAAATTTGTATTTCAAGGTGGGGGCGATGTTTGTATTCGATGATTTATTCTTTCTATCATGTTGATCGAACCCCCGAACACAGAAAGCGATGTTTACTGCACTTACACTGTTAAACAGTTCGATAGGAGCTAGCGTAGGAGATCGATCACATAGATGTAGAGTTAGTCCTAAATATACCACCGCTGCGTGCGGATACGTATGAACCAAACCTTAGTGGTGAAATAAATTTATTTGAGGGGCTAGCCGCCAGTGTTTGTACTGATTGGCCACCGTTTGATGAAATCCGTATTCCAACAGCATTTGGAGTCCGTTGCGCCAAAGTGGGGTCCAACACCAACTATGTTTTCACTATCTAGCCTGTCTCACCTTTGCAAGCCACAGGAAGAAGCTTGAGCGTCAAGTCGACACTGCCTTAGCAGACTACATAGATCACCTTGGTTGTATCTTCTCCAGCATTTTACTTTCAAGAATTCATCGTTTAATGCTAATGTATCGTCGATAGTAATACATATCGTTTCATGATCAGTGACTCGCAAGTTTGGCTCAATACTAGCTTCACAATTTACATGATTAACTAAAACTAAATCTATTCTTGTGCTGCTTTGGTGTGTAACACGAGTATCTTCATTCACAATTTGTCTAAGTCCATATACTTCTATCACTCGTCTTAATTCTTTGCTATCATTATTCGAATTGTAATCGATGTTAAAATCACCGCATATTATGCTATCAATGGTATCATCAAGCGCTTCCATTAACCATTCGTCTTCGAGTTTTCTTAGAAAGGCAATGTCACTGGCATTAGGAGAGTGATTTACTCCTCTAAAAATAACATATTTATTACCAATCTTTACTTTCAAGCCTAGAAACCAGTTTTCGTTGTCTGTTACATTCGATACTACTATTGTGCTTAATTTATGATTCACGAATATTGTTACGCCACCCGTATGTCTGGAGTGTGATAAACAATTAAACATAGTGTACCCTTCTATTGAGAATGTCGCGGCATATGCTTCGTCAACCAAATAAGTCTCAGTTAACACCAATATAGATGGCTTACTCTCTTTAACAACAACACAGATTTCATCAAAGTTTGAAGTCAATCCGGCAGAATTCAGATACTATTTTGCGTAGTCAATAAATCGTTTTGCCTTACTTTGCCTCCTTTTGAACATTTCACACTCGTAGCTCCATGCGGGATGACAAATGTCCAACTGGTTATCTGAGTCTAAATTCATTTTTTTGTTAAATTTGTCGCAATTGATACATTTTTCTGCATTGCCTTTACATTCTTTTAAATCATGATTTTCCGCGCATCTAGGACAGCATACATTTTCTTTACATTCCGCTATTTTGTGGCCATAATTCCAGCACTTATAACAACGCAGTACACTAATCTCTTCAAACACTTTACATCTATCCCATCCCACATTTACTTTTTTCTTATTCATAATAGACTCAAACGTAACGGCATCTACTTCCAATATTGATACCGTTGTACTATTTTTCCACTTATCATTATTGAACGTCTTAATTATTTTAATGTCTGCTTTGTCATGTAAGTCATTTTGTTTGATGAGACTATTGATAAATTTACTACCATCAATATCATCTTTCTCTTTTTCATACCCCACAATACGAATTCTCGGTTTACTTGGTTCTTTAATTTCTACTTTATATTTATCACCTAGCACCTTTTGCGCATTCGTTTTCAATTCAATAGACTTCTGCTTTGTGACGCATTTGACAAACGCTTCCCCTGTACATTCAGAAAAGCGAACTGATTTTACTCCAGATGTAACCGCGTTTAATGAATGCCGAATATCTGTTTTCGTAATATCAACATCTTGACTAGCTATCGGTCTAAAACAAATCGTTTCAGCTATTTTGTTGTTAATTATAAAGTTTTGCTCATCAGCAGCTATACCAGGCATACACTGGTTTGCTTCCTGGTAATTATTCGCTATTCTTCTACGTTTTCCACTTCTAAGAAGTCCCCCATTGTCATCATAGACGCGTTTATTCATATTTGGCGTTTGATCCCTAATTATTTTATCTCCTGTTCCTGAACTAACAACTTGCGACCTTGCATAAGAGGAGTATTACTAGAATCAGAAAAAAGTTTATCTTTTATGCTTGAAATTTCTCGTTTTACAATTTCCGTTATTTTATTTTCAATTGTTGTCATAAATTTTTTGGTCATCACTGTAATTTCATCACATACAATCTGCTTCCACGCATCTTTCATCTGTGTCATGCACGCATCACTCATACGTATACCAGTCACAATCTCGTTCGTATCATTATCGCTCGCATGAGAAACTTTGCGCTGTTTGTTTTCCTGCAAACCTTTGCGACAGTTAAAACATACATACAGCAGTACGCTGTTCTCACTCATGGCATGAATGCCGGTTTTAGTTAATCCTGCACAGGAGACATGCCAATTTCTTTCGCATTCTCCCGCGCACTTAACATACTCAGATCCTCTCGCAATTTTCTGCTCACACTCTACACACGCATACATTTTGGTCGCTTTGGCTTAGGTACGCGAACGCGACCCAGCACGACATAAAGACTATGGAATAAAGCACAAATTTACTATTTATTTTTAATCTTATGGCACATATAAAACATCTATTTAATTTTCTACTTAGCTCAAACGATAGCCGGGATGCTAATTTATCCAATGAAACTCCACTTCTTTTTCATACAATAAATACACTTATAAAAATTTGATGGAGAACTTTGACAATTAATCATCACATCCACTCACACCGAATAACGTTTTCGATGTCTTGACGTCGTCAGCATAAAACAAGCGGCATTCAGTTGGTAAGACTATAGAGAGCTCGTTGATGAATAAACAGGGTGGCAACTCAATCTGTGATTTCAAATTCCTGGTTTTTTCCCGGTTTTCCTGATTGATTTTTGAAAAATTCCTGGTTTTCGAATATAACTCAAAATTAGCATCAAGAATCTCACTCACTCACTCACTCACTCATGCCTACTTATAAGGGGCATGGATTAAGATTTTGGGTGGTATGTCTTAACTCTTGCAATTACGCATGACGGATTAAACGCTTTGCTAGGTCATCCCCTCGGGGGTGCTAAGTTTCCTAACTTAGTTAAAAGCTTTATGCTCTTTTCGAAGACGACCAGTATCCATTCGGGAGTAGAGATGCTTTACTTGTACAATACCGAATTACCGGTTTTTCCACGATCAAAAACCGGTATTTTCTTGCATGATTAAATAACAACTCAAGAAGCTTAAATCGCTGGTAAAACTTTGAAAGTGTAGGGCAAACTTAATTTCATGATTAATAGTTCTCGCAGTCGGCCTCGAGGTATGGTGCTGGCCTAATAAGCCAGTCTTCGTATGTTCGAATTCCGACTGAGAGAGGCTGTTAGAGTCAATAGGATCGCAGCAACTGGCCCTGCAATTGCCCTGCACTCTAAAAGCTGCCTTTTGTCGTATAAAACAGAAGGTCAAGTTTCGATAACGGAATGTAGCACCTAGGCTTTGCTTTGCTTTTTTTAGTTCTACAAATAATAATTCAATCATGTAATTTTTTCAAAGGGAAACCCCTGAAACACCTCACTGTTGTCAGCATAGAGCCGGAGTGCCTCGTGCTTTTTAAGCAGTTGTCTCCATTCAACTCAGTCCACTCCATGGGTCACTCATCGCTAATGTCCCAGCAGTTACAAGTCGCTTTTGAACTGGTTGAGCAATCTAGCACGTCGATCCCACCGGGTACTGGTGGAGTTGTTGAAACCGCTTTTGTCGCACTGTCATTTGGCATCCTTACGACATGCCCAACCCACCGCAGCCTATTGACTTTAGCCAGATATACGATTGCAATCTCTCCAAGAAGTGTATGTAGCTCGTGATTTATAAAACGTTCCCTCTCTCCCCTTTCAGTTTGTGCTCCGCTAAATATCATCTGCAGCATCTTCCGGTCAAACACGACAAGAGCGCGTATTTCCACTGTGAGCGACGTCACAGCTTCAAGTCTGTAAAGAACTACCGGTTAAATAAGGGTTTTGTACATTGTCAGCTTCGTACAGCGGCGTATGCTTCTTGATTGAAGCGTTTTGCGAAGGGCAAAGCAGGTCCGATTTCCTACTTCAATACACCAATTTATTAAGAATATCGCGCAACAAAAAAAAATGTGCGATATACAGTGAAGCTGTTCAGAAAATCTTTAGTGAAAATTGACGGAGTACTCTAGAGAAATGTCAGAACACACCACGGAAGAAGGATTCGTTCGGGTGCTAATACAAACTGGAATAGAAATAACTTTCTGATTAGTTAGAATAGCCTGTTGACATGGGTGAGCCAATTTTACGGGCTCCAATCATCTCTTCGAACGTCTCTGCCTGATCTAAAAAGTAAATATACGCTGTACTAGTTATGCGATGAGTAGTTCATGAAGAATGAAGAAATCGTTGCATTGCCAGAACCAGTCCAAGCTGCTGTCGAATTACTGTACCGGAAAAATTGCAAACTCTACGACTCTAGAGTTGCTCTCGGAACACCTCTCAGGTATCGCACAACTGCTGTTCGATTTACTGTATTGGTAGAATTTCAGAGAGAGTTCATATATTTAAATTTATTCGTTTTATAATTAACCGTCCTATTCGTGATTTAAAAACAAATGACTTTGTAATATTCTTCAAGACATCAAGGATGTTTTGCTAGTAAAATTCTGTAAGGTACTTCCTTTTTCCGAGGACACTGAATGAAAATTCTTTGCCTCCGCAAATTTTTTCATTAGGATTTATTCATTAACATTTGTTCTCGTTTAAGAGATGACATGATAAATTCTCTAAAACTTAATTTTTTAATGAACTAGTCAATTAGTTATGCCTAAAGAAATTGAGTTCCATTGATTATGGAAAGATCTTCTTCAAATCATAAAATTTTTAAATGTAGTTTTCGATTATTAACTTTAACCGGTTTTCATCAATACCGAAAAACCGGTTTTCGAAATACCCCCCAGTATTGGCATCTCTATACGGGAGTACAGGTTTTCTTTTATTTAAATGTTTTTGTGAAGTTTTCTTTCCCCCATCCAAACCCTCCCATTCTTCCTGATCCTTTTCCCTTCACATCAGGTAAGTGATGATGAGAAGCCAAAGCGGCGAGGCACAAATGGCCAAAATAAATATGAAGAACGTGCCACCCGACCCAAAAATACCTCCTGAGGATTGAAACCACCCGTTTCCATAAGTTAACTTAATCTAGTACAATTAATTACTTTAAAGAGAAATTTCGTACTCATTTAAAATTTAAGTCATTTTGTAACTCGAATTGAAAGCTTGCTATTTAATTTTGTAAAATTAAGAGTTGTGGAATGTGGCCACAGAATACTTCACAGACCCTTGCCCAACAACTTGTCTTGCCAGTTGGCTCAACGGGTAAGAAAAACTAGCAGCTTGTAGCTCCAATTACTGGAACTAATCGAGGTCCAAGGAACTTACGAGGCTCGGAGCGAATAAACAATAAAAACGATCGTAGCCTGATTCCAAACTCGGCGAAAACCAAGATTGAGTGTGCACAAACCAGGGCGACTAAGACAGCAACCCATCAATGATACTCCAAGCTAGAAAGGGCTGTTCAGAAGTTGTAAACGCGACAAAAGAGCCAGGGTCAACTAACTAGTTGAAAAGGATCACTACCAGCAGACATATCCACTTATTGTAGAAATTTTTTGCTACTTTAGTGGTGTTAGCACCAATACGAGGATGTCGCCACGGGCAGAGCTGGCTAATTACTGATCGACCGTCCGACCGACCGAGACAAGCCTAACTGTTCATTTAAACATTTAAACAACTCTTCCGAGACTCAAAATCCGCAGACTAGAAAAATCAGCAGCGCGTGATGCCCACAGTACGTCGCATCGACCATGTCAACCCGGAGGTGCCGTTGTTAATTGAAATTGTATATATGAAGTCTTGTAAATCACCAGGAATGGTCTGCATTTCAGCCGAGATGCTGAAAGCTTGTCCAGTATTGTCATCGCAAATGTTGCATCAGCTCTTAAGCAATATCTGGGAAACTGCAACATTTCCGGTGGATTAGAACATTCTGTGGGCCCTATAAGGGTTGCTACAGGAGTGAGACAGGGTTACAAACCTTCATCGCTACTGTTTCTCGTCGTTATGGATAAAATTTTAATTGGCATTGATACCAAACCTAACAGAGGATTACCCTGAAACTTTTCGACAATGGAGTAATTAAATGACCTCGAGCTGGCCGATGACATTCTCTTGCTCTCCCAATGACAATATGATATGCAGAGAAATTTAGATGGGCTCTGCTACAATTCCAGATCTTTGCGACCATAGTCAACGTCGCAAAGACCAAGTCAGTGAGAGTGAACAATAACAATTCCTCCAATTTCACAGTAGAGGTTGAGGAGGTGATGATGATGATGATGATGATGATGATGATGATGATGGAGCCCACCTCATTCCCCTACAAAGGTTTAAGGTAGTCGATTTATCTAATAGATAATTAGTGAATATATATTTGAACCAGGTAAGCAAACAAAACGATCTGGTTTTTGACACAGATATAAATTCCTGCGATAGTATTCAAATACAAGTTACAACTATTAAAAATATATGATTTTTCAAGTTATTGCCAAACCAAGAATCTCCAGTATCAATTTGCAACCTTCTGCCAGTTACCAAGATGTTCATATCATTTTGGTCAAGCCGATGCCCAGTTTAGCCCGCTACTAATTCGACGCAGTCCCGACGAGGCCATTCCCGCTATAATCAGCAAGCAAAGCAAAGTCCAACCTTCAACTTAGTATGAGACTTATAAGGGCATCCCCACCCAGGGAAGTCAAGAAAATTTCCAACCCGAAAAAATCCTTGACTGGCTAGGAAAATATACATCTAATAACAAGCAGAAGCATCCAAATCTTCCTGAACACTCACGAATTTGTCAATTGCTAGTAGTAAGGTCATATATTTCTAATAGAAAGAACAGTCAAATTTAAAATCAGTCCTCTATATCTGTTTAACGCGCGCGGTTCTCAAACCTTTGAAGACTACTCTATTTTTTTAACTACATCAACAATTACAAAATCCATCATCACCATGGTGACGAACATAACAGTTTTAATGTGCTTTATTAATCTCTAACAAATACTTGATTAACAAATGTCCAAATTAAATAATCAGTAGCAAGAACTACGTCAAATATTATTTACATTAAAAAAAATATCCTAAAAAAAACTCAAAATACAGCCTTTACGTGTGAAATGCATTGTCTCTTAAATTCTGATAGCGTCGTTGTACGTCTGATGTGCCTAGGTATCGAATTATATATCTTAATTCTCTTAAAGAACAAAGAATTTTGAGAAGCAGTAGTTATAAAACTAGGTGTTCTAATCTCTGCCGCATTTCTAGTATTATGGAGGTGGAAGATTTTGGTAGCCAGACAACCCCAGACGGTGGTACTAACACCGATATAAACACACAAATCAGGATGACTAGCGGCGATTTTTTGGATCTTACTTTGGAATGTTTGGTGCTCAAATCAGATCACTACCGACTCAAACACGGATTTTCAATTCTAACGAGAAATCCGGTCTATTACCTGCGAGACGTAGTGCGTATCTGTCAGCCTATGGTCGGAGACAACTGCAGGTCTTCATTAAGGGGGCATAGTACTTTTTACACCATATTTTTTGCCTTATTTCAAATATTTTTTTCTCGATAATGCGAAAAGCGAATCGTTTCGGGTTTTTTGCATTCCAAACATTGCACTTTATACTAATATTTACAATTTTGTTTGCATATGTGAACCTCTTCCCCTCTCCCCTATGGCTCCTTGAACATGATCATTCGAAAAAAACATGATTTGCGGTACCATGGATTGGCGCTGGGGGGCTTATCCGAATTGAAAAATTCCAAAACGACATGAAAGTATATTAAATTACCTCGTGTTTGACCCATCCTTTTTTTTTTAATTCGAACGCATAACAAAATGTCGGACATTTAAACATAAAAGTAAGGTTTTTAGTCGAAAAAATTGACTTTAAACATTTCTAAAAAATACAAGAATTGTAATATCGAAAAAAGGATGGGTCAAACACTAGATAATTTTATTGGCTTTGAAACAAAAAAAGAATCATGAGAATTGCTTGAGCCGTTCTTGAGATATTTATGGTACCGACTTTCAAAACCTGGTTTCGAGAAAAACGACGTTGAAGTTTTTATTCGCTGTGTAATCGCTCCAGACATGCGCGGTACAAATAGTTGTAACTTTGTCAATTTTTGGAATTCATCGAAATGACTTGAAACACATATGGTCAAAATGTTAATCTTTCGAAATAATCAATAAAAAAAATTTTGATTTTTTTAAACTGAAAAAGTACTATGCCCCCTTAATCGTTGCCTGAATACATTATTCGGGCTTGGTGATCTAACACTCGATCGTCGATATCACCAGCGCCAGATAGAAACAGAGATTTGGAAACATAGGTAGAGGTGGATCTGACATATTTTGAGAAGAGAATCGAACGAAATCTACAGGAAACCTGAACTCAAATGTAATCCATAGGGAGAGCAGAAGAGGCAAACCTAGAGCCTAATGGTGGGCTACGCCGTCAACGTCAGTTTCAAACTATTGATGCAAACCTCTCCTGGCGACAGATGAAAGTCGGGCATATGACCGTCGACAGTTGAGAAAGCAGCCTTTTTAATTTTGTCGAACCAACGGACATGGCCACACAAGTAATTAAGCAATCAGCAAGCATCTAATTTTTTTTCCTAGTTTTGGGTAAAAAATCCTGGTTTTTCCCGGTTTTTCCTGGTGAAAAAAAATTCCTGGTCTTTTCCTGGTTTTCCCGGTTTTCCTGGTTGAGTTGCCACCCTGAATAAAGTAAAGAGCAATGGGCCTAAATTGCTTCCTTGAGGAACTCCTGATAGATTGCAAAAAAATTCAGACTCTTCTTGACCGATTTTGACGCATAAACTACGGCCGGTAAGGTAAGACCTCATCCATTTTGTAAATGCAGCAGATATTCCAAGTTTCTCCATCCGATTCAGTAATATTTCGTGGTCGACACGGTCGAATGCAGCTTTTAAATCTGTGTATATCGCGTCTACTTGCGCGCCTTTCTCTATGCTATTTAAACAGAACGAAACAAATTGCGTAAGATTCGTGGCCACAGATCTTTTGGGGATAAAACCGTGCTGATCGAGAGATATGTAATGTAAGCTACTGCTGAGAAGTGCGTTATGTACAATTATTTCCAAGACTTTCGAGCAGGCACAAAGTGACGTGATACCGCGGTAATTTTCCATGTTTCTCTTATCTCCCTTTTTATGCACGGGAAACATAATAGATTTTTTCCACAATGTGGGAAATACATTCTGCACCAGCGAAAAGTCAAATAACATTGCTAGCGGACGAATAACAGCTGTGGTACATTTTTTTCAGAACACACGAAGGGATTCCGTCTGATCCAGCAGCGAGGGGATAATTAAACTTTTTGATTGCAGTTTCAACGATTTGATCAGTTAGGGTAGTTTGCCAATTGTTGCTCACCACCCAATTGTTGCCCACTTCTCGGTTTTTGAATAATATCTGAGAATATCTATATTACCGCAGCACTCCAAACAATCATAACACAAATATATTTCATTACCTTCAAATATGTGTAAACATGATTATTAGCAAACAAATATTTGGAATAGTAAAATTACCTCATAAAATCCAACTCTTAGTAGAGCCAAACTACGTCGAATGTTTACAGTGTGAATTAAGAAATCACTCATCAAATTTAAGCTTATAGATCTCAACAAAAAGCAAATTTACCCCATATTACTTCGTATGCCTTTCAAAATACCCACATTCATAATGTTTGATTAATTAAATAACTAAATGTTACTATTTTTGTGTTCTAATGCATAGTGGTTAATAATTGGAAAAAAATTAGGATTTTGTCCATTTCTTGCACACCATCCGCAAATGCCGCTAAGCTAGGCCCTACTGTACCATTCTTACTTGATCCAACTCTTATTAAAAATTTACCACTATTTGGATGTCGGATTAAAACAATACCAATAATTTTCGATTTCTCTGGAGACTAAATCAGCAAAAGCCTAATGGTATTACCAGCGTGTAACAATTTTCGTGAATAGAAAATAATGTTCGTATCCGTAATCCACAGTCGATTAACGGATTGGCTGGTAAATGGCTTGGTAATGCGTACCATCGGTGCCTTGTGCACTGGGCATAAAATAGACCCCACAGTGGTTCATAGCCTCTTACCTAGCAACTCCTACCCCAACCTCCTCGTGGTACCAGCCGGGATACGAGCAACCTCGGGTGGAGATCGGGTAACCAACCCCGGTGGAAACCAAGGTCGTATGCTGACAGGGGGGGAGGGCTCCTTCGAGCTACGTTGGCCCTCCGGCGATACTGTGGGGTTGGTTGCGGGCTTTGCAAGCCTGAACCACTAAAAAAAACCAAAGCAATGGACTCCGTAAGTAATAATAATAACTCTAATCGGAACAATCGGCAAAGACCCAGGCGACGAAAACGGACTAACGATTGGAAATTAGGAACATGGAACTGTCGGTCTCTAAATTTCCTCGGAAGTACCCACGTGCTTTCTAAAGAAGTGAAGAGCCGCAAGTTCGACATCGTAGCGCTACAGGAGGTATGCTGGAAAGGAACGATGGTACGTACGTATAGAGATGGTCATACCATCTACCAGAGCTGCGGCAATACACACGAGCTGGGCACAGCTTTTATAGTGATGGGCGAGATGCAGAAGCGGGTGATCGGGTGGTGGCCGATCAACCCCCGAATGTGCAGATTAAGAATCAAGGGCCGATTCTTCAATATAAGCATAATTAACGTGCACAGCCCTCACCTCGGAAGTACCGATGATGACAAAGACGAATTCTACGCGCAGTTGGAGCGTGAATACGACCGCTGCCCAAGACATGATGTCAAAATTATCATCGGGGACTGTAATGCTCAGGTTGGTCAGGAGGAGGAATTCAAACCGGTGATTGGACGGTTCAGCGCTCACCCGCAAACGAACGAAAACGGCCTAAGACTTGTCGACTTCGCCGCCTCCAAGAACATGGCCATACGTAGTACCTTCTTCCAGCATAACCTCTACCATCGGTACACCTGGAGATCACCCAACCAAACAGAATCACAAATCGACCACGTTCTGATAGATGGTCGGCACTTCTCAGACATTATCGACGTCAGAACCTATCCGGGCGCTAACATTGATTCGGACCACTACCTAGTGATGGTAAGGATACGTCAAAAACTATCGGTTGTGAACAACATACGATACCGCCGCCCGCCACGGTATAATCTAGCGCGACTGAAGCAACCAGAGGTCGCCGAAAACTACGCGTTATCTCTCGAAACCGCGCTGCCGGAAGAGGGAGAGCTGGATGAAGCCCCTCTTGAAGACTGTTGGAATGCCGTGAAAACAGCCATTAACAGCGTAGCGGAGAACGTCCTAGGCAGTGTGGCACCGAATCGACGTAACGAATGGTTTGACGAGGAATGCCAGCAGATATTGGATGAGAAGAACGCAGCGCGGGTACAAATTCTGCGTAGAGCCACCCGTCAGAATGTGGAGCGATACAAACAGAAGCGGAGGCAGCAAACCCGACTCTTCAAGGAAAAGAAGCGCCACCAAGAGGAGAAGGAGTGCGAAGAACTCGAACAGCTGTACCGCTTTCACGACACACGGAAGTTCTATCAGAAACTCAACGGATCTCGCAAAGGCTTCGTGCCGCGGGCCGAAATGTGCAGAGATAAAGATGGAGGTATCTTGACTGATGACCGTGCGGTGATCGAAAGGTGGAAGCAGCACTACGATGAACACCTGAATGGCGTGCAGGCGGAAGACCATGATAGCGGAGGAAGTGACCACATTGGTGCAGCAAGCGACGAAGATGTGCCACCCCCATCGATAAGGGAAGTTAAAGAAGCCATCCAGCGGCTGAAGAACAACAAAGCAGCGGGAAAGGATGGCATTGGAGCGGAACTTATTAAAATGGGCCCGGACAAGTTGGCCGGCTGTCTGCATCAATTGATTGTCAAGATTTGGGATACGGAACGACTACCGGAGGAGTGGAAAGACGGGGTTATCTGCCCTATCTACAAGAAAGGTGATAAGCTGGATTGTGAGAACTACCGAGCCATCACTATCCTGAATGCCGCCTACAAAGTGCTGTCCCAAGTCCTCTTTCATCGACTATCGCCAATAGCCAATAGATTTGTGGGAAGTTACCAGGCCGGCTTCATGGAGGGTCGGTCTACAACAGACCAAATCTTCACCCTGCGGCAGATCCTCCAGAAGTGCCGCGAATTCCGAGTCCCCACGCACCACCTGTTCATCGATTTCAAAGCCGCATATGATAGCGTAAACCGACAAGAGCTATGGAAAATTTTGGACGAAAACGGCTTTCCGGGTAAGCTTACTAAACTTATCATGGCTACGATGGATGGGATCCAGTGCTGTGTGAGAATCTCGGGTGGATTGTCGGACCCATTCGAATCTCGCAGGGGACTTCGACAAGGAGATGGTCTTTCCTGCCTGCTATTCAACATTGCGCTTGAAGGTGTTATAAGGCGAGCGGCGATCGAAATGCGGGGCACGATTTTCAACAAATCCAGTCAATTTATCTGCTTTGCTGACGACGTGGATGCTGTCGGCAGAACATTTGAGGCGGTGGAAGATCAGTACACCAGACTGAAACGCGAAGCAGAGAAGATTGGATTGCAGATAAATACGTCTAAAACGAAATATATGCTGGCGGGCGGGACCGAGCGCGACAGGGCTCGCTTGGGCAGCACCGTGGTAATCGACGGGGATGAGTTCGAGGTAGTCGACGAGTTCGTATACCTTGGCTCGCTGGCAACAGAGGACAGCAATACCAGCCGTGAGATTAAAAGACGTATTATCAGCGGAAGTCGGGCCTACTACGGACTCCACAAACACTTGCGGTCGAACAATCTGAGCCCCCGTACAAAGTGCACACTGTACAAAACGCTAATTAGACCGGTTGTCCTCTACGGGCACGAAACGTGGACATTGCTAGAAGAGGACCTACGAGCACTCGGAGTTTTCGAACGGCGGGTGCTAAGAACCATCTTTGGCGGAGTGCAAGAGAACGGTGTATGGAGGCGAAGAATGAACCACGAGCTCGCGCGTCTCTACGGCGAACCAAGTATTCAGAAAGTGGTTAAAGCTGGACGGATACGTTGGGCAGGACATGTTGCTAGAATGCCGGACAACTATCCTGCAAAAATGGTTTTCGCATCAAATCCGGTAGGAACAAGACGAAGAGGGGCACAGCGAGCGAGGTGGCAAGACCAGGTGGAGCGAGATCTGGCGAGCACTGGGTGCCCGCGGAACTGGAGATCAGTTGCCATGGACCGAAACAGATGGAGAAATTATACTGCGCAGGCCTTGTCATAAGACGTTAGGCCAATTAAGTAAGTAAGTAAGTAAGAAATCGAAAATTATTGGTATTGTTTTAATCCGACATCCAAATAGTGGTAAATTTTTAATAAGAGTTGGATCAAGTAAGAATGGTACAGTAGGGCCTAGCTTAGCGGCATTTGCGGATGGTGTGCAAGAAATGGACAAAATCCTAATTTTTTTCCAATTATTAACCACTATGCATTAGAACACAAAAATAGTAACATTTAGTTATTTAATTAATCAAACATTATGAATGTGGGTATTTTGAAAGGCATACGAAGTAATATGGGGTAAATTTGCTTTTTGTTGAGATCTATAAGCTTAAATTTGATGAGTGATTTCTTAATTCACACTATAAACATTCGACGTAGTTTGGCTCTACTAAGAGTTGGATTTTATGAGGTAATTTTACTATTCCAAATATTTGTTTGCTAATAATCATGTTTACACATATTTGAAGGTAATGAAATATATTTGTGTTATGATTGTTTGGAGTGCTGCGGTAATATAGATATTCTCAGATATTATTCAAAAACCGAGAAGTGGGCAACAATTGGGTGGTGAGCAACAATTGGCAAACTACCCTAACTGATCAAATCGTTGAAACTGCAATCAAAAAGTTTAATTATCCCCTCGCTGCTGGATCAGACGGAATCCCTTCGTGTGTTCTGAAAAAAATGTACCACAGCTGTTATTCGTCCGCTAGCAATGTTATTTGACTTTTCGCTGGTGCAGAATGTATTTCCCACATTGTGGAAAAAATCTATTATGTTTCCCGTGCATAAAAAGGGAGATAAGAGAAACATGGAAAATTACCGCGGTATCACGTCACTTTGTGCCTGCTCGAAAGTCTTGGAAATAATTGTACATAACGCACTTCTCAGCAGTAGCTTACATTACATATCTCTCGATCAGCACGGTTTTATCCCCAAAAGATCTGTGGCCACGAATCTTACGCAATTTGTTTCGTTCTGTTTAAATAGCATAGAGAAAGGCGCGCAAGTAGACGCGATATACACAGATTTAAAAGCTGCATTCGACCGTGTCGACCACGAAATATTACTGAATCGGATGGAGAAACTTGGAATATCTGCTGCAATGTGTGCGGAAGTTTATTATGAGAAATTCTTGAGAAATGAACATAATAACGCAAAACATTGCTTCAGCTGCTATTAAACAGAGAAAAAAGTTATGTTGTGGCTAAAAGAACTTAAAAGTCGAGGTTTTTCTTATACGCTCGAATGTAAAAATCGAAAAACTTTGCATTTGAAAAAACTAAATCCCAGCCAAAAACGTATACTGCAATTAAATTTGAAAAAGGAAAGATATCGCAAAACAAAATTATATTAATTAATTTTCATTAATATATATATTAATTCAATGCAATAATTTTTACCTGTTCTTGTCAACCATGGTTCGGTGAAGATTGAATTACGTTCAAAAACGTGACAAAATGGTAACGGTACGGTATTTATAATTGGTAAATCTGTTTTTAAGGAGTTCTTCTTCATGTGTCAGTTTTCTGTACTTGGTATTTCTCCTAATTCCATATTTTATTTGCCGTGCAACAATTGGATTGAAGGTGTGCAATATTAGGCAAAGGACATTAATCAAGTGGGCAACAATTGGGTCTGTATGCTGTTGAACAAAACCTCAAATTGCATAATATGTGCAATATTCCAGGCTATGAAAACATACCAAATGTTTTAGTCAAAGGTCATTTTGTTTATAGGACAAATTTCGATTTTAGTAACGAAATAGTTTCCCCGAGAGATAAGATAAACTGAACGTTCCTGCCTTAGGTGTGCAAAAATTGGCAAATTACCCTATATGGAAAGTGTTCAAATTGATTATATCAGGTGGTGTGTCTTCGACAGCAGAGGCTACTTGTGCTTCCGATGCAACAAAAGTGTTAAAGGAATTTTTGAAGTGGGCAGCAAAGAGTTCACATTTTTCACCTGCTGTGTTCGCGCTACAGGTACCCAAAAACATGTTCACAGGCAGTCCTATCTCGCTTTTCTTAGAATTCACGAACGACCAGAACAATTTTGGATTTTTACGCAACTTGGCTTGAATTCGTGAGGTAAATCGTTTGTATAGCGATCGATTGTAAGACCTGTAGTTACTGCTCGCTATATTAAATTATTGCTTTGAAAAGGACAGCGGAGCCTAGTGAATTTTCGTAGGGCAGAAGACCTAAGACGCTTCAAAAACCACAGATGAGCGTCACCTTACGCTGGTTTTCGAGGTGAATTGCGAGTGGGTACACAGTTAGAGATGAGACGTGTCATAATTTCAGTGAAATGACTAACCGCATCATTAACATCCGTAACCGGTCAAGGCACCGCCAATCAACACGTGCAATAGCTTCGGTAAGGGCGGGAAAATCTGCTCTTCGAAAGTCCAACTCTCTTACATCCGAAATATCTTCAAACTCAATAGGTGCTGGTAAATCAACTTTAACTTCCAGAGCAGAATGGTCAGCGTCAAATGGGATTATAGGATCTGCTGCTTCCTGAACAAAACGGGGTTGCACTTTCATTGACCAAAACTAAATCGAGAAGACGTAAGTTTCGGTTGACTACCGTATTAATCTGCACCAAGCCTTGGAGATAAAAGCCATCCAGAAGAGCAGCGCAAGCCGTCGAAATATGCGATCGCAAACTATCGACCATAGGTGGTACACTTGACGAGAAATTCCAGGTGAGACCGGATTGATTATAGTCGCCGAATAACAATGTGAGATCGGAAAGGCTTATTTATTTATTTATTTATTTATTTATTTATTTAATACATGACGTAAGACAAGTCTTTTTTTGTGTCATTAACGGATAAAACTATTTTCTAATTCTATGCATTTTAATAGTTCTAGCAACTAGTCACTTCTTATGTATCTACAAACTTTCAAAATAACTTTTTGCAGCTTTTTCAGCAGCTTAGGTCCGAATAAACAGCTTCGATAGAACGAATGTGATCCTTAATGCTATTCGGATCCGCTTTACGGTCGGGGGGAAGGTAAATTACTCCGATGCTCATCGTATGACCGGGCAACCTTACTCTTACCCATATTTGTTCTAAGGAGTTGGATATGGGTATGGGATCGATGGAAGCGCTTAGCCTCGTGGAAACCGCGATCAATACTCCGCCGCCACGTGATTTGTTGCTATTGTATAAGCTCCGGTCACAGCGGAGTACCGTGAATGTGCTGCCGAACAACTGCGCAGAGTAGATTTTCTCGTCGAGCCAAGTTTCAGTGAGGACGATGATGTCAACATTGGAATCCGCTATAGCAACGAAAAATTCGTCGATTTTAGTGCGCAATCCTCGCCCATTTTAATAGTAAACCGTCAAGCGTCCGTTCAGCGTGCTTTGAGTGGTTGTAGGTTGTACGTTAGCTGATGGCGAAGGGGAGCAGCCGCTGGAAGATGTGGACAGTAAAACGTCATCAGACAGTGAGTACTTGCCTGAGTTCGAGGGCGGGAAGACCCCTTCTCCAGTTCCGACTGCAGGACGGCTATGATGAATGCAGGCTGCGAGAGGCTCGACTGGGTCGGACGGACAAGGGGCTTCCGAGATACTGTACACATTGCGTCCCGGTAAAGATGCGCATACAACGTGGGAGTCGGAGGCAGAGAGTACGCATGGGTTGGTACGAGCATTATTGCTGAAATTCGACGAACCATTAGGGAGCGAAAGATGTCCAAAAGCAAAGCGGTACTTGCCTGTGCAAGCATGATGGAAGACCTCCATTCCACCAACAACCACAGGACCGAGACGACTATGATGAGCGCTGGCTGCAAAAGGCGCGACTGGGTTGAGGTCCATGGAGGCTTCCAAAATGCTTTCTACGGTGCGTCTCGGTTTGATGTCGTCAGGGTTACAAATTACATTTATTTCGTGTTCCACTGCTGGTTGCTATGCACTATAATCAATGGTGGCCTTCTTCTTGTTTTTCAGAGTTTGATACACGGGACATTTTTCACTCCATGCTGCATGGCCGGCGGATGCAGGATCATCATTTTTGTGCTTGTGACAATTCGCGCATTTGAGAGTCGTTGACACGCACTCTTTTACCGAGTGGGCACCAGCGCACCGTGGACAGGTTTCAGTGCTTTCTTTGCATTCCGAGCCCTTATGGTTAAAACCGCAGCATTTGAAACACCTCAGAACATCCAAGCCATCGAGTGCTCGACAGCTCTCCCAGTTACACAATAGTTTCCCCTTTTCCATTATGTTATGGTATGTCACTGCGTCTACCTTAAAAATAGCATTATACTTGCAATCCTGTTCTTTAGTTGCAGCATGGCACTTCCGCAATTTAAAATGGCCCATATCACATAAAAAGTGGTTGTCTTGTATTAAAGTTTCTCTTAACTTTTGTTCTTCCATTTTCTCACTCATGGCTAGCAATTTTAGTGGCTCAGAGTTTTGCACTTCATACGAATCGCCCATACACTTAACTACTCTCCCTTTCAGCTCATTCATAGATCTTTCGTTGAGTAATTCAATTACTATAGCCCCGTCTTGTCGCGTTTTCACATCTTGAATATCCAAGGATTTCCGGTGCACTTTTTCCTTCAAAACCTTATTTATGCTCGACACATCATTTTGGTTTCTTGCTTTTATCACCAGTTTAGGGTTTGGCTTGCTATCTCTAACTGCCTTTGTTGTTCCACTGAGAGCCTTGGTCTGATCTCTTCTTTTGTTCATCTTCACAACTTCCGCGAATGAACCCGCTACACTTGACTTAGGCGTTTCTTCAACAACCTCAAGACTTTCGCAGTTGCTTCCAACTGCGGCAACTTCAGAGGGTACGGCTAATTTGCATTTCTTCGCGGACCGTAGAACTCGACCGGGTGTCACATTCTCGCTAACATCACTCTTTAATTTCGTAGAAATAATTTTGGTGCATTCTTCTCTTACGGTTTTTCTTATTTTTGTGTCAAAATTCTCCACAAAATCGAGCACGCACTGTAGTTTATTCATCTTCGATACCATATCATCATTCTATCGTCATACCCGTCCAGTGCAAAGCAGACATCGCAAACGTACAGAGCATTTTTGTTCTTCTGCAACACTTCGATTTCTTCCTTAGGAATATCCAGACAACTTGTATGCACTTGCTGTCTGCATTTACCAAAACACTCGAGGCATTCATTCGTATTCGTCACGGGATTGCAACATATGTGACAAATAGGCGCATTTGGCGTATGTGATACAGCGCAAGGCATTTCGGTATCCGCTGTGACACTGTGACCACTAGTCATTATTTGACCACTTTCTTCTTCATCCGCATCATTAGCGTTATCAGCAGCAGCACCGCACATCCCGGCGGTTGGCATTCTGCCGTACGCTGGATAACAAAGAGCCGCAGAGGGTTTTGTTTTCGTTTGCTGTCTTTGTGCTTCCCGCAGTAATTGGTATCGATTTAGAGAATTGTTTTTATTGAAACGCGCGACGAAATCACAACAGATTGCAGCAACTTTTACGTGCAATTATAGAGTGTTGATTCGTACGTCGATTCATATAATTTTCAACTTCATGCGGCAAGTGAATGTACCCTAGAAAAGAGATGATTTCGAAAGCACAAGCAAGAGAACGCGTTGCATGTACTCACAACAGAAACACAACTGCGAAGCGCGGAACTGTTCGAGTTGACAAAACAAAGTCCCCGTGCGAGGGACCAAAATGTATGCGCGAGAGGGAAGCTCGACGGACAGCGTGAGGTCTGCCGCTAGGCAGAATAGGACGGAACTACCTCAAGAAGGAGGAGTTTCCTTAGAGCGAAGAACCTTTTCTAGCAAGTAAGAAATAACTTTGTAAAAGAAGTTGAATAAATTAAATGATTCGGTTTTGACACGCCGACCCGTCTGATCGGTAGTGAAGAAATCAAGTACAACTTTTTATTCTTCAAATTTTTAATTGAAAACAAGTTATATGAAAAGTTGTGCTTAAAAAACCTGTTTTGACAAGGTAATAATTATCGCCTGTTTCTTAGAGATGGCCAAACCGATTTACGCGCTATTAGTCTCATTTGAAAGATAATATATCCTAATAGATCACTATTGAATGGGGGATATAATGGAATCCACGGTTGTAAATATTTTCAGTTTCTATGCTGTACTCATAGCATAGTGATTTGAATCGTTGTACCAGGGATATAGGTGTTCTTGATGGTGTTGGATCATTTTTATCGGCAAGTTTTTTGTTTAGGAAGTGTGTGGGTAAGGAAAGGGATTTGATTCCAAATACTAATATTTGAAGGTCTCTTCTAAAGGATAAAGGCATCATACCGGCATCACAGAGGATGCTGAGAGTTGTACTGGTACGGTTAGCTCCAGTTGCCAACCTTGCACCAAGGTGGTGAACTGGGTCCAATTGTTTCAAGCGTGTTGCCGATGCCGAGCTGTAGATGGCGCTTCCGTATTCTAGTCTTGACAAAATCAATGTGTTGTGTAGGGTGAGAAGAGTTTTCCTATTTGAACCCCAGTTCGTGTTAGCTAAGGTGCGAATTACTTTCACGGCACCCATTGATTTTGCTTTTGTTATTTTTAAATGGCAATCCCAGTTCATTTTATTATCAAATGTCATTCCTAAGAATTTGTGGGTGGTTACTGTGGGGGTTGAGTACCCCTGGAACAGAATATCACATTGCATATTCCAGTATCGTAGCGTGCATCACTCGGCTCTTGGCAGTGATGCCCGGTGCTATCATCGCGACGGATACCATGCGTTCGGTGCGGTCTCGTGTCGGCAGTCTTCGGTATCGCCGGCATTCCAGCCGTGTCGATAGTGCTGATTGCTGAGCAGCCCACAGTCGTTCGCAGCCATCTGAAGAGGTAAGTCTTGGGCGATTCTTAGTGTCAGTGCAAATAAGACATTGCACAGTTACGACCTCTATTCCCTGTCCATATAGAGTCAAATGTGGATCGGTGGTACAGTTTCTTTTGCGACAAAAATGGATAACCTTCGTTTTACTGACAGAGAATCGAAAACCTGTTGTTTTACACCAGTTTTCTAGGTTTATTAAAGTTGTCTGTAGAAGTTGTTTTACTTCTACTAACGTTTTTCCGGAAGTATATACTGCGACTATCACTGCGACTGCGAAGTATATACAGTTTCTAACACCCTTTGCAATGCAATTCTTTAAGGAGTTCATCGCCACTAAAAACAAGGTTACGCTCATTACTGACCCTTGTGGTACGCCGTTTTCTTGACTGAATTTGGATGAAAACGTGTTTCTACGCTACGCGAAAGGATCTATCATCGAGGAAATTTTTAATGAACCACAGCATATTGCCTCTAACTCCATAAGAGGAAAGTGTTTTCACTATATTGAATTTCCAAGTAGTATCGTAAGCCTTTTCTAAATCGAAAAAGATACATACCAAATGTTCTCTATTCTGAAAAGCATCTAGGATGTCATTTGCCAAAATAGCAAAATTATCTAGCGTGCTGCGATATTTTCTAAATCCAGATTGGGTGCAATCTAGTAGACCATTGGACTCAAGGTACCACATTAGCCTACGATTGATCATTTTTTCAAAAACTTTGCATACGCAGCATGTTAAAGATATTGGTCGGTAGTTCATAGGATTTAATGGGGCTTAATCTTACATCGTGTACAAGATGTTCAGGCGGGTGATATATGGGAAGCAACCAATTCTACAACTCTTAAAAATGGTCTCAAATTTGCAAATGTTGACCGATTTGGCTGAAATTTTGACCAAAGTCTTAGGATTGAATATAAAACAAGTGATGTTGAGCTTAGGAATGTGGGTCATTTTTAAGGTCCCTTTAAGGACCCCTAAAATGAGAAAAATTCTAATTTTTCAGTTAAATTTCATATTTAATTGAAAAAATCTCGTCTAACTTTTGTAGAACCATAGTGAATGTATATATATCCTGAAAGCTTATCCTCTAAGCTTTCCAAAAATAAAAAAACTTTAAATTGCTTGGAAAATTATTGAGTTATTGATGAAAGTATGTGTACACCTAGCCAAAAAACGTTTTTTTTGCAATAACTTGAAATTTTGGGGGTGTTAGGAAGATTTCAAATGTGTTTTTATGATGTACTAGGTGTGACTAACAACGTACACTAGGTCATTTGAGAAGTATTTTTTCCGTGTAACACCGTGATATTGTTAATCATTTCTAGAAGATAGAAATGTCCGTCCAGTGGCAAATTTTTAAGCATATCGTAGTGTACGTTATCCGGTCCTGTTGAGGATCCCTTACAGCTCTTCAACTCCATTTGTAATTCTTGCATCGAAAAATTTATGTCGCTCAGAGCGGTTTCTTCAAATAAGACAATCTCGTTATTTTGTACATGGTCTCTATAGTGGATAAATTCAGGGCAATAAGATGAAGAGCTGGAGGTCAGTGAGCATTTCTCACCTAATTTCTCAGCGATAGCTTCTGGTGAATGAATCAATTCCGATCCGTCCTTTAGGCACGTTATCCCTTGGAATTTAGTTTTCCCTGAAATTTGTTGTACTTTGGACCAAACTTCTTTTATTGGCGTGGAGTTATCAATTGTTGACACATATTTCTGCCAAGAATCACGCTGGAGCCGTCGAATTGTACGTCGGGCTGTGGCTTTTGCGATTTTATATGCTTTTTTTGATTCAGAGTCCATTTTTTTATTGAAAGCTCTAAGTGCCTTATTCCGGGCCTTAATGCTATCGCAGATTTCTTTGCACCACCAGGGCGGTTTGCATTTTTTGACAACACTAGACGACTGAGGAATTAATAGTTTTGCTGCATTTGTAATGCTTGAGGTCAGGTGATCAACTTGTTTTAGTGGATCTGAGGAGCGTTGCTCGTTCAACTTTGAGGTTACATTACTCTGGTATTTATTCCAATCTGCCGATAGTGTTAACTAACGAGGGCGTCTCATGGTATTGAGTACTTTTGAAAGCGGAGAAATCATGATTGGAAAGTGGTCAGATGAACATAAGGAAAGGAGTATGCAATTGTTGGAAAAGGTCGTCTAAATCTGCTTTTTGAAATTGTAAATCCAGAGGTAAATATAGCGACACGAGTGTAAATTCAAGCGGAAAGAACATATTTACTGCAACAACTTGAAGATTTGTTCTGAGATCTAGTTCCTCAGCATGAAAACCGTTTTTGACACATATAGCCACTCCTGATGCTCGCATATGGAACTGATCAAGTTTGTAGAATATCGAATAGTTTTTAAGCGTGGGTGCCCTAGAATGATTGAAATGACTCTCTTGGATGCAGATAGCAAACGGATTGGAGTCATTTATAATCATTTTTAATTCATTAAAGTTATTATAGAAACCGTTAATATTCCATTGAAGGATGCAACTATCCATGAAAAAAGATATATAAGTATTTAGCACGCCAAGAGATTTGAGTGAGGATAACTAAATTTCATCTATCTCATCAACAAAGATCGACTGTAAGATAGCTTGCGTTATAGTACTGAGATTTTCAACTTCTGTTATTGTGTTAGTAGTATTAGAATCAATTGTATTTTTTGTATTGTTTAACTATTGTTAGTTGTATTAAGTAATTCATTTTGTGGTTTACTTTCTGAGTACTGGTGGTGAACATACTGATTTTCTGGAGAGTTTCTCTTCTCGCCGATGGTAGTGTTTATCGGCAGCTTATCTTTGGCTCGGTTAATGATTGTCGTGATGTTCATTTTAGTATTGTCAGTTGTTTCGCATGGTGGATGATGGTGGCTAGTTGATGGTGGTTGATTTATGGTTCCTGCGGTGCTTTTTTGTTCTACGGGATTCTTCTGTATGTGGTCGTCTTTATTATATTTCGTGGTTTTGAGTTGACTAGAGAACAACTGTTTCAGCCGTGGTGGGTTGGGGTCGGGTGCTTGCAGTCTTCTCTTTTGCCTGGCTTCGCGATAGGTGATCTTTTCGGTTACTTTCAGGCGTTGAATTTCAAGCTCGTCCATGTACAGTCAACCAAAAAAGTATTTGGACAGCAGCGCATAAAATTTTCTTTTAGTAATTTTGCACAGTATTTTTGCAAAGAATGGTAACACATATTTTTTAAAATAATGTTTAACTAAAGCATATTTAGATGCACAACAAAAATTCGGGGAAAAGCTTTCCGTTTTGAAGATAGTTTGAATTCCCCAAAAATGCAGCCAAAAAAGTATTCGGACAGTTAACTATTAGTTGAAACAAATGTCCTTTCTCGCTCATCTACTACCTCATAGGACCATTTACAATCTTGAAGACCTGTTTTAATCTGTTTGGGATAAAATTAACAATTTTTCAAATATCCCTCTGTGAATTGCTGACCATTTTTTTACAAGAGCTCGGTTTAAGTCATTGTGATAAGAAATCGAATGATTTCTCATTTAGAAATAAAATTATCTAAAAAGATGTTCAAAAGGGTTCAAATCTAGACTGAATGCTGATGTTTCGATAGCTCTAGGACAATTGTATGGTGCCTACCGCTTACAATTATCGACAGCATGTTTAGTTTCAACATCCCGGTACAATATGTATGTACCGCACAATTACAATTTTGCTTTAATTTCACCTAAAATTGTTCAGATAATTGAGTTTACACTTAGTTCTATCCAAAAATATATATCTTTGCTACCTCGGAGATTTCCAAGCATCCCAACAAGGTATGACACTAACCGCATTGCTCGTTTACTTGCTGACGAGTGATTTTTCGCTTGTAAGCCTTCTCTTTTAGTTATTCTTGCATAAGGGTTGTTGATGTCATACCTTGTTGGGGTACTTGGAAAGCTCCGAGGCACCAAAGATATATATTTTTGGATAGAACTAAATGTAAACTCAACTATCTGGATAATTTTAGGTGAAATTAAAGCAAAATTGTAATTGTGTGGTACATACATATTGTACCGGGATGTTGAATCTAAACATACTGTCGATAATTGTAAGCGGTAGGCACCATACAATTGTCCTAGAGCTATCGAAACATCAACATTCAGTCTAGATTTGAACCCTTTTGAACATCTTTTTAGATAATTTTATTTCTAAATGAGAAATCATTCGATTTCTTATCACAATGACTTAAATCGAGCTCTTGTAAAAAAATGGTCAGCAATTCACAGAGGGATATTTGAAAAATTGTTAATTTTATCCCAAACAGATTAAAACAGGTCTTCAAGATTGTAAATGGTCCTATGAGGTAGTAGATGAGCGAGAAAGGACATTTGTTTCAACTAATAGTTAACTGTCCGAATACTTTTTTGGCTGCATTTTTGAGGAATTCAAACTATATGTACCCTATCTTCAAAACGGAAAGCTTTTCCCCGAATTTTTGTTGTGCATCTAAATATGCTTTAGTTAAACATTATTTTAAAAAATATGTGTTACCATTCTTTGCAAAAATACTGTGCAAAATTTCTAAAAGAAAATTTTATGCGCTGCTGTCCGAATACTTTTTTGGTTGACTGTACACTGGGCAATTCTTTGATAAGGCATGGTGTTCACCTCGGCAAACAACACATTTTCTTCCCTGTTGGCATTCAGTTCCATCATGGTATAAGTGAGCACAGCTGGCACATATCTGGTTCCTTTTGCATACATCTCGCTTATGGCCGAACTTAAGGCAGTTCATGCAACGTAGTGGGGGTAGTGGAATATACTGTCTAACTTTGCATACATGAATGCTAGCATCGATAGAACTGGGGAGAGTTCCCAGATTGAAGGTCAGAATGAAAGCTCCTGAATCCTCAAAATTTTCACCACGTCGACGCTTAATTCATTTGACTTCAACTACGTGGGCGTGTTTTAACTCTTTGGTAATTTCTTCGTCTGTGTGCATATTTAGATCTGGACAAAAGGTGGTTCCGCGAGTTGTGTTCAATGTCGGGTGCTCCACTATTTCGACATTGATTGTGCCTAATACAGTCTGCTTCACTAGTTTTACTGCTTGCTGTCTATCTGTGGTTTTTAGTAGCAATCCTCCTTCCTTTGTTCGGCTGATCGTAACATTGAGGGTGATACTATCCATAGGCTTTCTAATGAAAAACGGGGAGACAGTGGCCATCGACATTCCTTCTTCTCTTCGCCTCAAAATTAAGTATCGCGGTCCATTGCTAGCAGGGGTTGTGTCCACTCCTAATTGTTTTGTAAATGGGTTTTCTCGGTACGCTGAACGAACTGCTGTTCTTTTGTTTCCTTTGTTTCCTCGATTGTTCCTATTGCCCTGTGTCCAGTCCAATTCCTGTTGATCCGTGTTCAAAACGTTAAACCTAGACCCAAAGGCCAAGGATAGCTCTCCGCCACCCGAATCCTCCGTCATCTCCAAACGTCCTGTCATCCGATATGGTCCTTTTTATTCCAACTGCCACTCACAAAAATAGTTATAACGTCTAAAAGAAAAAAAATCGGTTAGAGCCTTAAGAAAAATAGCAAGATAGATGCTTCTCTCTCGGTAGCTGAAACCGAACTGATTTGTTGCAAATAAATATTAAATAGTGGAATTCAATCGAAAAATTTTTTCTTTTGTTTGATTTCAGATTTCAATTGTCATTTTCTTTACTTGCTGTTACTCACAATTGTACAAGAAAAGCAAAAAGCGAAGAAAAGCAGTTAATTTAAGCATGTAGGTATAGTGGTGTAAAGGATTAAAAATACTAGTGAGTTGATTTTTCCAAATAAATTTATACAAATTTCAAACAAATTTTGCGCATCAATAGATGCTCTTTTCAATCAATAGATATGTACTAGAGCTTAGAAATGTTATATGAAAAATAGGAAGTAAACGTTGCACGGTAGTAATTTTGTAAGATTTGTTTTCGTTAGTGACATTTTAAAGGACCGTTGTCTTATGTCATGTATAATGTTTTAATAAAAAAAATCAAAAATGACAAGCACTGGAAATCATATCGATCATATTTCCCATGCTTGAGTATGGCGCAGCTTTTGCACTATTTTTCGACCTTATCTTGTTTTCCCAACCCTCTAACATTGTAAAAACGATGCGATCAAGCTAATGACTATCTTTTCATGAAAGAACATTCAAATGAAGCTTAAGTTTTGATTTTCATTCAAAAATAATTACCTAAAGGAGCGCCAGCTAAGAAAAAGTCCAATTTCTCTTTTTCATATCTAATGCTCTATTCAGTTATTTTTTCTTATTCAGATATATTGCAAAATTAAAGCCAAGCAAACTAGTAGTAAAATTTTGAGATTAATCATTTTGTTGTAGATATCCTTTTTCTTCAAAAGCGAAATATAATAATAATTTTTCTGAACTCTTGTTTTTCAAAGATGCTAACTTTTGAGCGCATGGTATTAATATCAAGATATCAAAAAATCTGCTATGAACACATATTTCATATTGTCAATTCAAAACAAGTTTCGTATGTGGCTCTGAAGCCCGAAAGTTAAGGCCGTCTGTAGACCCGTTAGAGGGTTAATTTCTAATTATATATATATATATATATATATATATATATATATATATATATATATATATATATATATATATATATATATATATATATATATTTGTAAGTTGGTCGAAAACAAGTGATATTATGAAAAGTTTTAGCGCACTGTAGCAGCATTTTCAAAAATATCACGAAAAATCATTTATTTCTTGTAAATTTCATTTATTTTCGATACACGTTTTATATAACTTCCGAAAATGCTAGAATACCAGTGACGGCAGTTTTGAAAGGTTCATACATTGCCAAATCATGGAAAAATAATCAACAATGCAAAAAGCATGTTTTATAAAATGTATATATATATATATATATATATATATATATATATATATATATATATATATATATATATATATATATATATATATATATATATATATATATATATATATATATATATATATATATATATGCCCCACGGCTGAAAATCTCGATAATAAAGAGAAAAAAAAAAAAAAAAAAAATATATATATATATATATATATATATATATATATATATATATATATATATGACACATTCCGCGGGCCGGTATACCAATCAGACATTTTATAAAACATGCTTTTTGCATTGTTGATTATTTTTCCATGATTTGGCAATGTATGAACCTTTCAAAACTGCCGTCACTGGTATTCTAGCATTTTCGGAAGTTATATAAAACGTGTATCGAAAATAAATGAAATTTACAAGAAATAAATGATTTTTCGTGATATTTTTGAAAATGCTGCTACAGTGCGCTAAAACTTTTCATAATATCACTTGTTTTCGACCAACTTACAAAGGAATATATGCTGAATCCATTCCAAAAATAGTTTGGATGTAATTTTGCAGTTATTTTGTATTTCAAGTGGATGAAATAGGGCCATTTTCATGCGTTGTAACGTCACGAAAAAGGCGTACTTTTTCGCTTTCGCAGAAAAGTACAAATTCGAACAATCTAATAATCCGTATGCTCTTTGTACTCAAAAATACCTTTAAAACGATGCCTAAAGAATGGAGATAAGTAAAGTAGAACCTAAGTTACAACTGATTGAAGCTCGCGTTGTAACGTCACGGCGGTCAGCCGGACGGATTCAAAACAAGTGAGACATAAGTAATAACATCGAAACCTTAAGGCATTGCATAAAAGTTGCTTCAGAAAAGTTTCTTCATTTTAAAAGCACTTGCTAGTGGTGAAAAAATATTCGGACATTAGGGTGTCCTCAAGCAGATACAAAAAATATTTTCTCTATTTTAAATCAGAAATGATAGCCGTCTACAGAACATTTGAAGAAAAACTAATTTCAAGAAACTTCATTGAACGCTAAAAATTTCTATTTCTTACATGAAAAAAGTTATAGAGCCAAACTCTTAGGGACACCCTCAAAAACAGGGTTTTCGATCTAGCTCTTTAATAACGCTTCGTACACCTTTTAGATGTTCTAATAAATTGATAATCAAATTAAATTGCACATTTTCGTCGAAGATACTAGAGCTCTATCTTTTTCCCTTTAGGAGCTATCCCTTGTTTCTTTCATTTCGACATGTTCACCTACGGTTGCCTTCATAATACCTTTTTTTAGATATTCCTCAGTGTTCTGTCCTATATTGTACATGGTGGAATACAGCATAAATTGACTCACAAAAAACAAGTGAGATTAACTGTTTATAGCTGCTTTTCCCCGAGGTACAGTACATTAAAGAGTACATGTAAAAATAAAAAAGCCAGTAATAGCTTCTAAAGGGAAAAAGATAGAGCCTACTATTTTCGACAAAAATGTGCAATTTAATTAGATTACCAATTTATTAGAACATTTTCAAGCCATACGAAGCGTTATTAAAGAGCTAGATCGAAGAAAAAAAACTATTTTTAAGGGTGTCCCTAAGAGTTTGGCACTAAAACTTTTTTCATGTACGAAATATAAATCTTCACTATCCAACAAAGTTTCTTAAAATTAGCTTAAAGTTGTTCAGTATTCATCTCTTATCAAATCATAGAAGAAAATCTTTAGATAAAATTTGATGGGGAGCAGAATTTTCATGTTTTTTGACAGAAGAACCAAAAGACGTATTTCTGGCGCGTTGTAACGTCACGCTACATATTTGCTTTCCAAAACAATCTGGGCAAAGCAAATGCTATTAATTTGTTCACTTTTAATAGGAAATTTTATGCTCTTTCCAAATATATAATAATATTTGGGGGTTTCTCAACGATTTTCCCAGCTAAAACATAAATACTGTGCAAAGAAAAGTCAAAACGTTGTAACGTCACGGCGGAATGTGTCATATATATATTCATTCAAGTCTGTAAAAATTATCTTTTGTGTTTACGTTATTTTTCTATAAATCACGTAAATATTGTAAATCTAAATAAGGTGTTCATCAAGTAACATAAATGGCGCTTACAAGTATTTCTGCACCCAAGGAAAGAAAATATAATTATTCTACACAATACGTTGTGAATTTTACTGCCAAATAAGGATTCTGAGGAATACGTAACGGATATTTAAAAATATAGTAAAGTTAATTATAGATAGGTTGGAGAATTGACTGTTCAGTCTTTAAATTCAGTGGACGATTTGTTTTATTTACGCCAACGTTTCGATCTTTGGTTTAGATCTTCTTCAGGGCTTCTACAATATGTCTTATTAGTTATTTGTGATCTATCTTGTAATTTGTGGTATGACTTACAAAGTTTAAACCGTCTTTGTCTAGTAACATTTAGCCTATAGTGTTGTCTGTCTTTGAGTTTGGATGTATAATGGTCTGGTAAGTATTGTATAGTCATGAATATTGTAGTAATTGATATTATGTAAACTCACTCGTTTGTCTATAATGTCTAAAATATGTTAATTGTGTCACAAGTTCACTCATTTGTAGCTGTTTTTGATCACGATATTTTAATTCTTGGTTTGATTTTTCCTATTGTATTGCCTATTCGCTGTTTTTATTCTGTTTGTGTGTAGCGTTAATCATTTATGTACGTGCTAATTTGTGTTTGTCTGTGTGAGAGGTTTATAATTTTTATGTTTTAGTGTGTTCAGTATTGCTGTGTAACATATATTTATTCCTTCCGTGTCGGTGCGTTTGTTGATGTTATCTGTCGTCATGATGTGGCAAACTTCCAATATGGGTAGTCGTGTTGGTTTGTTGCTTTGATCTAGTATTGATGCTTGTTCTAGATTGAATCGGTGGTTGGTGTTTACGCAGTGTGTAATCATCGCTGTTTTTTCCTTCACTTGTGCTAGTTGTATTTCTCTTGTGGTTTGATCCTGTATCTGTGTTATTTTGTCTAATTTGTTTGTATCTGATTTGTGTCCAGATAATCTCGTTTTAGTCTGTTGGTTGTGAGTCCAACGTACATAGCTTTACACTCTTGGCAGTTAATGCCGTATATTATATTGTGTTTTTGTAATTTGTCCTGTTTTCCTTTTGTGGTACGGTAAAGCCAGTCGATTGTGTAGTTGTTATAATGTGCTATTTTGATATTTGTATATTCACTAGTCTTTTCAATTAGTTTTGTTATCTTTGGTGTTAATTCGTTTATATATGGTATTGATTTGTATATTTTGTTGTCATTCTCAGTTTCGTCTGTTATTACATTTTTAGGGTATCTGTTAATTAATCTATTTATGAGTCGTATCGGATAGTCATTTTGCTTTAGCTCTTCTATTATTGTCTTGTTTATATCTGTTTGAGTTTTTATTGTTGTTAACTTGTTGACTCTTGATATCAAGTTGTACGCTGTATTTATTTTTTGATACATTGGATGCATTGAGTGGAAATTAATAAAGCGTCCAGAAGCTATCGGTTTTTTGTACCATTCTGTACCAAATGTTTGGTTGTTATTTCTGGTAATTAGCATGTCTAAGAATGGTAGCTGTCTATTCACTTCTACTTCAACTGTGAACTGTATTTTTGGGTGGTAATTATTAAAGCTGTTTAGTACGTTTTGTATTTCGTGGCTTGGTATTAATAAAAATAGATCGTCTACGTACTTTTTACCTTTGTTATACTATAACAAAGGTTTAAAAATTGGTGGAAAAACACGAAATTGATCCGAGGCCCGGAGGGCCAAGTCACATATACCAATCGATAGGGTTCGACGATTTGAGCAATGTCTGTGTGTGTGTGTGTGTGTGTGTGTGTGTGTGTGTGTGTGTGTGTGTGTGTGTGTGTGTGTGTGTGTGTGTGTGTGTGTGTGTGTGTGTGTGTGTGTGTGTGTGTGTGTGTATGTATGTAATGATTTTTTCTATCGCCTGTTTCTCAGAGATGGCTGAACCGAATCGTTCGCTATTACTTTTGTTTGAAAGGTATTATTGTCTAGTAGATCACTATTGAGTTGTTTCGTGATACGACGTTTCGTTTAAAAGTTATAGGCAAAAATGTGAAAAATACGTGACACGGGTTTCTCCGGAACTACATGACCGATTACAACGATCTTAGTATCAAATGAAAGCCCTTATTAAAGCTAAATTGTTCAGGATTTTTTTATTGAAAACAAACAAGTAGTTTAAAAGTTATCCTTAAAAAACCTGTTTTGACAACGTAATAATTATCGCCTGTTTCTTAGAGATGGCCAAACCGATTTATGCGCAATTAATCTCATTTGAAAGATAATATATCCTAATAGATCACTATTGAATGATTTTTTGATTGGACGTTTAATTTGAAAGTTATGAGCAACCGTATACACCACACCAAAATTAACAATAATTTAGAATGAATTTAACGAAGAAAATTTACCTAATTTCAATTATTTTAATACCAAACGAGAGGTTTTCACACTACGAATATATATGCAAAATTTCATAAGAATTGGTTTTACCGGTCAAAAGATATTAACCCTCGAACACTCGCGCCAACTTTTGTAATACAGTTACTCGCGCGCAAAATAGTCCCAAACCAAAGAAAACGTGTGCAAGGGAGTTTTGACTGGGAAAACTTGGTTTTAAGTTTATTAAACCATTGTAAGAGTTTCTTGAAATTGAAAGCTCTATCGTCTGGTAGAATTTAAATTTTGATTAATCCCCCTAAAAGTGAAATAAAAAAATTATTTTTCTTCAGTGTCAATATAACACATTGATGTGTTCTACAAAGTTATAGAACATATTATTACAAGAAATTTTGTTGAAGACTGCAACCTTCTATCTCTGCAGCGAAGATAGAAAAATCTTATTTATTGTATATGAATTTGTAAAATCAGTTTTTCTATTTTTGCTCTTTTTGTAATTGTTGTATAACTTTTATATGTACTACAAAATTGTACAAATAATAAAAATACACAACTTTGCTGAAAATAGTATACCTGTATGTTTGCTTGTTTAGGAACTGTAGAACTTTGATTATAAAGAATGCCCCAATTTTGACTCCGAATTACTCGACTACCAGCAGACGGATACATTTTAAACATTTTACATTTGCTGATAGTTATGCTGCATACATTTTCCAAACAGTTTAAATCATTAATGCATTGAATAATTATGACATTTTGCGCACAATAAGTTTGTTGAAGAATATACGTTAGTTAAACAACGTTTTGTAACTTTATAACAATATGGCGTTGGAAAACCTACACGTGTTGTATCAAATACAACAGCGTGAGTAACCGAAAGTTAATAACAATTGATGAAAATTATACAAGAAAACTCTACTGATGTGATTCAAATAGAATAGCCACAGAGAACAGACATCCAAGCAAAAGGTCCCCACTTGGATAAAACTTATGTCAAATTAGTTGGGAAACTATAGTGATGATGTCGCTGAAGGCGCATAAAATTCTACACTAAACTCACAACAGCTAGCTTCTGGCGCTAGCATAACGCTTATAGTCCATATAAACTAGCGCCTGAGGAGCCAAAGGTTGTCAGTGTGCAAATCAAAAGAATCATTTAGTTGGGAAACTATAGTGGTGGTGACGCTAGCATATTAGGTGATTTTAATTTGAAATTTTATCCAACAATTCCCAAAAAAATTGTTCGTGAATGGATGTCTGTTCTCTGTGGAATAGCATTATAGGAAACTATGCATAGTTCAAAAACCTATAAACTAGACCTTTACTAGACAATGTATATGTTAAAGAATAAAATTTCCTCTTACAACTTACTTTTATTTGCACTTACTCAGATTAATAACAACAGATTAATAATAACTTACTTATCCTTACTCAGCAATTTCATGAAAAAAGGATCTATCAAAATTTAAAAGTGTTCTTATTTTGATCAAATTTTGTAAACTTATTCCATTTTCAAAAATTTTATGTAAACCAACGCACTGCGTAACGATAACCAATAGATGAATTATGTTCCGAAGCCGTGTCGATTTCTATCTCAAATAGCAAGTAAGACCGTATAACAAAGGTTCCTTTCACCACTAGGTGGATTAAATCGGGTTTTTAAAATTGGAATGGGAATATTAATATTTTCTATAACCTGGTCTAACAGTGCATTCATTACCCAATCTGCCAGGATGGGCGACAAAGCAGTACCCCTCACTTGCTGGTAGTACTGTCGTCGGAATTGAAAATAACTGGCATCCATGCAATAGTCAATCATTTCCCAGAATAGATTTAGATTGATGTTGGTGTGTTTACTTATTTCAGGCCAACTTGTGTGTATAGCTTTCCTCACTAATTCTCTTGGTATATTGGTAAATAATGATGTGACGTCGAATGACACCATTACATGTGCAGGAGGCGCTGTAAAACTGTTGATGTATTCACAGAATTCATACGAGCTATTGATGTTGTGTGTGTTGTCTATTGCTGTTTTGAGTATGTTGGCGATGTATTTTGATAGTTGATAATTTGGAGCTGTCCTGTTGGGGACGACCGGTCGCAGAGGCAGATTAGCTTTATGAGCTTTTGGTTGTCCATAAATTTTGGGACACATAGCGGTGTTCACACTTAAACGATTCGGTAAAATTTACCGAAATCTAAACAGCTGAACGTTCGGTAAAATTTTTTATTACACCAAACATTACTAATGATCTGTAAACGTCGATTGGCACCATCGAAATTTTTACCGAACGTTCAGCTGTTTAGATTTCGGTAAAATTTTACCGAATTCGGTGCTTTTTATTAAGTGTGTTGCATTTTAACAGCTTTGCAATGTGTTTTTCGATCAGTTCGAGATTTAACAGTCGTTGTACAAAGTTGTTGTTTGTGTTTTGTAGTTTTGTGGTTGGATCTCTGATTAGTTTTACGTACGTGGTATCATCTTCGAGTAGTTGCTGCATTTTGGTTTCGTATTCGTCGGTCAACATAATAACCGTTTTATTGCCTTTATCGGATTGTAGGACACTGATGTTCGGGTGGTTTTCCATAAACTGTTTGGTGGTTTTAAGTGCATTATTGCAGTATTTTGCTGTTGCCGGTATCTGTTGTGTACTGTTTTGACTGTGTATATGGTTCATTATGATGTTTACCAATCTGGCTCTTGTCGTATCCTGTTTCTGTTTATCTGGGCTGTGCTTCAATATATCTTCGATGTCCGCTATGAGATGGAAATATGTTGTTTTGGGTATTCGACTGGGTTAAACAATGAATTTCGGTCCTAGGCTTAGTAGCGTTTCCATATCTGGTGGTATAGTTATGCTGGTTGCATTCAAAACTGCTTTGGAGTTGAATGTTGGATTGGCTTGAGTTTTAGTGCCAGCGGAAATTAGTGACCTGAGTTTTTGGTTGATCCGGGTTTGTTTACTGCTGAGCTTTGCGTGATAGCTTGTCTCTTCCAATAAGAGAAAGTTGTTGTATGTAGCGGAGCTCGTTTGTTGCATTATCAGCTGTTTTTGTTGCGAACATTGTTTATGTAGCTGGTTGATCGAATGGAAGGTATGCCGTATTTCGATATTTAGCAAGGATTTTTGGAACTTGCCGGTTATCTTTTGTAGTTTTGCTGTATATGGGCTTTGTTCGACGAATAATGCAAAAATGCATCTGAAGGATTGTTTTATGTGGTTTGGGATTACGCCATGTTTCCTACATTGAATGAGGAACTCTTTTCTAGAGATCATACTGGCTAATTTGGTATTTGAGTTTGCGTATAGTTTGAACGTTTTTAATGTATCGGGACCATAAGTGTTTGCAATTTGTTTGTAGAAACCATTATTTGTGATGCTAGCCATTTTGCGATTATTGGGAGTTTTTCCGACTGTGATGATAATAGGTTGGAGAATTGGCTGTTCAGTCTTTAAATTCAGTGGACGATTTGTTTTATTTACGCCAACGTTTCGATCTTTGGTTTAGATCTTCTTCAGGGCTTCTACAATATGTCTTATTAGTCATTTGTGATCTATCTTGTAATTTGTGGTATGACTTACAAAGTTTAAACCGTCTTTGTCTAGTAACATTTAGCCTATAGTGTTGTCTGTCTTTGAGTTTGGATGTATAATGGTCTGGTAAGTATTGTATAGTCATGAATATTGTAGTAATTGATATTATGTAAACTCACTCGTTTGTCTATAATGTCTAAAATATGTTAATTGTGTCACAAGTTCACTCATTTGTAGCTGTTTTTGATCACGATATTTTAACTCTTGGTTTGATTTTTCCTATTGTATTGCCTATTCGCTGTTTTTATTCTGTTTGTGTGTAGCGTTAATCATTTATGTACGTGCTAATTTGTGTTTGTCTGTGTGAGAGGTTTATAATTTTTGTGTTTTAGTGTGTTCAGTATTGCTGTGTAACATATATTTATTCCTTCCGTGTCGGTGCGTTTGTTGATGTTATCTGTCGTCATGATGTGGCAAACTTCCAATATGGGTAGTCGTGTTGGTTTGTTGCTTTGATCTAGTATTGATGCTTGTTCTAGATTGAATCGGTGGTTGGTGTTTACGCAGTGTGTAATCATCGCTGTTTTTTCCTTCACTTGTGCTAGTTGTATTTCTCTTGTGGTTTGATCCTGTATCTGTGTTATTTTGTCTAATTTGTTTGTATCTGATTTGTGTCCAGATAATCTCGTTTTTAGTCTGTTGGTTGTGAGTCCAACGTACATAGCTTTACATAGCCATGTAACTTTAAAAGGGCAAAACCCGTCATGAACTATCTTGGGTTCGCCCGCAAGGGTTATGTTACTTATTGTTTATCAATTTGAACATGAAACTTGGGTAAGGAGAATCCAACATGATGTTTTTCACAATGCTCACTTACCGTTGGGAGGTGAATTGGAACCTACCCTTCCTTTGTTCAGGTCCGATTTCAGCAGATTGTAGAATATCCTGGCAAATTGAATCACAAGACTGGTAATTGCGATCTTCAACAGATTTATTCAGGTACCTACGTAAGAGCAACAAATGATATAAGTTTCGCGAATTTATGATTTGTCGATTTGATATGATTTAGTATTGCGTTTGTATCACTTAATCTAGACCTGTGTGTGTGTGTGTGTGTGTGTGTGTGTGTGTGTGTGTGTGTGTGTGTGTGTGTGTGTGTGTGTGTGTGTGTGTGTGTGTGTGTGTGTGTGTGTGTGTGTGTGTGTGTGTGTGTGTGTGTGTGTGTGTGTGTGTGTGTGTGTGTGTGTGTGTGTGTGTGTGTGTGTGTGTGTGTGTGTGTGTGTGTGTGTGTGTGTGTGTGTGTGTGTGTGTGTGTGTGTGTGTGTGTGTGTGTGTGTGTTTGTGTGTGTGTGTGTGAGTGTGTGTGTGTGTGTGTGTGTGTGTGTGTGTGTGTGTGAGTGTGTGTGTGTGTGTGTGTGTGTGTGTGTGTGTGTGTGTGTGTGTGTGTGTGTGTGTGTGTGTGTGTGTGTGTGTGTGTGTGTGTGTGTGTGTGTGTGTGTGTGTGTGTGTGTGTGTGTGTGTGTGTGTGTAAGTGTGTCCTAAGGTGTATCCCTCGGTGGTCGAGCACAGAAATGTTTGAGGCCCCCGGCCTCCGAACCAAGCTTGGCCTTTGTACAAACAATCTTCCTCAGCGTCGGTTGGTGCTATATGATACAGCATGGAATTGATGTCGTGTATTTGTAGTATGTTGGTCAACTCTCATGGCATGTTATGAGTTTTTTTTTTGAATTGGGTACTTCGTCTTGTTTTTGTGGCTTAGTGTTTTGCGTCGAACCAAAAGTTACGTTACGTTAATTATAGATGTTCCTGAAAAATTGAATAACGATTATTGTGGCAGTAGAAAGGCTAGATCACGCCGCTAGGTGGATTAATTCGGGTTTTTAGAATACCCACAACTCCAAAGCGAAAGGTTGAATCAATAAAGTGTATTCGGATAAGTTGTAAGTTTATTACAAATTTTATAGAAACAGTGGCAACTGGAGTAACATATGAAAAAGACGTGTTTAACATAAAAACCTGATTCATTCCACCCAATGGTGAAAGAAACCATTGTTATACGGTCTTACTTACTATTTGAGATATAAATCGACACGTCTTCGGAACATAAGTCATCTATTGGTTAACGTTGCGTAGTACATAAAATTTTTGGAAATTGAATAAGTTTACAAAATTTGAACAAAATAGGAGCACTTATGAATTTTGATAGATCCTTTTTTCATGAAATTGCTAAGTAAGTTGTTACTAATGTGGGTAAGTGCAAGTAAAAGTAAGTTGTAAGAGGAAATATTATTCTTTAACATATACATTGCGTAGTAAAGGTCTAGTTTATAAGTTTTTGAACTATGCATAATTTCCTGTAATGCCATTCTATTTGATTCACATCAATAAAGCTTTCTTGAAAAAATTTCATCAATTTTTATTAACCTTCGGTTACTCACGCTGTTGTATTTTGTACAACACGTGTAGGTTTTTGAATACCATATTGTTGTAAAGTTACAAATCATTATTTATCTAACGTATATTCTTCACTAAACTTGTTATAAGCAAAATGTCATAATTATTCAATGCATTAATACTTTAATTGTTGGGAATATAGATCAGCATAAATCGACATCACAGAAACGAATCTAGCAGCATGTGAGGTGTGCCGCGATTGGCCCCAACTGGAATTTTCTCTCGTTTCTTCATATGAAAAAATGGTGTCTATGCAGCAAATGTAGAATGTTTAAAATGTATCCGTCTATTAGTTCGAGTAATTCGGGGTCAAAATTAGGGTATTTTTATAATCAAATTTCTACAGTTCCTGTTGGCGACACTGGTACGTAAAATGTAAACGTCCCCATGCCGGCGCCGGAATAACAGGTTTCCTTGGCAACGGAAGTTGTTTGGTGAACGCAGTAGGCGAAATGAAAATTTTCCACATTCTCGAACGATCTGAAGCCTGGACAAGAAGCAATTTTCTCAAAGTCGTGAATTCTTTAAGTTTTTTCTTTCAACATCTTCAAATAGTTAAATATAAATTATAGTATAGTTAAAATTGTTTAAATTATTTCGGTAAGAAGTAGTGTGCTGTTGATTTCAAGTTGTGGCCTTGAAGTTCCCCAGCAAATAACGGAAGAATCGAACTTCTTCCGCAGGTGAGCATTGCCTAGGACATTTGCGACCAGGCAAAGGCTACATTTTGGTCCTTCTTCCGCAGGTGAGCATTGCCTAGGACATTTGCGACCAGGCAAAGGCTACATTTTGGACCTTCTTCCGCAGGTGAGCATTGCCTAGGACATTTACGACCAGGCAAAGGCTACATTTTGGTCCTTCTTTCGCAGGTGAGCATTGCCAAGGACATTTGCCGCCAGGCAAACGCTACATTTTGGTCCTTCGAATACACACTGCCAGTTTATATGGAAAATCCGCCTCGCCACTCAAGTCGAGTAAACCGAGGTGTCCTGCCGACACGTTTTGAAAGTTTTGTCGTTGAACGTCCAGAACAATCCAGTATATTTCGTACTCCAGTGCACAATCCGCATCTTGAACCGGAAGCACACGCCGAACAAATGTTGTTTGCCCCAGTTGATAACACCACGGAGAACAAGTCTATTCCTGGTTCCCACCGTACAGTGCACTGTGCTGCTTCTCCTGAAAGACTTTCAGTTAGAAACCAATTTTCCAAAGATAGCGATAATGATCACCAACTCAAAGCCCTGGAGTTGGAGGATCAACTCGAGGAAGATGAACTGAAGGTTTCAATGGAAAGGAATAGAATCCTGGCTGAAAAGCAACTGGCTGCGTTGCAGATTCAGCAAGATCTGGCGTTAAAAACGGAACAAAGAAAAATGGAATACCTGAAGTGAAAGCGTGAACGAGAAATAAAGATTAGAGAGATAAAGTGCTGCTCAAGCCGCAGCGGAAGCATCTCGAGCAAATCGAGTGTGTACACAAGCGCGCCGAGTCGTGTCACGAAGTGGTTGCACGAATCAGAAGCAGCTCGTCCGATTCGTCCGTGGCTTCACGAAAGAACGCAACATAATGAAAGGCCGTTAACTGAACCTGGTGTTAACGAAATACTGTCTCAAGCGTTTAAAGCCCTGCAAAATCGAAATTTGAGAGGTTTGCCGTCGTTTTCCGGAGATGTTATGGAATGGTCCATCTTCGAAAACGAGTTTAAAACGTCTACTGAAGAGTATAATCTCACTGATCGTGATAACTTGAGAAGATTGAATAAGGCGCTACAAGGGAAAGCGCGTAAAGCAGTAGAAGCGTTGCTTTCGTCCCACGAGAATGTAGAGCAGATTATGAGGATGTTGAAATCGAATTTTGGCCGCATTGAGTGGATTGTAGCAAATAGACTCGATGCACTGAGGAATTTAGAAAACGTCAAGGAGGGTAACATTGAATCGTTTCGCACATTTTACAATGCGGTAATCGGAACTAAAGCAGCAATGCAGAATGTCAAAGCGGATAGTTATTTGATGAATTCTGAATTAATTTCGCACATGGCTGACAAATTACCTGCTTTTAGTAAGCAGATGTGGGTGCGACACAAGGCAGCTTTGATGAAAGAAGGAATAATCATAGATTTCCACATTTTGTCTCGTTGGTTGGAGGAAGAAATGGACAACCAACTTGCAAGTCTCGATCCTGTGTTCAACTTCAAGAAAACAGGCTACCAAGCGAAGTCAAAACCGATTGTCCTCAACGTTAACAGCCGCGATAATGAAGAAAGTGCCACAAAATGTCCCCTGTGTTCTGCTAGGTCACACATTAGTCTGGAAAAATGTGAACAATTCAGAAAGTTATCTGTTCCTCAACGTCGATCGGTGTCGAATTCCTGTAAGGTATGCTACATTTGTCTTAAGTCAGATTACACCAGAAGAAACTGCAGAACTGGAAAGCAGTGTACTATTTCCAAGAAGAATCACCACGAATTGGTGCATATCGATGAACCTTCAAAAAGTTCCACGTCTGGCCGTGCTGACACGAAAGCTAACACGTCGAATGTGTACAACGTGAATGATAGAAGCCTGAACACATTGCTGCGTGTAGGAAAAGTGAAAATTAGAGGTCCAAGAGGAGTCGCAGAGATATACGCTCTTTACGATGAAGGGTCTTCTTTATCAATGATGGATGCCGCCGTAGCTAAGAGAATTGGATTGCAAGGACCAATTTCTTCCATTAATTATCGATGGACCAACGGGATTTCACACAAGGAGGAGAATTCGATGATGTTGTCATTCCATATTTCTGAGCCGTCTGAACAAGCCAAATGGTTTGACATGAATAACGTTTATACGGTAGAAAACATGGATCTACCATTAGTGAAATTTGATGTTGCGAAGATAAAGCTGCTGTATCCAATGCACAGTGGTCCAGGAGACCATTTTAGGCGGAAATTAAGGTTTCTAGCCTAAAATTGACTTTCCAGACAAAACTTGTGTTCGATAAAGTTGTTGCATGTAAAAAGGCGCTCATTTGGGTGCTATCAAATTTTAGGGTGGTTCTTATTTTCAAACAAATCGAAAGTCTAACTTTTTTATTTTGAAAATTAGAAGTAAACATTGTTCGTCAAATTTGTAGATCTGTTAATTTCAAGCAATTTGAAAAAAAAATTTTTGTTGTATCTCTTCAATTGACTGATTTGGAGCCATTTTTCTGAATCGATTTAGGGTGACTCTTAAAAAAACGGTTTTTTCTTTGTAACTTTTTAAGCCCGAAGTTCTCGTCAATGTTGTCTTCAGATGACTTTTAGAACTCTTGAAGACAAAAGTTTTGCAGCATAGAGCGTGCTTATACATTAAGCCAATCATGAGTAATTAGCGTTTTTATTTATAAAATACGCCCTTTTCAAATGTTGATATTTTTAATGGGGGCAAACCAAAAAAATATTTTTTGATGGCATTTTGAAGGGCTTACTTTGCTGTTTACTATATACACGACTTGAAGATATGTTATTTTTTTATCTCGAATAAATTAAATTTGAAAACATCAAGTTTTACATATAACTGAACGCTTTTGAATCTAAATTTGGATACAAGTATGAACTAGCAGGTACTAAATTGCATAAAGATGGGTTTTTTGGTTCAATCATTATTCCAGTGTAACAAAAAAATACCTTTCTTCAATATTTCTTTTATTGAAAGCATCTGCAATGCTTCGTTTTTTGGCAACTAGTCAAGGCGTATATGTTTCGTGACTTTTTTGAACAGCGTGATTTTTTACAGAATTACCCATAAAAATTACAAGATTTTCAGAGTTATCAAACACTTTTATTGATTTATTTATTTGCTTCAGTTGTGGCCTGACTATTGTATGCGGTTGTTTATGTACTAATGTTTGAAACTATTGATTTTCAGTATTTCAATTAACTTGAGATACTGAATGCGCCTCCCATGTGCCCTCGATGTAAGACGCTGGTTTAAAAAGCCAGTCATCGTACGCTTGAATCTTGGCTGGGAGAAGTTGTTGGAGTCAATAGGATCGTAGCTCTAGCCCCGCAATTCTATACTCTAACAACTGGCTGCGAAGTCTGTTGTAAAAAAACTGGAAGGTCAAGTTTCGATAACGGAATGTAGCACCTAGGCTTTGCTTTATATTGTCAATTAATATAAAAGGCAAGAACTGACATTATAATTAAAATTAATTTTTTACATATTTCAAGCATTTCTGAATTTTAGTTAATAAAGAGATAAAATATTATACACGTATAATAAATTACAGGATTAAATGTCGAACATATTCCTTGAGAGCAAGTTCCGAATGTTTTGGAGAGCGTTTGCTTGTCAAGGGTGTGACCGGGTCAGCAATCACGAGAAGTCTTTTGAAGATATTTTCCAAATTTTTTTTCTCTTAAGGTAGAAAACATAGAAAATACAATGAACAAAAAGTGTGTAAAAAGGCTTTAATGAAGCAACGCGTAATGCCTCGACACCCCTCGAGCAATAAGTGGCAATCTGAAACATGATGTCACTGCCATCGCTAATATGTAACTACAGCACGATGTAATATTGGAAATGGTGAATGCATATTATTATGCGTTTGGCAAATTAGTTATGGAGGGCGCCACCGACAAATTTTACACACAAAAAATCAACTACTTTCTTCGAGCCTGTTAGTCTGTTCTCTGTGATTGAAATTCCTTGCATGATCCTCTCCCCACTTCCAAATGCTCTTGTTTCTACACTCCCTAGCTTCTTCGGAAAACATCCCGATTGGAACTAACGAATGCCTTATTATTTTGCCTTATGCCGCGGTATTTGACTTCAACGTTTTTCTTTGACACTTTTCAGGTAAATAAGTGTCTTCATGCCCAACTGGTAAGCGTTCTTTAGTAGTATTTTAGTGTTAACCATGGTGAAGAACATTTTTCTTGTGACCAACATTTTATCAATTTTGGTTGGCATCAAATCTAACATCCTCTCCAGCGTCTTACATCGAGGGCACATGGGAGGCGCATTCAGTATCTCAAGTTAATTGAAATACTGAAAATCAATAGTTTCAAACATTAGTACATAAACAACCGCATACAATAGTCAGGCCACAATTGAAGCAAATAAATAAATCAATAAAAGTGTTTGATAACTCTGAAAATCTTGTAATTTTTATGGGTAATTCTGTAAAAAGTCACGCTGTTCAAAAAAGTCACGAAACATATACGCCTTGACTAGTTGCCAAAAAACGAAGCATTGCAGATGCTTTCAATAAAAGAAATATTGAAGAAAGGTATTTTTTTTGTTACACTGGAATAATGTTTGAACCAAAAAACCCATCTTTATGCAATTTAGTACCTGCTAGTTCATGCTTGTATCCAAATTTAGATTCAAAAGCGTTCAGTTATATGTAAAACTTGATGTTTTCAAATTTAATTTATTCGAGATAAAAAAATAACATATTTTCAAGTCGTGTATATAGTAAACAGCAAAGTAAGCCCTTCAAAATGCCATCAAAAAATATTTTTTTGGTTTGCCCCCATTAAAAATATCAACATTTGAAAAAGGCGTATTTTATAAATAAAAACGCTAATTACTCACGATTGGATTAATGTATAAGCACGCTCTATGCTGCAAAACTTTTGTCTTCAAGAGTTCTAAAAGTCATCTGAAGACAACATTCACGAGAATTTCGCTATTAAAAAGTTACAACGAAAAAACCGTTTTTTAAGAGTCACCCTAAATCGATTCAGAAAAATGGCTCCAAATCAGTCAATTGAAGAGATACAACAAAATTTTTTTTTCAAATTGCTTGAAATTAACAGATCTACAACTTTGACGAACAATGTTTACTTCTAATTTTCAAAATAAAAAAGTTAGATTTTCGATTTGTTTGAAAATAAGAACCACCCTAAAATTTGATAGCACCCAAATGAGCGCCTTTTTACATGCAACAACTTTGTCGAACACAAGTTTTGTCTGGAAAGTCAATTTTAGGCTAGAAACCTTAATTTCCGCCTAAAATTGTCTCCTGGACCACTGTGCAATGCTGGATGAAGACAAACTGATTGCGATTCAGGACGCGAATCCCAGTTTGCTAATTGGCTCGAACAACGCTGGTCTTATTGTGCCTCTGAAGACGGTTCAATATTCATTAAATGGATTGCAGTTGACACGCTGCCATCTAGGTTGGACAATTCACGGCATGATTGATCGTAACATAGCTGCATACAACGATCAACATATCTTTCTGTGTTCCGTTAATGACATGGAGCTGACGGATTTGGTAAAGCGAATGTACAAAGTGGAAGATTTTGGCATTACTGGCCAATGTCCGAAGATTTCTGATGAAGATCAACGTGCTCTGGATATTTTAAATCGTACAATCACCCGTAGTGAAGACCGATTCGAGGTGGGCCAGGTTTACAAGTACAACAACCTCACTTTCCCGGATAGCAAGCCTCAAGTCTTACATCGATTGAAGATCATCGAGAAAAAGATGGACTCTGATCCTGTTTACGCTGAAAAGTATTGCAAGAAGATACAGGACTACGTCGAGAAGGGTTACGCTAGAAAGCTGAATCCGGAGGAGCTGACTGAACCGCCTAATACCTGGTTACCAGGTATTAGGCGGTTCAGTCAGCTCCTCCGGATTCAGCTTCCGGGAAGGCACTGCGTTTGTGACGTTTGATATTTACCAAATGAAACTGGTACTGGTATATCGATACTTAATATTTTTTTGAAACGATGGTTTTTACAATTGATGGAGGGACGGTAGGGGAAAGTAATGAAATTTTTTTGGGAAAGGAGGGGAAAGAGTGGAAAGGAAGGGGGGCGGTAATAGGTGGCTACGCCCGGCCCAAAAAATTTTCATTACTTTCCCCTACCGTCCCTCCATCAATTGTAAAAATCATCGTTTCAAAAAAATATTAATATTAATGCCTGACCGCATTTCAAGGTCAAAGACTAAAACACGAGTTTGGTCAATATCGATACTTGTCAAACTGTACCAAATCTGCAAAAATAACGGAATATTTAAAATTTCCACCACTATAGGTACTACCATAACTACTCGAGCATCTACCCTACATGAATTAAAAAGAATCGAATAATAAATGATTTGAAATCTAAATATACTTTTTATTTGTCGATTTTTTAAAGAAGAAAGATTGGTGACGGAGGCCTGAATCTCGAAAATACTAGGCGAATTGACTATGTAGCTGCTAGCAAATGCGCTTGCAAGTTAATCGTAAACTGCGTGAGTTTATGATCAGCATTTAAGTGCACTTGCTAGCAGTTAGTCAATTCGCATAGTATTTTCGAGACTGCACATACATTCTGGTGGTAAGTATTATAATACTATTGAGGTGTCACAGTTAAGTATTTTTTGTGACGTTACAAAAACATTTATATTGTTAATAACAGAAATAATAGGATTGTTACATAACAACGGCAATAATGTAACGTAACGTTACATTGCTTTATTGTTATTACAATGCACAGTGGTCCAGCAGCGAAAATTAAGTGGAAAGTTTTTTGTGGTTCAAAATAGCTCCCCACAATGTTCAGCAAAGTTGTACAACTCTAATAGACAATTAATGCGAAATCAACGACTAAGTTCTAATCAACGACTAAGCTTGTGAACACATAATCCATAATAACTTTTTATAAGAAAGAGATAGAAGGATAACTTCTTTGACAAAGTTGTAGCTAAAGATTATATAAGTAACTTTGCCAAAGACATAGTAGGCGTATTTCTAGGCGTTTCTAACTTACATAGTGTTTTATAAAAAGACCTCTCAAAAATCACTTTTTCGCTGATTTCTTCAAATTCAATGGTTTTATTGCATCATAATGTCTTACAAAGTTGGTTATCTTATCAAGAGACATATTTTTGTAGAACATTGTATGTTGAAAACTCATACGTATAACGAGTTCTAACGTTTTTCCTGTGTTTTTTTAGTCTTTTTTAGAATTGAATATCTCAAAAAGGGGCAAACGAAAAAAATCAAACTTGGCCGTTTCTGAAAGCTTGGAGTTTTATCTCAAACATATGTGAAAATAAAAAACTGGTTTTTTCTCTAACTCGAGTAATTTCAGTTTAATTATTTCATGTTTGACCATTTTCTACTATGCAGTATTTTCTAATATCTTCTTGAAGACGATTAAAGTCAACATGTAAATAGTAAAAAAGAAATTTGTCGTACCATGACACAATTTCTTCTGATTGCCACGTAAAATAGTCTTCGAACTCCGGATAAGTTAAGAGATCTAGTTTTTTGACCTTGTGCTAGTTTTCAAACCACTGCTGAAATATTCATCAAATAAGTTTTTATAACGGTAGTTTTTACAATTGTTTATTGTCAAGATATATGGACTTCGCCCGTCATCCAATCCATATATATAAATATAAATTATAATACCAAATACAAAATAATATAAAATGCAGTGGTATTAGTGTACATGTAATTGACCTCTCAGAAATAGTCAGAAAGTTTTTACCTTTGTTATACTATAACAAAGGTTTAGGAATTGGTCGAAAAACACGAAATTGATCCGGGGCCCGGAGGGCCGAGCCACATATACCAATCGACAGGGTTCGACGAACTGAGCAATGTCTCTGTGTGTGTGTGTGTGTGTGTGTGTGTGTGTGTGTATGTGTGTATGTATGTGCGGGGCGCAACTTTTCTATCGCCTGTTTCTCGGAGATGGCTGAACCGATTTGTTCGCTATTACTTTTGTTTGAAAGGTATTATTGCCTAGTATATCACTATTGAATTAGTTCAAGGTCCGACATTTCGTTTAAAAGTTATAAGTAAAAACGAGAAAATTACGTGCCACGATTTTCTCCGGAACCAAGCGACCGATTTCAACGATTTTGGTATCGAATGAAAGCTCTTGTTAACGCTAAATTTTTCGAGTAAATTTTATTAGAAACAAACAAGTAGTTTAAAAGTTATCCTAAAAAAATCTGTTTCGACAAGGTAATAATTATCGCCTGTTTCTTAGAGATGGCTAAACCAACTTAGGCGCTATTAGTCTCATTTGAAAGGTAACATAGCCTAATAGATCACTATTGATTTGTTTTTTGATTGGACGTTCAATTTGAAAGTTGCGAGCAATTGAATACAACACATTAAAATTTATAATAATTTATAACCATTTCATCTAAGATGATTTATCTAGTTTGAATTATTTTGACATCAAATTAGAGATTTTAATGCTGCAAATATATCTGCAAAATTTCAGTAGAATTGGTTTTGCCGATCAAAAGATATTAACCCTCCAACACTCGCGCCAACTTTTGTAATACGGGTTATTCGCGCGCACAATGGCCCAAAGCCAAAAAGACATGCGCACTAGAGTTTTGACTGGGAAAACTTGGTTTTAGGTTTATGGAACCTTTGGAAGAATTTCTTAAAATTGAAAGTTCTATCGTCTGGTGCAATTTAAATTTTGATTAATCCCCCTAAAAGTGGAATAAAAAAATTATTTTTCTTCAGTTTCAATATAACACATTGATGTATTCTGCAAAGTTTTAGAGTATATTATTACAAGAAATTTTGCTGAAGACAGTAACCCCCTATCTCTGCAGCGAAGCTAACAAAAAATATTATTTATTGTATATGAATTAGTGAAATCAGTTTTTTCTATTTTAGCTCATTTCGTAATTGTTGTATGACTTTTTCATGTATTACAAAGTTGCACAAATAGTAAAAATACACAACTTTGCTGAACATAGTATACCTCTATGTTTGCTTGTTTAGGAACTGTAGAACTTTGATTATAAAAAATACCCTAATTTTGACCCCGAATTACTCGACTACCAACAGACGGATACATTTTAAACATTTTACATTATTGCTGATTGTTTTGATGCATACAGACACCATTTTTCCATATGAAGAAACGAGAGAAAATTCCAGGCCAATTCTGGTACACCTCATATGCTGATTGCTTCATTTCTGTGATGTCAGTTTATGCTGATCAATTTTCTCAACAATTTAAAGTATTAATGCATTAAATAATTATGACATTTTACTCATAACAAGTTTATTGAAGAATATACGTTAGTTACACAACAATTTGTAACTTTATAACAATATGGCGTTCAAAAACCTACACGTGTTATACAAAATACAACAGCGTGAGTAACCGAAGGTTAATAAAAATAGATGAAATTTATTCTAGAAAACTTGATTGGTGTGAATCAAATAGGCATTACAGGAAATTATGCATAGTTCAAAAATCTATAAACTAGACCTTTACTACGCAATGTATATGTTAAAGAATAATATTTGCTCTTACAACCTACTTTTACTTGCACTTACTCAAATTATTAACAACTTACTTATCCTTATTCAGCAATTTCATGAAAAAAGGATCTATCAAAATTTATAAGTGGTCATATTTTGTTCAAATTTTGTAAACGTATTCAATTTTCAAAAATTTTATGTAAACCAACGCACTACGCAACGTTAATCAATAGATGGATTATACTCCGAAGACGTGTCGGTTTTTATCTCAAATAGCAAGTAAGACCGTATAACAAAGGTTCCTTTCACCACTAGGTGGATTAAATCGGGTTTTTCTTAATAGTATCAGTCGACATGTTTAAGTTAAGTATGTTTCTAAAATTGTTCATTAGCTGCATACAGTGGCAGGCTGGTTCATTGCGCGCGTAGTTAGTTCGACGGTGATTTAGAGTGAAGGGCCGTGGTCTCCATAGAACTACTGTACTCTGGTTAGCAGTTATCCTGGATTTCAAATAATCACTGTCGTATCGTCCTCTCTGCAAATGGAGCTCAGCACCAGCTGTTTTTGATAAATATCTATCTTACAATTTTCATTAATTTACAAATAGTCATGGAAATCTTCACTTGGATATATGCACATGCAATTAAATTTTATATTGATATTTCTGATTCTAGTCTAAAGTAATCTTTTAAATTACTTTAGTGTCAGAAAGCTGAGAAGTCTTCAAAATTGATGTCTTATACGTATTCAGGAACAGGAACATGACTATGATCGTAGTAAAAAAGGAGGAACATTTTCAAGCAAATCCTATTAGAGTCCTGGAGTTTTTTGTCAAAAGATTTGAGGGTACCGTTACTGTTTTTTTAAATTAGTATCTAAAATGTTCGTGAAAGTAATTCGGTAGTTTAGGAGATTATTTCCCATTCAATTCCATATTAGCTATATCGCCAACCGCTAATAAAATGCTAGTACACGGCGCAGATATTATTAAGGCCACGGCACAACTCATAGGGTTATTAAGCGAAGAGGTACAGGAAACGCTAAATAAATGTATTTGCAAGTTCAGGGAATTTCACGTTAGAAAATTTAACCGGATTGGCAATTTGGAGGATGTGTTCAAACGTCTCCTGCTGTCGTCCGATCCAGTCATTGCAATACAGAATCGTTTGTATTGTACACGTACTCTGGAGCTTCCACCAAGCGCAAACCAATTATTAATATAATTAATTATTATATTGCTAACAATAATAAAATGTTTCGAAAACAAAACATTTATTGAATCTCTCAAATAAATGACCACCCTTTTTGTTTTCCAAATCAAATCAAATCCAAATACTGATATAAGGTGGTTGAAGTTCGAAAAGGATCTAAAGGTTTTTTTCTCTTTTACCTCTTTGCCTGTTTTGATATACTGGCCTGCGATTAAAAAATGACATAAAACTAAAATAACAGTTCAAAATATTATGTATGAAATAACCAATATTTTTTGCTTTTTTATTGAAAATTAATTTTAAAACATTATTGATGGTAGATTGAGCATATTTGCAAAATAATGAAAATTGACAGATAGATATTTATCAAAAACAGCTGGTGCTGATAGAAAACTGATGTCATATCTGGAGTTCGAAGACTATTTTACGTGACAATCAGAAGAAATTGTGTCAAGATACAACAAATTTCTTTTTTACTATTGACATGTTGACTTTAATCGTCTTCAAGAAGATATTGGAAAATACTGCATAGTAGAAAATGGTCAAACATGAAATAATTAAATTGAAATTACTCGAGTTAGAGAAAAAACCAGTTTTTTATTTTCACATATGCTTGAGATAAAACTCCAAGCTTTCAGAAACGGCCAAGTTTGATTTTTTTCGTTTGCCCCTTTTTGAGATATTCTATTCCAAAAAAGACTAAAAAAACACAGGAAAAACGTTAGAACTCGTTATACGAATGAGTTTTCAACATACAATGTTCTACAAAAATATGTCTTTTGATAAGATAACCAACTTTGTAAGACATTATGATGCAATAAAACCACTGCATTTGAAGAAATCAGCGAAAAAGTGATTTTTGAGAGGTCTTGTTGTAAAACACCCTGTAAGTTAGAAACGCCTAAAAATACGCCTAGTATGTCTTTGGCAAAGTTACTTATATAATCTTTAGCTACAACTTTGTCGAAGAAATTATTCTTCTATCTCTTTTTTATAAAAAGTTATTATGATTATGTGTTCACAAGCCAAACTGGAACTAAGTCGTTGATTTCGCTTTAATTGTCTTTTAGAGTTGAACAACTTTGCTGAACATTGTAGGGAGCTATTATAAAACGCTTAGCCGCAAAAGTAAGTTTCCACTTAACCCTCTAACGGGTAAGGCCGTCTGTAGACGGCCTTCGCTTTTGGTGCTCCAGAGTTGTATACGAAAATTGTTTTGAATTGACAATATGCTAAATGTGTTCAGAATAGATTTCTTAACATTTTGATATTATTGTCACAACATTCTTACTATGCATTTGAAAGTTATCATCTTTCAAAAACAAAAATTACGAAAAATTTCGAAAATAATTAATGCGCGAATATTTATTTTTTTACTTTTGGAGAAAAAGGATATCTAGAACAAAATGATGGACCTTAAAATTTTCCTATGAGTAAATTTCATGCTTTATTTCAATTTTGTAATGTATTTGAATTGGAAAAATATCTGGGTAGAGCGTTAGATATGAAAAACGAATAAGAGAAATTGGACTTTTTGTAACCTAGCGCTCCTCCAGATATTTTTTTTGCATGAAAATCAAAACTTAAGGTTCTTTTGAGTGTACTTTCATGATAAAATAGTCATTGGCTTGATCGCATCGTTTTTACGATGTTGCCCGTTAGAGGGTTAACTTTCGTTCCTAGACCACTGTGCAATGTTACAAAAACATTATCGCAATGTTACATTGTAATGTAACAATGTTATGTAAAAAAGTGGGAAATTTCAACCATCCTGTTACTCTCAGGTTACGTAACTTCAACGTCACATCATAAACATTAGCGCAATGTTACATTGTAATGTAACAATGTTACGTAAAAAAGTGGGAAATTTCAACCATCATGTTACTCTCAGGTTACGTAACTTCAACGTCACATCATAAACATTATCGCAATGTTACATTGTAATGTAACAATGTTATGTAAAAACCTGATTTAATCCTCCTAGTGGTGAAAGGAACCTTTGTTATACGGTCTTACTTGCTTTTTGAGATAGAAATCCACACGTTTGGTTTACATGAAATTTTTGGAAATTGAATAAGTTTACAAAATTTGAACCAAATAGAAGCACTTATAAATTTTGATAATTCCTTTTATCATGAAATTGCTGAGTAAGTTGTTACTAATGAGGGTAAGTGCAAGTAAAAGTAAGTTGTAAGATGAAATATTATTCTTTAACATATACATTGCGTAGTAAAGGTCTAGTTTGTAGGTTTTTCAACTATGCATAATTTCCTGTAATGCCATTCTATTTGATTCACAACAATAAAGTTTTCTTGAATAAATTTCATCAATTTTTATTAACCTTCGGTTACTCACGCTGTTGTATTTTGTACAACACGTGTAGGTTTTTGAATGCCATATTGTTATAAAGTTACAAATCGTATATTACGTATATACTAACGTATATTCTTCAGTAAACTTGTTATGAGCTAAATGTCAGAATTATTCAATGCATTAATACTTTAAATTGTTAGGAAACAAGATTAGCATAAACCGACATCACCGTGTACCGCAATTGACCCCAACTGGAATTTTCTCTCGTTTCTTTATATGGAAAAATGGTGTCTGTATGCCGCAAAACTACCAGCAAATGTAAAATGTTTAAGATGTATCCGTCTGCTGGTAATCGAGTAATTCGGGGTCAAAATCAGGTTATTTTTTACAATTAAAGTTCTACAGTTTCTAAACAAGCAAACATAGAGGTATACTAAATTCAGCAACGTTGTGTATTTTTATTATTTGAACAACTTTGTAATGCATGAAAAAGTCATACAACAATACAACAGAAGAGTTAGCTTAGCTTAGCTTAGCTTAGACTGATTGCACATATCAATGGTTGCACTCAGTGATTGACCAGAACCAGTGAAATTGCAAATGAATGTGGTTGGGATTTACCGATCATTCTCATTGTGCAAAATTCAGTGATTCGACATAGTAATGGTCAATAACTGCGCCGGCCACGTCCTTGCAATCAGGTGGGAACGGGGAAGGAATGTTAGTGTAATCTTTGCTGTTCTAGGGACCGTGTTAACCTCTGCATCCCTACAAAGATTACAGGAAGGAGTTTTGCTAGTAAGGTTGGGTTTGTTGGATCAGGATTCACCTTGATAAGTGATGCGATCGTTGCTTTTTTGTTTTACCTTTGTTATACTATATAACAAAGGTTTAGAAATTGGTCGAAAAACGCGAAATAGAACCAAGGCCCGCAGGGCCAAGTGTCATATACCAATCGATAGGGTTCGACGAATTGAGCAATGTCTGTATGTGTGTGTGTGTGTGTGTATGTATGTGTGTGCAGCTCATTTTCAATCGCCTGTTTCTCGGAGATGGCTGAACCGATTCATCCGCTATTACCTTTGTTTGAAAGGTATTATTGCCTAGTATATCACTATTGAATTGCTTTGCGGTTCGACGTTTCGTTTGAAAGTTATAAGTAATAATGTGAAAACTACGTGACACGCGTTTCTCCGGAACTACGCAACCAATTTTAACGATCTTACTACCAAACGAAAGCTCTTGCTATTACTAAACTTTTTACCAAGTTTTATTGAAAACGGACAAGCAGTTTAAAAGTTAGCCTTAAAAAACCACTTTTGATAAGGTTCAAATGATCGCCTGTTTCTCAGAGATAACCAGACCGATTTATGCGCTATTAGTTTTATTTGGCAGATAATATATCCGGATAGATCACTATTGAATGGTTTTTTGATTGGTCGTTTAATTTAAAAGTTATGAGCAATCGTATACACCACACCAAAATTAACAATAATTTATAATGATTTTAACCAAGATAATTTACCTAATTTCAATTATTTTAATATCAAACGAGAGGTTTAGACACTACGAATATATATGCAAAATTTCATAAGGATTGGTTTTACCGGTAAAAAGATATTAATTCTCGAACGCTCGCGCCAACTTTTGCAACACAGTTACTCGCGCGCACAATAGTCCAAAACCAAAGAAAACGTGCGCACTAGAGTTTTATCTAGGAAAACTTAGTTTTAGGTTTATTGTACCTTTGAAAGAGTTTCTTGAAATTAAATCCTCTATCATTTGGTAGAATTTAAATTTTGATTAATCCCCCTAAAAGTGAAATAAAAAAATTATTTTTCTTTAGTTTCAATATAACACATTGATTTGTTCTGCAAAGTTTTAGAGCATATTATTTCAAGAAATTTTTCTGAAGACTGTAACCTTCTATCTCTTCAGCAAAGACAGAGAAATCTTAGTTATTGTTTCTGAATTTGTAAAATCAGTTTTTCTAGTTTATCTCTTTTTGTAATTATTGTATGACTTTTTCATGTATTACAAAGTTATACAAATAGTAAAATACACAACTTTGCTGAAAATAGTATACCTCTATGTTTGCTTGTTTAGGAACTGTAGAACTTTGATTATAAAAATACCCTGATTTTAACCCCGAATCACTCGACTACCAACTGACGGATACATTTTAAACATTTTACATTTGCTGCTAGTTTTGCTACATACAGACACCATTTTTCCATATGAAGTAACGTGAAAAAATTCCAGTTGGGGCCAATAGCGGTACACCTCACATGCTGCTTGCTTCGTTTCTGTGCTATCGGTTTACGCTGATCTATTTTCCTAACAATTGAAAGTATTATTGCATTGAATAATTCTGACATTTTGCTCATAACCAGTTTATTGAAGAATATACGTTAGTTAAACAACGATTGGTAAATATGGCTTTCAAAAACCTACACATGTTATTCAGAATACAACAGCGTGAGTAACCGAAGGTTAATAAAAATTGATGAAATTTTTTCAAGAAAACTTTATTGAAGTGCATCGAATAGAATGGCATTACAGGAAATTATGCATAGTTCAAAAACCTATAAACTAGAACTTTACTACGCAATGTATATGTTAAAGAATAATATTTCTTTTTACAACTTACTTTTACTAGACTAATCTCAAGTTTTTAGTCTTGACCTTGAAATGCGGTCATACATATATATTAATATTTTTTTTGAAACGATGGTTCTACAATTGATGAAGGGACGGTAGGGAAAGAAATGAAAATTTTTGGTGAAGGTGGGGAAGAGCGGAAAGGAAGGGGGGGTATTGGTAGCTATGCTTGACAAGTAGTCATTTTGACTCCTACCTTTTGTCCAATACTGGAAGGTGCAAGGCGGGTGTTGTGGGTTCGAATCCGGTTGTAATCTCAGATTACAGCTTGGTTCGACTCATGCACCTTCCAGTATTGGACAAAAGGTAGGAGTCAAAATGACTACTTGTCAAGCATAGCTACCAATACCCCCCCCCCCCTTCCTTTCCGCTCTTCCCCACCTTCACCAAAAATTTTCATTTCTTTCCCTACCGTCCCTTCATCAATTGTAGAACCATCGTTTCAAAAAAAATATTAACTTACTTTTACTTGAACTTACCCACATTAGTAACATCTTACTCAGCAATTTCATGAGAAAAAGAATTATCAAAATTTGTAAGTGCTTCTATTTTGTTAAAATTTTGTAAGCTTATTCAATTTCCAAAATTTTTATGTAAACCAACGCATAATGCAACGTTAACTAATAGATGAATTATGTTCCGAAGACCTGTCGATTTCTATCTCAAATAGCAAGTAAGACCGTATAACAAAGGTTCCTTTCACCACTAGGTGGATTAAATCAGGTTTTTTTTATAAAATGTAGAATTTTAGGTATGTTTTTTGTCTATACTTTTATCCATTCGATCGTATTTAATTTTTCCATTTATTATAGTTTCGAGAATATATTTGTTCCAATGAAAAATTTGAATGAGTACTCACACTATTACTAAGTCTAAGCAGAGAGTTACATATTAGGTAAGAGTATTTATAGCAATTTGAACTCCAGACAGCCGGCTGCAGGGAGTGTTGCTGAATCGTGCATAACCGCGACAATGTCTCATCCCTGTAGATGGTGTATTTCATAGTATAGTACGAATAGTACGTTTAAACATAAATACTACTAACCGAAAGATGGTGGTGGGGTAAAATAAGTCAATATTTCGCTTCATTCATAACTCTCGGTAACATGGATGAAACTGGCTACTTATTACAATTTTAAACTAGTAGTTATTATATCACGCGATATAAGAAATATATTGAAGGAAATTATATGCTTCTAATAGTTGATGCGGTGTGGCGGCAAAAACCGCTTACGAAGTCTACAGATTAAAGTGAAAGCCTGATACCTAAGTGTACTCAGAACCGCACGACCACTCTGTACGTGTCGAAAAAGTTACCTATCGCGTCCCCAAACAGGCAAAATTCCATATATCTAGAGCTCTGAACAACATAGAAAACGAAACAACAGACAATACATAGTTTTCAGTTGACTGAGAAAATGTCAAATTATCCAAATTTGCTTAAAACACATTTGCACTAAACCTATTCACAGCTGATCTGCTTAGCCAAGAAGTTTGCTACATTTACTGAGAATCAAACCTCTCTTTTCGAAATTTGATCGTCGGATCACCTTAAGAGCGATGTTGAGAATCATACAGGATAAGTTGTTCTTAAGCACCCTCGCTGCGTCTCGAAGAGACTCAGTTCTATGAACTTTAACAGCCTCTCCCAACCGAGCATACAACGTACTTCCATGCCTGCTGGGAAGCCATAACTTTAACTCTGTTATTTCAACTTGATTTTTTGTTTGATGAGCAAAGCAAAGTCGTGGGATTAAACGTCCTTCTAAGACTTGACCCTTCTTCATCGACAGACTTCGCAGTTGGCTACTAGAGTACAGGACAGTTACGTCGGGGCTAGTGTAAAAATCCTACTGACTATCTTGCAGCATCGTCTAGCCGAGATTCGAACATGCGACGACTGGCTTGTTAGACCAGCATCGTACCTCGAAACCAACTAAGCGGCATTTGTCTGAAGAAAAACACTCAATTTCAACCAAAATAGTTTCTAACTGAAAATAATTCTCCATTTCCTGAATAATCTGCTTACGGTTAGGTTAAGTCAGATTTGTTCTTGTAAAACCCCCCCAAGGAACTTTTCTGGCTACGCCCGTGCTCTAGACCCTTCTAGAAGTTATCAAAGTTATTAAAAAACAAACCCAAACCAATCCCTCCCATTAGAGATGATGCGAATTTACTGGTTACTCCGGTTGAGAAAGCTAATGCCATAGGGAAGAACATAGTTTGCTCCCATAACCTTGGGCAAAATATGAGGAGTTCTCATGAGATTGAGGTAGCTGATGTCATTGCCACAATACCGGTAATTTCTAACGTTGAGTAAAGAATCACTATAGATGAGATCAAAACCACAATCAAGGCTTGCAAGAATATGAAAGCCCCAGGCTTTGACTGTATTCTCAATATTGAGCTCAAACATCTCAGCACTCAGTTCTATAAACACCTTGCAATGATTTCTAGCAGTTGCCTTGAGCTCAGTTATTTTCCCACTTCCTGGAAAATAGTTACCGTTTGCACATTTTACCCCATATACCACACAGGAATAGCAACGCGAGAGAACGGGTACACTGCTATTCAGCATGATTTGCGTCAATTTAATGTTGCTATAATTAGTCTAAAGTCCCGTCATAGTTGTCATTGGTAGTTTTTTGAATAATTTGTAATAAATGTTATTTGTATATTAGTATTGAATAATTTGTAATAAATGATATTTGTATATCACCGTAAGCCTGAGATAGGCTACTAGACCTGGACACTACAGACGACAGCAGCAGCAACGCTGCGAGAAGCAGATTGCAAACCCACCAGACGCCACCACCACCCGATTCGACACCGCCAGATCCAGCATCAGCCGGCCGGCCCATCGTACACTTACACTGTCCGACACTCAGTAAGTTTAATAAAAAGTTAAATTGAAAAGACCGTGTTTGGACTTCCGATTGGTGTCACATTTTCACAGAGCCGATCTTGAGCCTCCCGACCTCACGCTCCAGCTAGCCATAAGAAGAGGCCTTTGGAGCCCAGCCCCGGATAGTCCCCAGTGGTTCAACCAGGGACTGGGGTTGATTGTCGTGGTTCTTCCGACACGCGAAGTAACAAGTCATACCTGTATTGAAGCCAGGAAAAGATCCGACGTCTAACAAGAGTTATCGCCCCATTAGCCTTCTGTCAGCAACGTCGAAGTTGTTTGAGAAACTCATTCAGTATCGTCTGCTAGCTTTTATCTACGCCAACAACATTTTACCGGATGAACAGTTCGGCTTTCGGAAGGGCCGTTCCATCATTCACCAGTTGATGAGGATCACCAACGTAATAAAGTAAAACAAATCACTAGCCCAAACCTCTGCCATGGCTCTGCTAGATGTAGAGAAAGCGTTTATAACGTTTGGCATGACGACCTTACATTTAAACTCTATCGACTTAACATCCCGATATATCTGTTGAAAATCATAAGAAACTACTTAGCAGCAAGGTCATTTAAAGTATCCGTCCATAATACGTTGCCCGATGAATTTAATTGTAACGTAGGCGTCCCACAAGGTAGCGTCCTTGGCCCTATATTGTACAAAATGTATACTCATGACATCCCGAGACTTCCGAATGATGGTATACTTTCCCAGTTCGCAGATGATACTGCAGTGATCTACAAAGGTAGGATGATCAAGGCACTGACCAGGAAGCTGCAAACAGGTCTAAACGCCCTACTAGTGTATTTAAACAGCTGGAAAATCTGCATCAATGGCGCAAAAACGAAGACGATCACCTTTCCCGATTCCCAATCCCCAAGGCTCTTACCGCCAGAAAGTGTTAAAATTGAAATAAGTGGCTTTCCGATATGCTGGTCAAATGAGCCAGATTACTTAGGTTTAACATTAGATAAAAAAAAACTATTATTTAGATCCCACATTGTTAAAACAGTGACCAAATGTAGCATTCTGCTAAAAGCCCTATACCCTTTAATCAACAGGAAATCCAAGCTCTCAACTAAAAACCAAACAGCAATCTATAAACAAATAATCTACCCTGTCATCGAATATGCCATGCCCGTCTGGGAAATCTGCTCTAAAACTCACAAGAAAAAACTGCAAACCATTCAAAATAAATTCATAAAGATGATTTTAAATATTCCTCCATGGACCAGCACATCATTGATTCACGAACTAACGTCGATAGATACTGTTGAACAAAAAATCACAAAATATTGTGAGAAATTCAAAGCAAAATGTCTCAATTCTCAAGATACTACAGTCCGTGAATTGTACACGTAGTTGTAAATAGGGCTAAAACAAATTAGGTTAAGTAGGAGAAACAAAATTTCAAACAACAGCAAAAACTAGAACCTGGAAACAATAAGTCATCCAGGCTTGGCATACACTTCCCGCTTTGACCCCGCTCCCTTGACTACTGCCCCTCAGCCAAGAAGAATTTGAAAAAGCGGTGTAGGGGACACCTGTAGAGCTAGTAACTATCTACAACATTGCTGGAGAAAGTGAAGTTTTATCTTTAGTATTCACGGCGCTGCAGCAATGCCGTTGGTAGCAAAAAGAGCGCTCTTTTCGCTACCAAGAGGGTAGCACAACAATACAACAGAAGAGTTAGAATAGAAAAACTGATTTTACAAATTCATATACAATAAATAAGATTTTTCTACCTTCACTGAAGAGATAGAAGGTTACTGTTTTCAGCAAAATTTCTTGCTCTAAAGTTTGCAGAACACATCAATGTGTTGTATTGAAACTGAAGGAAAATAATTTTTGTATTTCACTTTTAGGGGGATTAATCAAAATTCAAATTCTACCAGACGATAGAGCTTTCGATTTTAAGAAACTCTTCCAAAGGTTCGATAAACTTAAAACCAAGTTTTCCTAGTCAAAACTCTAGTGCGCACGTTTTCTTTGGTTTTGGGCTATTGTGCGTGCAAGTAACCGTGTTATAAAAGTTGGCGCAAGTATTCGAGGGTTAATATCTTTTGACCGGTAAAACCAATTCTTATGTAATTTTGCATATTATGCTTTCGTAGTGTGAAAACCTCTCGTTTGATATTAAAATAACTGAAATTAGGTAAATTATCTTGGTTAAAATCATTATAAATTATTGTTAATTTTGGTGTGGTGTATTCGATTGCTCATAACTTTCAAATTAAACGTCCAATCAGAAAACCATTCAATAGTGATCTATCCGGCTATATTACCTGCCAAATGAAACCATCTCTGGCCATCTCTGAGAAACAGGCGTTCATTTGTACCTAGTCAAAACAGGTTTTTCAAGGCTAACTTTTAAACTGCTTGTCCGTTTTCAATAAAACTTAGCAAAATATTTAGTAATTTAGTTTAGTTTAGTAATAGTAGAGCTTTCGTTTGGTACTAATAAGATTATAATAGTAGAGCTTTCGTTTGGTACTAATATCGTTAAAATTGGTTGCGTGGTTCAGGAGAAAACCGTGTCACGTGGTTTTCACATTTTTGCTTATAACTTTCAAACGAAAAGTCAGACCACGAAACCATTTAATAGTGATATACTAGGCAATAATACCTGTCAAACAAAAGTAAGAGCGGTCGAATCGGTTCAGCCATCTCCGAGTAACAGGCGATAGAAAATTCGGAGCGAACACGCATACACACATACACACATACACACACACACACACACACACACACACACACACACACACACACACACACACACACACACACACACACACACACACACACACACACACACACACACACACACACACACACACACACACACACACACACACACACACACACACACACACACACACACACACACACACACACACACACACACACACACACACACACACACACACACATTGCTCAGTTCGTCGAACCCTATCGATTGGTACATGTCACTCGGCCTTCCGGGCCTTGGATCAATTTCGTGTTTTTCGACCAATTTCTAAACCTTTGTTATATAGTATAACAAAGGTAAAAAGTGGGAAATTTCAACCATCCTGTTACTCTCAGGTTACGTAACTTCAACTTCACATCATAACACCAGTTACGTAACAATCTGGTTAATGTTATGTAACAATGTTGACCGGGTATTGAATATGTTTTTGATTGGACCGTTAGTTTGAAAGTTATGAGCAGTTAAAGCTACACACTAAAATTTTCAATAATTTATAGCAATTTTAACCAAGATAATTTAACGAGTTTCAATTATTTTAGTATTAAATGAGGGTCTTAGTAACACTGCAAACGTATCCGCCAAATTTCATAAGGATTGGTTCTACTGGTTAAAAGATATTTAAAAATAATTGATGAAATTTATTCAAGAAAACTTTAATGACCGGTTCGGTAAAGGTAAAGGTAAAGGTAAAGGTTCTTTAATGGGAACAAACCTCAAAAACAGAATAATATAGTAAAAATGTGTAATTTATCAACGGGTGTTTCTTTGGAGCAGTTAATTCATAAAATATGGTATAGCACATTTTTTACACTTTTTGGGTAACTGTGAATCCGCCTAATAGGGTGTCACAAATTTTTGTTTTTCAAACGCGTACAAAAAATTAGCGTCTTCACGAAAATTGTAGAACACACTAAAATAAGCAACTTTGATGCATATAGTAACTATCTATCTCTTACTGGTTGCGAAATTTAATGATTTGTTTAAAGAAACCACTCTAAAAGCTCAAAAATTTTGCATCGACGTTTTCATTCCTTATAATGTTCTACAAAGTTATTTAGTCGGTTAAAATACAAATTGAAGATTGTTTATTGCTAGGATGCATATGAATGATAACTAGCACACCGTTAACAAACAGTCGAATTAAATTCCGAAGACGTGTTGATTTCTATATGATCATTTTCAGCTCAAAGCGCCAAAACAGCTTTTACTCGACTATTTTCGATTGGAATTGGAATGTGAAAATGTGAAAATAGTTTCTTTCTATACCTAATATTTCCATGTTTATCTATAAGTAAATGAAAATAAAAAGATTTGCCAAAACGGGCCTTTCCTTTTAAAAAGGAGGTACTAGGTGATGTCCGAAATTTTCAATTATTCGATTACCGATTAATCGGTGAGCGTTGTCTGCACTAATCGATTAATTCAACTATTCGTGTCAGTGGTGTTCGATTAAAAATATTCGAATATTTCTTTGATTAATTCGATTAATCGAACGATTAACGAGCATTATTCGGGTATTATTCGTACTCATTGAACTATTCGATTAATTCAACTACTCGTGCTGGCAGTATTCGATTAAAAATTATTCGAATATTCCTTGTATTATTCGATTAGTTGAATTAATCGAACGATTACCGGACATCACTAGATTCTACCACTAATCGTGGGGGGTATCAATCGGCACCAAATTTAAGATTTTTGTTTTCTGACCTAAAATGAACAATCTGACAAAATTTGGTTCAAATCCGTGAAGGTCGAATACACGGTTATGCTAAAATGGCTTGGCTGTCCTGCAGATTGAGAATTCCAAATTTTCGTCGAAATTTGTTTTTCAACGTTTTATCCATTTTTCATGATTGTAAACTACTATATTAGTAAGTCCAAGGCTTTTGAAATATGCGTTGTGCATTTTTATGCTTTATATTGGGTTGACGGTCAAATAAACTTTGGTATCACTACCGGTCGCTATTGTCTTCGACAGAAATGAGTATAAATATAATGCTTGATGTTGGAAAAATATCATATGTACAAATAATATTTTGTTTTTACTATTGTGTTTTTACTATTTTGTTTTTACTATTGTAAAAACGAAAAATGTCTCAACCTGCAGTGACAATTTTATTCGCGAATTTTAAGGACTTTCACGGAAACGACCATAATTTCTTTATTTTTCTAAAATCAAATATTTTGCAATTTTTTCTGTATAGACAATAGAAATATCATTCCAATGATGTATAGGGTAGATGCTCCAGTAGTTGTGGTAGTACCAGTAGTGGTGGAAACTCGAAATATATCATAATTTTGGCGGATTTCGAGATAATTTCAGTTTTCTATTGATAAATATATATTTGTTAACAGTTTTATCTACACAGTTGTGTGTGTGTTTTATCTACACTGTGTATCTACCCAGTTAAAATTCAAGATTCTGGTGCAAAAATTATAAATTCCTTTTCAGCAGACCAATAAAGTTCAATTGCTTAAGAAATTCGTAACAATCCATAGCATTTTAACAAGCCTACGTTGTTATCCACCTGCTGCCATGCCCATTGCAAGCGTTACTAAGGTGGTAAACAACATTCCACTATTATAGGCAAATTTTCCACTTTTATAGGAACATTACCACTACTTTAGGAGCACATACTAGTGGAAAAGCAATATTTTAGATATATCAACCAGCAGAATGGTATAATTTTGGTTTGTATTTAAAGCCAACACTATGGTGCACCATATTATCATGAAGTTCAATTGGAAACTGATAAATTGAGCGTTCAATTTGTCTTTACACATTATTCCCCGACATAATCCCTCCATTACTGGAGCATCTTTTTTTTTTGTGATGGCCCCAGACCCTATTCGGTCCTTGCCTCCACTCCATACGCATCTTTGGAGTGGGAGGGACGTTTATCTCTTGGATATTTAATATAGGGGAACTGGGGGGAAAATGAACACCCTTAGCAATGTCGCCATTTGCTTCCCCAGGAACCAAGCAAATGCTGAACGCACTACATGAATTGAAAGCTGGATTCATATTCCACGTAGTAAAATATAAAAATGTTTGAAAAAGGACGATTTGTCATGAAAAATTCCTTATTTTCGAAAGTGTTACATTCGAGCCTGATTTTTTTCGTGTGGGTAAAATGAACATGCAGTGAGGGCAAAATGAACATGTCATAAAAAACTAAAGTTAACATGCAGTTTGGATAAATTAAACATTATTTTACCTTATCATTGTTCTACATAAGCTGTAGATATTCAACAAGGCTGCTAAAATTAAAATAGGACTCCACAAAGTTAACATAATGTATCTTCGCCACGTTCATATAATGCTTGACTTTCAACTCGCTTCATCGGTCATTTTCCGTCATTTTTCGAGAGACTCGATCATTTTTATTGATTGAATTGTAATTAGGTCCTGGCTCCTGATATATGGAAAATAAAACATCATTATACACATTGTTCATTTTGCCCCCATAGTGAAGTGTTCATTTTGCCCCCAAAACACCAATTGTTTTCTAGTGTTTATTATAAACAAACAGTTGATAAAAATATTTGGAATTTTCGACAGATCCGCAGGACAGTGATAAGCAAACAACACTAAATGATACCAATAGTCGAAATTTAATTTGTTTCGCCAAAAAAGCTTATATACTATTAGTGGAAATTACCATCTGCATCAGATTTCAACAAATATTTTTTACTTTTTCAATTTTTTTCACATTAGAAAGCTTATGATCATCACATATTGTCTCAAACAGCTTGAAATACTTTTAGGAAAAGATACCTATTGATCTGGTACAGATTTTAATCGGTTTACTGGGAATTTGGCTACCTGTTCATTTTACCCCCCCCCCCTGTTCATTTTACCCACAGTTCCCCTACAGTAGAGATTTGTATAACGCGGATTTGTAGAACGCGGATTTCTATAGCGCGGGTACCACGATATTTCTATAACGCGGTTTTCCGCGTATAACAAATACACGTAGCATATGGATATTAAGTTAATTGGGGCTCAACTCGAATTTTGAGCGATTTTGAACAGATACGACCCTGGTGTCTTTTAAGAAGTTGTACAGCATATAACAGTTGACTCTCTGAGTGATATACGGAACCACAAAGTTACGGGTTGGCCTGCTGGAGGTTCCGGAATATCCCTTGAAATTTTCGTATTGGTAAAGTTGGTAAAATTGGTAAAATATTTTTGAAGTAAAGTAAGGCCATTACAAATATTTAAAAAAGTTTTTGTCTCTCCGGTGTTGGGCCACTGAAGGGGGGGGGGGGAAACAAAGAGACAAAAACTTTGAAAATGATTTGCAATGGCCTAACTAAGGTCTGGTAATTGGTAAAAAAAAGTAATAAATAAGTGACCTTAGGAAGCCGTAAGTTGGTTCTCCGGAAAATTCAGAAAATATCGTGAATATTTTGAGTGTAATTTGACTATAGTCTACTAGTCTACTAGAAGTATATTTCGACTATTTGTGACTCAATTTGGCCATTGGATGGTTTACCGGGAGAAAATTCAAAGCTTACCTGAAATTCGTCACTGGAAATGCAAATGTTTTTAATTTGTAACAGATCAAAATGAAATCACCAACTAAATAGGCCGCTCACGACTCGACATTGCCGCCAAAACGTTCACTGGAAAATTAGGATTTGCCGTTGCCGTCAAAGTGAACAAGAAGTGAAAATTCGCGTTGAAGTTCGCGTTACAATTTGAAAATCGTTTGATATAAAACATTTCGGATTTAGAAACAGAAATGATGCAAATACTGCAAATGTTCGCTGACAAATAAACGAGGTTATCTCGCAAGTTTGTTGAAATTACCAATTTCGCTAGTGTAATTTGATAGATGTGGTATAGTAAACTGAACTACCGGTAACATTTACTATACTTACAAATCTAATAGCAAATATATCAACTTTTGTATAAGCTCTTCACCAGATATTGTGCTCTTCTGGGAAAATTTTAACAGAAATCTAACCATCGTAGTTAGCCATGGCCATTTCGTAATCCGCGTTGACGGTATCTAATATTTTTATGGGTTTTGCCTGAGAAAAAGTCAGAGACAGGTATCAGGTATCAGCATCTTTGGCTCGAGCAGCACGTTCCTCACAATCATGTGGAAGATTTGTGCCTTGCCCATCTTGCCCGTGTCATCATTTACCTGATGAGGACGGGAAGGAAAACAGGAAGAATAGGAAGGGGTGGATGAGGAATTTGGACAAACACAAACATATATATACCGAGAGATTTTTGTACCCCCGAGGGGATACTGCAATCCTTGGTAGTTAACTTATCAATAGTACACCCCCTGGGGGGTATACTCATGATAAATAAGAGCTTATAGCTCAATACCGCTTTCGGTAAGAAACATCAAAATGTCTCGTAATTTTAGTTTCCTAAAATCCGATTCATTTAAGACGTAGGATCCAAAGATCCTATGACGCAATTGTGCTACTGCAGGACAGTTGCAAATTACGTGATATGGTGTACCGTATTCGGATTCACATAAATTACAATGAAACGATTCAGCTCGCTGAATCGTAGCCATATGATAATTTAGTCTGCAGTGACCAGTCAGTGATCTGACAAGAATACTGCAATTTACCTTTGAGTGTTGCAAAAGAAATTTCGCAACCTTCTCACAAGGCTTAACAATGAAACTTTTCGTTTGACGACAAGTTTCAAGATTTTCCCAATAACGTACATGTTCAAATGAAAACCAAGATCGAATCTTTTGTTTTATCCAACATGCCGCAATTGGTAAAGCAGGTTCCGGTCCGAAAACCGACTTTTCTGCTCCAGATCTTGCTAGTTCATCAGCCCATTCATTTCCGGTTATACCAGAATGGCCAGGAACCCAAACCAGATGAACGGCATTTAGAATGCTTAGTTCTTCTAATTGGGTGTGGCAGGCGATGACTGTTTTAGATTTAGAATTAGCAGCACAAAGGGCTTTTATAGCGGCTTGACTGTCAGAACAGAAGTAGATAATCTTGCCTATCAGTTCTTTCTGAAGTGCAAACTGAGCTCCGCACATAATTGCAAAGATTTCAGCTTGAAAAACGATGCAGTAACTACCCAACGAATAGGATTCCTCCAATTCCAGCTCACGGCAGTAAACACCAGCACCCGCGCGACCTTCGTACAAGGAACCATCGGTATAACAGACCACATAGTCGGAAATTTTCCTTTCCATGTAGCCTGACATCCAATCCTCTCTAGGAGGAAAGTCACTTGAGAAAGTCCTATACGGCAGAGTACGCATGAGCGTTACATCGCTAGGAGCAAGGGCAAACTTGTCCTCAGCAACAATTTGCGACCACAATCGAGTATGACCAGTGGAACCGTCCACAGACTGCCATAGGCCAATCGCGTGTAGTCGATAAGCACATATTAGTGCCTCTTGCTTCAGGTGGAAGTATAGAGGTTTAATATTGAAAATAGCTTCTAGGGCGGCAGTAGGAGTTGTAGTAAATGCACCAGACATTGCCATTAAACACATCCTTTGAAGATGGTTTAGCTTTGTCTGGACAGTCACAACTTCCCCTCTCTGCCACCATACAAGACAACCATACGCCAGTATTGGTCTGACAATGACCGTGTATAACCAGTGTATGTATTTGGGTTTAAGCCCCCAAGAGTTGCCAATTGCTCGTTTACATTGCCCAAAGGCCATGCACGCTTTTTTAATTCGGAAATCAATATTTGTGGACCAGTCAAGCTTGGAGTTGAGAATCAACCCCACGTACTTCACTTCGTTCACCACATCAACATCCGAATCGTAAAAGCGCAGAGCGCGAGCTCCATTGGTATTTCATTGGTCTTGAAAATAAGACGATAGATGTTTTGCTCGGATTTACCGAAAGTGCAATTTCTTGGCACCACGTTTCCACGACGCGTAGTGCCTGCTGCATTAAGTCAAATAATATGATTATGCACTTTCCAACTACTAGGATGAGATAGTCATCCGCAAAACCATATGACGGATAGCCTAGACCATTGAGTTTCCTCAATAGGCCGTCCGCCACAAGGTTCCATAAAAGAGGCGAGAGAACGCCACCTTGTGGACATCCACAAACACTTTGCTTCCAAATGCTTGCTTGCCGTAAGGACGAAGAAAGCAATCGGTTACTAAGCGTTTGTTCTATCCACTTTATGATTATTGAAGGCACATTATGATAACGGGCAGCCTCCAAAATGGAAGCGAAAGATACGTTATCAAACGCGCCTTCAATATCCAAAAAAGTTCCTAAGCAAGATTCCTTTTGTGAAAAAGCAACCTCAATTTTATCCACCACAACATGTAATAAAGTGGTTGTAGACTTGCCACTTTGATAAGCATGCTGTGCTGAATGAAGAGGAACTTCTACTAAGCTTGTTTCGCGGATGTGGTGATCAACAATCCGCTCAAGTGATTTAAGCAAGAAAGACGTTAGACTGATTGGTATAATACTTTTTGCTTGCTCGTATGTCGCGCGTCCACCTTTAGGAATAAACTTAATGGTTATTTCACGCCATTGACTTGGGATGTACCCAATAGCAATACTACACACAAACATCCTTCTCAGAATGTGTTTGAAGTACTTGAATCCTTTTTGCAGTAGAATAGGGTATATTCCATCTGTTCCAGGAGATTTGTATGGAGAGAAGCTGTTCACGGCCCACTCAATCGCTTCAGTTGTGACAAGTCTCCGAGCAAAAGTCCATGAGTCTAAGCCACCTAAAACGATTTCTGGATCGTTTCGAACTTCAGGTTCCACACAGCCCGGAAAGTGACTATAAAAGAGACATTCGAGGATTTCATTGTCATTCGAACAGTATTCACCGTTCGAACTTCGAATGTTATTAACCTGATAATCTTTCGATTTTGACAGTATTTTATTAAGTCGACTTGCCTCGCCGAAACTGGAAACGTTGCTACAGAACCTGTGCCAGCTCGTGCGTGCTGAAGATCGTAGAGCCTTTGCATAGGCTTTCCGGACCTGCTTGAAAGGCTCCACGCCATCCCTCCGACGTCTATTCCAGGCTCTCCTGCATCGTTTCTTTAGTTCCGCGAGATGAGAGTTCCACCACGGTGTTCCTCTAGTCGTTTTAATAGTTTTTAGCGGGCAAGCTACTCTACATCTACATCTACAGCCACATCCAAGTCGATCGATGACTCAATCGTCGGTTCGAATCCTTGAAATTTCGTCGCCAGTTCCTCCTCAAAGAGTTCCCAGTCAGAAAATCTCGGATTGCGAAATGTTGCAGCGTTCAAGGAGACACCCAAATGATCAAAATCTATAAAGCAATGATCAGATATTGGTGTCTCAGTTGAAACATGCCATTGTGCCAACTCATGACTGATCCTGTTAGAGCAGAGTGTTATATCTAACACTTCCTCTCTACCAGCTCGTATGAAAGTTGAACAATTGCCAATGTTGAGTATTCCAAGGTTGGTACTACTCAAATATTCCATCAAATCAGAGCCTCTCAGATTGATATCCGAGCTGCCCCAAATGATGTGATGGGCATTGGCATCACTACCTACAATGAGCAGAAGCCCATTAGATTGGCAGTATCTTACCACATTTCTGAAATCGTCGCTGGGAGACGGTTCATCGTGTGGTAAGTATGCAGAACAGTAGACATAGCGCCTATGGACATCATCCACGACGAGTTCTACTGTGACTGCACAAATATCTCGAGTAGTCAACTCAGAGATAAGGCATGCACTAATTGGCCTATGCAACAATATGCATGCCCTGGGCATCAAACGAGGATTTGTCATACCAGTTTTGCTGAAAACAGCAAAGTTCTGGTTTCCAATATCCGTCGAATGAAAGTACCCCTTGCGAAAATATGGCTCCTGAACCAATGCGATGATGACAGAGCCATTAAAAAGTTTTTCGCATAAATACACATTTGCTGCTCGTTTGTGTTGAAGATTTATTTGTGCGACTCTAACTATTTGACTAGCGGAGTATATGCACAAACAATCTCCAACACAGATCAGACAGCAAATTGTAAGCGAAGCCAATTAAGTTGGCCAGAACGCACTTGGCGTAAAACCCATAAGGGAAATTGGGCAGGACTACTATGCTGTTCCCACGAAACGCAAGGGACAACAAAGATCGACCGTACCAGAGCCCCGCATGGCACAGTAGGGGCAAGATGCCCAAAGCACTCCGTTCGCGACTGGCATGTTTTCACCCCTCCAGCCATTCAGTCATCGGCACGGAGATAGACCTTGACTTAGGGGCACCTGATTTGCCGACTCCCGGCAGGATCAGGTCCCGTGGCTCAATTTTTGCCCAAACGTACAATTCGGCACCAACCGCCAAAGGGCGTAAGTGCAGATTGTGTAAAACAGACCGATTAAGAGTCTCTCTCTCTCTGTGCTAAGCCAGCTGAGAAAATAACTCTCTCCCGGTGTGCTCACACCTCGCAGCCGCGCCCTCCGAAAATCCTGCGCCGAACTGCATGATTAGGTAGCCGGAAACCACACGGCGAGTGTTCCACCTTCTCTGTCTGCATACGACAACCAAAGTTGCGTACCACCAGGTGCGCAACTTTGGCTACCGTACCCCAGCCGGCACCTCGTGGAGGTAGAGATAGGAGTTAGAAAACAGAGGTGATATATTTGCACATGTTCACTCATTTGCCAGCCTAATCCGTGTTGACGGTATCTAATATTTTTATGGGTTTTGCCTGAGAAAAAGTCAGAGACAAGTATTATTGCTTTTGTTTTCACCTTTTCCTGTACAATTCAGAATGGGGCTTCTTGTCAGAGCAAACAGGTTACGAAAACTTTGTTGCTTTCGCCAACGCGATAAGCAGTTCGATGCCCTTGATCAATAATTTTAATAATTTAATGTCGGATCTTTCGACGCATTTCATAGTGGCTAGGTTGAGTCACAAACCGCTGAATTTATATTCCTATTTCACGTTGTTCAATTCGAGGTTGAATGAACATAATTCCGAACTCAAAGAACAATTTTCGCTCGTTGACCACTTTTACGGATGTTCCGGATTTGATCCGGATGGCTTCTCAATAGCACGGATTGTTTACTTTACTTATATTACGCCAAAAAATAAGCCATAGGGACTTTGAAAAGAATTTTGAAGCTATGAGAAAACATCATAGAAATGAAAATTTAGCGGATGTTCCGGAAGCTCTGGAAGACCAAGAGAGGATTTTTTCTGTCTCACCAAGCACTTGTAAGATGTAAAAATATATACTTGACATCTTTCCCAAAGGAACCATGATCGTGTTGATTCAAAATTTCGTAAAATTCGGGTATAGCCCCAATTAACTCAATTTCCATATGCTACGTGTACTTGTATAACACGCTTCATATAACGCGGTCCCAATTACCCGCGTTATACAAATATCGACTGTAGTTACTTCACATATTGTTGCTTATCTATTTATCAGCCATAATACTTGTTGCATCACTCTCCCGCGTATGTCCATCACAATACTATTAAATTCTGATAATCGTAATTTCTATGCTTTCATATAGATTGGGCTGCCATTACTTTTCACCTGTCACACCTTTGCGAGCAACAGGACCATTACTATTTCACCTGTCTCGCCTTCGCAAGCAACAGGATATTCCCTAGTAAAAAACGGTTCTGCCTTAGCAGACTATAGCATGAATGAATCGACAAGTTCACATGTAGTCGTGAATTTAAAATTGGCTTTTCACTGTTTCAATAGCCATGCCTTTGAACTGGGTCAAATTCGTTGAACATTTGGCTTCCTGTGGTAAACTATTGTATATTTGAAGTCCTTTATAGAAAAGCGATCTCTGAGTCGTCTGTTTCAAAAAACGAGGCAGTCTAAAGTCAGAAGCACCTGTAGTGTTGTGTCTGTGTATATCTCTACCAAACTGTATTTCTTGTGTAAGATATTCAGGCAATATGCCAATTTTCATTTTATGTATAAACATCAAGCTGTTATATATTATTCTTTGTTTCACTAACATCCATTGGAGCATATCTAACATAAGATTCGTTGGTGTTAACCGTCCACATTTGAGCAATAGTCTCATTATCTTATTTTGCAACCCTTGAAACCTTTGCACTTGCGTATCTGACGCCAGCAACAGCACCGTTGCGCAGTAATCAAAATGCGGCAATATAATTGATCTTACATATGTAAGCTTGGACCAAAACGTTAGATATCTGTTTATCCGACACAGTACTCCATACTTTATAGCAATCTTTTTTATAACGTAATCCACATGCTCAGAGAAATTAAGCTTTTCATCCACTTGTACTCCTAGATATTTAGAAACAGTCACTCTTTCTATTACCTCTCCGTCTATTTTGAGTTCAACATTCTGAGCAAATTTTTTATTTCCTATAATTATCCACATTCAAACTTAGTTTTTTCCGTTTCAAATACTCTGCGATCTGCTTGAAGTCAATTTCAGCTTCTTGAATTGCCGTATCTAAGTTGTCACTGGCCCAATAAATTGTGGCATCATCTGCAAAGAGTTTCAGTTTTCCATGTTTCAAGCAAGTTTTCAGGTCATTGATGTATAAAATAAAAAGTAGGGGTCCTAATACGCTTCCCTGTGGTACTCCCAAATCATTCTTACGGGAATTCGAAACAGCATTTCCGTATTTAGTCGTTTGACTTCTATTAGAAAGATAACTGTTAAACCACTTCCAAACAGTTCCCCGTATCTCTACGTTATGTAAAAGATTTAACAACTGCGATCTATCAATTGTTTCAAATGCTCTTTTGAAATCCAAAAAAACAGCTACAGTGTATTTTCCTTTTTCAATATTAGTTTGCCAATTATGCAAAATCAGATTTATAGCCGTTTCTGAGGAATGACTTTTTCTGAATCCTGACTGCTCAGGTATTATAATATTCTGAGAATTGACAAAACTCATTAATTGTCCTTTGACAACGATTTCCAGCTTTTTCTCTTGGAGCTCCAACATATTAATTGGTCTATACTGCGTTGCATTCTTTGTATTACTCACTTTCGGAATTGGGACTATGGTTGATTCCTTCCATGCACTTGGCACCAAACCCGTTGATAGACTAGTGTTAATAATTCGCAATAGTATGTCTTTGGTTTCCATAAATGCATCCTTAAAAACTCTGGTAGACACATTGTCAATTCCTGCCGTTTGTTTCAGTTCGTTCACAATATTACACAAATTCGTCATTGAGATAACCTCAAATCTATATATACACCGGTTGCATGTTATCTGTGACATAGCTGGTTGACTACTGTTTATATTTGGAACTAGCTGACCCGGCAAACTTCGTACTGCCACCAATTATATTAAAAGACGTAAATTATTAATGGCGGATGTATTCAAAGTATAGGTTACGTTTTGTACTTGTTTTGAAAAGTTTGAGGGAATGGTTAATTAACTGCCGGATTTTTACAGAACGCCTGTTTTCTACAATCGTTTAGCAATTAGTTAGAAACCCAACAAACGTTTAACAAATGCTGTATATGTAATTGCTTATTAATATAGCATTGGCTATATTGTCAATTGCAAGGAAAATTGTACCATCCAAAGTGCGAAATCGCTCATAAAAGTGCTATTTTGCATTAAATCGTTTCGGTATCTTCGGCGCACTTTTTAGTTATCTTCCAAGCAATAAGTGCGCCGAAGATACCGAAACGATTTAATGCAAAATAGCACTTTTATGAGCGATATCGCACTTTGGATGGTACAATTTTTCTTGCAATTGACAATATAACGGTTGAATAATCTACTATCCAAATAAAATGTTTGTTGGGAATAGCAATCTTTACGAAATCGTAACATTTATTGCCAAATATTCGTTAAAAACTTGTGAATAATGCCGGTTTTTCAATTCGCACTACTCAACAGTTGTGCTGGGTGTCAATTTATTTTTTGGAAAATTAACTCGATGGCGTCTAATTTCGTTTTCTGCGGTTAACCGACTAACGATATGCAATATATATTCAAAACTTATTGAGAATAGAATCTTTGCGCCACCAACTATATTTTCATTTCCGCCCTCAAACGCTTTCTATTTGCCTTTCGCTCATTATTAGGTTGAAATTTTACATGTTGTTTTTTACGTAAATTATTGGTTTATTAAACATATAATTTTTTGACACTTTCGATCACATTTCCTCTATCGTAATTAGAGCTTTGCTTTGATTTCCACGGTAATTTTTATGTGTAAATTCGGTTATGTATCCGATGTCAATATTCATTAGATCTTTAATTCTGTTTGATATATCAATCGATTGGTAAGAAGTTGTCGAATGAATTGCATTGCTGAATTTCAATTACTATTTCAATCAATTAACTGCGTTACTATCTTATACCGATCCGAAAGGTTTTATTATTCCTTAAAATACAATCAATATTATATTGTTAATTTCATTTCTTGCTGGGCTCCTCAAACATACGAAAATGCAAATAAATATACGCTTTGCTTTAAACCGATTTGTGTTTTCTTTATTCCTTTGGTATTTCATGAGCCTTTTTGCACTTGTTAGAAGTCCAATTCGAAGTGAAAAACACAAAAAATTATTAACAATATTGAAATACGACTTATTCTAATGGGTTACCATCATTATAAAACTTTTTTACTGCCAATTTATTCCGGCCAATATTCCTTTCCAATACAAAATTTTATTTACATTTTTTTAGTACATAAAATATATTGGTCACTTGACAGTGTGTTATTTTAGTGTGTAAAACATTTGTAAACATGCATTAGATACGCACCTAACGTAGAAAGTTTCCAGTTTTGGTTAATTTCAATAATTTGATAAATGAGGTGAAAGAATTAGCTCTAGGCAGTTAGGCTATTTGATAAACTGAACCCATAACACATACAACGTTTATTATTTTCTAATCTTGCAAGTTCATAAAATAGTTTATTAGCAAGAATAAGAATATAATCATTTTGACAATCAACTACAGCGAACGGAATTAGGTGTTATCTAAACAAACAAATTGACAGCCGGCTTAACTGTTGAGTCCTAAGAACTGAAAAATTAATATTTTCCACATGTTTCCAATGAATATTCGGCAATAATCATTACGATTTTGGAAAGATTACCATTTCTAACTAATGGTTTACCACTGTTATAACGAACAGATGTTCTATGAAAATTCAGCACAATTCACCATTCAATCAAAGTTACCTTCATCAACGTGTTTGTTTGCCCAGCAACGTCGCGACGCTGCTTCATATTGAATGCGAGTCGGCTGATTTGCACCGATAATAATCATAGCAATCTAAAACAAAGTCTATACAATGGATGGCGGGAAAAGTAAAATATCGGTTTTTTACTATTTTCCAGCTTTTCGCGTGAAATTTTATTACTTTTTTTACGTATAAACCTGACGCAGACCAAAACACAACAACTGAAAAAAGAACCATGCAATTCCGTCAAGCCGTTCTTCAGTTTATCCCTTACAAACAAACAAACCGACTTGGTTTTATTATAGGGTAGATGATCCATTAGTTGCGCCACTAAGCACAACATAACTTCATTTTGCTTGTTTATTGAGCTATATGCTTCAATTAATGCTTGTGGGATATAAATTTATCAAATACAAGGTATTTGTCACAAGGCAAGACAATTGCTTTCGTTGTACGAGAAGCTTTATAAAGAAAAAATGAATTTTCCGACTCAATTATATTATACCAACAGTTGCGCTAATGTTTCCTTAATTAAGTTTGATGTTCCTGTAATTGTGTTATTCCATATACATTGCTAGGTTGCTAAGTGAAAAAACATCGTAGCAAAACTATAGATGAGCGCCTATAGTTGTGCGCTCCAACTGCGCGTTAGATTTTGGAAAATTGGCATTTTAGCAAATAATGCTTTAATTTTAAATGGTGTAGTCTAACTACCAATACTTCTAAATGCCTGTTTTATATAATGAATGTAATGGTTTTATCTAAAATGCTACGGTGACGAAAATATGCATTAATAATGAATAGTGGCGCAACTATTGGTACTACCACAACTATTGGATCAACTACCCTATAGATATTGTTTCGTATCTCGTATATACTATCTATGAAGTAGTCATTAAATTTGTTAGCAACTGCGAGTTCATCTGATTCCTCTATCCCATCGAATATTATTGTACTCGCATGTTCAATTTTCGGATTTGTGAGTCTTTTTATTGTTTTCCACATCTTTTTACCATCATGCTTATTTCTGTCTAATTCATCTTGAATAGTTTTATTTTTCGCATCTCGAATTGCCCTAGACTATTTGTTCCTGGTCAAAATATACTTGTTCCAATGATATTGTGTTTTGTGTCTTCTGTGTTCTCTATTTAACTGAATACACTCTCGCTTCATCTGGGCTAATTCATTAGTATACCAACCATCACACCGATTTGTGTTTAGAATTCTGTTGTCTAGTAACCTGGCTACATTGTTTTTAAGCATTAAATCATAATTTTGGACACAATTTTCAAACGTTTCATGTATACTACAATTCAAGCACTGATCTATGGCAAATATCTCATCTCTATCTTGCCTGTCTCGCCTTTGCAGGCAGCAGGAAGAAGATTGTGTGTCAAGTCGACTCTGCCTTAGCAGACAACATAAATCAGTTTGATTGTACCTTCTCCAACATTTCACTTTCGTGAATTCATCATCTAATGCCGATGTATTTTCGATTGTAACACAAATCGTTTCATGGTCAGTAACACGTAAGTTTGGCTCAATACTAGCTTCCGCTTCATTAACATAATTAACAAAAATTAAATCTATCCTTGTGCTGCTTTGCTGCGTAACACGTGTATCTTCTTTCACAATTTGTTTAAGTCCATATACATCCATCACTCTTCTTAATTCTCTACTGTCATTACTTAAGTTGTAGTCGATATTAAAATCACCACAGATAATGCTATCAATAGTATCATCAAGTGCTTCCAACAACCACTCATCTTCAAGTTTTCTTAGAAAGGCCAAGTCACTTGAATTTGGGGAATGATATAATCCTCCAACAATAACATATTGGTTACTAATTTTAACCTTCAACCCTAGAAACCAGTTTTCATTATCTTTGGCATTCAATACTACTGTAGTAGTCAATTTACGCTTAACATATATTGTTACGCCACCTGTATGTCTAGAGTCTACCCTAACAGTTATAATTAAAACATTCTGATTAAGTTTTATGGATCGAAAACAAAATTGGTCTCAACCTGCAGCTATATCCCCTGAAAAATTCAAACCACGGTTTCACGGATACCTACACTAAATTCATAAGATCCTAAACGTTTATTTCAATACATCTCATATTTTGTAGGCAATTCTCGACAACGTTGTGTTAACTCAGACGCTGAAACCACACCGTGAGTTTCTTAGTGGAAACTTCCTCTTGTCTCTGCAAAACTCAATGATCGCACCCTCAGGCACTACTTTAAATGTAGGAGGACAATGGCAAGTTACATTAGAGACATGTATAATTGACCAACATGGCGTTTTTTGGATAACTGGGCCAAAAAGGTATGTATACTTTAATCATGGATTACGAGTTTTGCTAGCTCTTTTTGCCGGTCATCTTCGTAATGCCGAATTTCGCACCAACAAATTAAGGGATTGGCAGCACTTTGACACTTTACTGGTTTAAAATTTCACAATATTTGGTGTTACCGATTAAAAAAAATCAGAGGGGTTGTGTACAAGACACGACCGCATATATAGGTGACGTAGGACTTCGTAAGTCTCTTTGTAGTGATTTTTTTTTTTTTTCCTGTATGGACTCATCACTGCGACCAGTAAGTTAGATCTATTGTGATATCGCCCGGGTGTTTGTTGTATAACCCGCACTGCATTTATTTTAGCTATAGTCGCTATTGAGTGAGCGATATGCTTATTGAATTTCTTTTTTTTATGCGTGCTTGTGTGTAATTGGGTACCCTTCTTTCAATGCTTTACTCTACTTTATCCACCTCGTTCCACATGACAGCGCACAGTCCCCAATTATAGTCATCCCTGGCGTAGCAAACCAGTGCATTTTTACTACAAGGGTCTCATTTTTGCACTGTCAATAGGCCATATCGGGATAATATAGAACTCAGCATGAAGGAAGGGCGATGAGGGGCCTGAGAATAAACCCATGCTAAAGTCACTTTGACATCGAATGGCCTGATTCTACTAAGATTCGAACCCATGACCATTCGCTTGTCAAAGCAGACTCGGTAACCTTGCGGCTACAGAGCCCCCCCTCTTTGTAGTGATAGTGGCATGTATTCATGCTTGTAATCATTCGATTCTTCATGTATACATGCTATATGCAACATATATACATGCTACATGCGTTGTATGTAACATTTATCAAAGTAGTAACATTGCATACGTTCAATTCTCAAAAGATTGTGCATTTGAAAACAATTTAACAAAATCAAGAACACAAACTATTGCTTTCTTGTTACCTTACTGAAATTAAAGATTGTTTTTATTATCCATGGTTTCCCACGTTGAAGGGATTTTACCAATTCAATCCTATTTTATCAACAGCACATCTTTTCACTACACTTCTAATGCAACGGCAAGCATGCGTATTCATACAGAGTCGTATTATAACCGAACACTACAGCTGTAGCACATTTTTCCAACACAGATCAAGTTCGCCGAGGTTCAATAGTCTCGCAGTAAAGAATTTGCGATCTGTTGGGACAACGAACTAGTATCGTTTTTTCTGCCACACTTCCCTAACACAGACATCAAATTGGACTAGGTTTAATCGCTTTCGTAAGAAATCTGTTGGCACGAGGGGTCTTTGTTACTCTCTCTGGCGTACTTCCCAAGCAAGGACATCAAAATGGTCTAGGTTGAACCGCGGTGTTAAGAAATCTTGTTGAAATGAGGGGACTGTCACTTGTTTTGGCTTACTTCCCAAGCACAGATAACAAATTGGTATAGGTTTAGATCATCGTAAAGAATCTTCCAACCAATCACGAAGCGAGAATTCTGGTAAAACATAGGTTCATTATTTTCAATTTTTCAATAGTTCAACATCAAGAATCCATACTTTACTTCATTTGAGTCAATTCTTAGAAGATTTTCCGATCGATTGGTGTAAGAATATTGAAAATCGATAGGAAAACCGCTGAGATATTATCGCTCAAAACCTTTCACTTTTCGTGACGCTCGCATTTTTCGATTTTTTGGAATGACACCCTATCTCAAAACTTGCCGTAAGACGTAGTCCTACGTCAAAATACCGTACCAACACTATATTCAACACCGTGCTTAATTCTGGACAGTTGCAGATTTTTCCTAAATATTGTCAAAATGCTAGCTATTTTTTATGCAGTTGAGAGGACTGTTTATCCAGTTTTTTACGCGCTATAATGGCGGACGCTAATAAATTGTTTCCATAATATGCGAACAATCTTTTTGACAACTCTACTACCATCAAATCTGGCACTCTTCTCCTGCAGGGCAGTGTTGATCTTTCTTTCGTTTACGCAAAAGAAGGAGTGCAACAGTTTTGTTTATAAATTACAAATTTGTATATTAAACTACTCATGCTTTCATAGTTACGTAACTGCCAAAATGAATCATGTAAGGTTGAACTCCTCAGAGACTTGCAAAACTCAAGAAAGTGACAAAGATCTTTCGAGATTCTTGATCTTGATTTGTTATTTGTTATTTACTTATTAAATTCATCCGACTGTAGTATCTTTATGAATATGGCTGGGAAAAGCCACCTTGAAAATCATGAATGTCAATTCTCAAGCCGGCACAAAAGCCCAGCATCTTTTTGATATAAATAATACATAGATATAACTTATTCACTACGAACAATTCACAATACAGATAACGAAAAATCAAAAATTGAAATTGTGTGCAGCACTGTTGTAAGATGAAGCAAGGCGACGGATAGGTTCCTGCTGACCATAGTTTATGTGATGAGTATTTAACTGTAGCAAACTGTAGTATTTAACTGTAGTTGTGGGCGCAAAGGTTAGTATAGTTGTAGCATTGAGAGGATGGTTGGACAATCATAGCCACCATTCAAAATTTTATGAGCCGTTTGAGCCATTATTTCCTTTCGTCGTTGTTCGAGTGTGGTAATACCAAGCAGGAGGCAAAGATTAGCGAAGGGTGGCATATTGTCAGGGTCTCTCCATGGCAGTGTACGGCATATCCAACGAACAAACTGTTCGTAGGATATCAATACGTTTTACCCAGTTGTCGTAATACGGGTCCCACACAGCGCAAGCTGTTTCCAGAATTGAACGCACTAAAGAGCAATAGAGGATGCGCAGAGTCACAGGGTCCTCGAACACCTTACCGACTCTCAGGATTAAACTTAGTTGTCGATTTGCTTTGTTAACGATCATTGAATAGTGTTGTATAAACGTTAGTTGTGCGTCCAGCACAACTCCGCACTATGAGATATCAGGCGGACAAAAATCAGAAAACTGACTTTCACTAATCCGCTTAATGAAATTTTCTATTGATAGCAAATACTTCAATTAAGAAAAACCCAAAATAGAAAGTCTGTAGTCGATGTTGTTTCTGAGATAGAGGCTGTCAAAGTTGAAAAACGATATGACATATACGCTTTTTGCCATTCAAACACGTTTACTTTCAAATCAATTTTTAAACACTATTTCCAAAATTAAATCTTATGTATTATATGTCATTAGAAAGGTAATGAAATGAGCTTTCCGGAAAATAGATTGTTTAGACGGCTAGAGGAGAAATTATAATAATAAAAAGCATGAGAAGCAGGAAAATATAAAAAAATAAGAGAATTTTCTGCTTTCTTAGTCGAGAACTTTTTTTCTCCAGATATCTCCAGGTTAATTTCTCCTTCTGGGTTAAGTCTCAGGTATATACTATCAACTTATGAAAGAATTACGTGCCACCATGCGCCACTCTGCGAAATATAGTGTTTTGAAAATTTCTAGTTACCATGAGAGATTTCAAGATTAAATATATTTCCAGCGAATAACACACACACACACACACACACACATACACATACACACACACACACATACACACACACACACATACACACACACACATACACACACACACATACACACACACATACACACACACACACACACACACACACACACACACACACATACACACACACACACACACACACACACACACACACACACACACACAAGCGCTAACACGGCTAACTGCTCAACGTGAAATTATGTCAACAGAAGAAGCATTTAGTATAATCACCCAGATAACACAAAATCGTAATAGAAAGTTCACATTAAATCGTTTTCATGTCAATTTCATATTGGAGTTCTATAATGATTAGAGTATGTCAAATTGAAGTGAACAATAAGTTGTTTTGCAGTCGTGCGTGTCTTCATATACAATTCATGACTGTGAATTATAAAGCAGGATAGACAATTGAAATATTTGATTATATCTATATCATATATTCAGGAGTATTTAGTTGCGTGTTATAAAAACTGCGCAAAATAGAATCACAAATAGTTGTCAAAATTTTCGCACGTATATCGCCTCCACTTTGGTGCATATATGCTCTTATATGGCGTGAAATATAACTTTATCGTTCAGATATGATTTCGTATACCTCAGTTGCAATCGAGTAAACCAAATGGTTTACTGGGCATATTTAGAAACTGGGTTAAACAGATTTCAATATGAAATAATAAATAGGGAGTCACCATCGAGATTTCCTCCATACAACGTTAATGGAACTAAATGAAGAAAACATGCGCCCCTCCTGTTAAGTTCATCGAAGAAATGTCTTCGAAAATTTTAAATTGCAATCCATATTGAGTAGGCTGAATTTTTAGACCTATGGCCTATTTCAAGATATGTTCTAGATCTGCTGAACTTATGGACCAATATCGGTAAATCTTACAAAGCTTATATGGGACGAATGAATAACTTAACTGGCCTGATAAACTCCATTAAGTTAAAATATTGTTAAGAATAGGGGAAAATCAGCAATACTTTCCGATGACAATTAAGGAAGGGGTGGACACCATGAGATTTGCCGGAAAATTTTACATAAGGTCAGTTATATTTGATCAATTGCCAGGCAGTTTCTGAATTTCGTTCGTTTTAGGCTAGGTTTTCCCGTAGTGCTAATAAAGCCATTTTCAAAATTACTTCGAAGTTTCGAATAATTTCAGAAGTGAAATACCATAATAATTTTATTAATTTATTATTATTTAAAATTTATTTATTAATTTTATTAATAATTTACCATAATAATATTGCACAAATAAATAGCACAATTAAATAATAGAACTATAAAAATTGGTACGAAATTATTACTTTTATTTAAATACATATAAAAGTATCCAGAACCTCAAAATTTATTATGTTGATTCTATGTTGAAAATGCATCTTTTTCATTAAAATACATTATTTAGTCATACAAATGTCTGACAGCTTCAGGTAAACGTATTTAAACATACTTTTACCAATAATTCAGATAGAATAACGCATGCCCCGGATATTCAAAACACCATATCTCCCGAACTACCAATATTGTCTTTTCTAGTTAAGTGATTCTTATGTAGAATTTGTCTGGGGAATATTTTGAGCATATTTAATTGAAAATAAAATTGGGGGGGTTTTGAGATATTCGTATTTTTGGTTTTAAATTGCAAAAAAATGTATGATCTTGACAAATTAGATAAAAACTGATAACATCACTCGATTGCGCGGTCAAAAACCCATAGAAAAAGTATATTGGCATGTCTTCACATCAAACTGTTGCAGAGATATTTAAGCCCGAAAAATGACTTTTTTTGAAAATCTGTAAAAAAGTAAGCAGCGCCGCTGCTAGGGAAATTGATCAATCGTCGTATAACTTCGGGAAATTGGTTGTGGGGTCGGAATGAACAATTATGCCAACTTTGGTTGAAATCGCTGATGGTCGAATCCAAACGTTTGAGATGGAATGACCCATATTAGTTTTTCACATATGGCAAAGGTAAACAGTTAAACCCTTTTCAAAATATGTTCGTGAAATGTTTGCAAATGTACTCTAACAACATATTTTAATCATATCAACTAGAAAAACGTCAAAAATCCTAGGAAAAATTCGAAAATATTTTTGTCCGCCTGCTTGTATGGAAATCCCCCATAGTGCTCCGAGATCAGAGATCACATCACAGCGTTGAACCACTATCCCATTAATACGATAGTCAAACATTAAGGGCTGCTTTTTACGATGGAAGGTGATTGCAGTACACTTCGCAATACTTAAACTCAGAAAACAAATTGATTAGCACTTGAAGTCTAGGGAATCCGGAACTCCAGAATTGTTAGTAAACCAGCTAGACTGGGATAAGCCCAGCTTTACAGCAATTTTCCGGTTGCGTAGATATGATTCTAACCAAGCTACCATCGCAAAAGAGACTTCTAGTTTATCAAATTTAGCACAAAGTATTCCAACCTGAACCAACCAACCAACCTGAAGGCATCGATCCATACCACGTAAGCAAAAAGAACTGAATTCTAGTAAATTCGTAGTCACAGACCTTCCAGGCAAAAAGCCAGTAGAGATGTAATTTTTTATGCCGAACATTAGATGATCGTAAACAATCGCTTCGAACACTTTCGAACAGGCGCACAAACAGGAGATCCCACGATACTGCTCTAAACCGTGTACCGCGTAGAGTTACCAAATATTCAGATTAAAAATGAACTCGTCCAATCTGAACAAGGTGTTTTTCATATTAGCGAGGGTTGAGTGTATTACGTTTATCGCCCTTCTTGAAAACTGGAAACATAAATGATTCTTTCCAGCTACAAGGGAACTGTTTGCATCGCAAGGAAAGATTGAAAATCATGACTAATGGCAATTTTAAAGCATCGCAGCATCTTTTCAGAAAAATAGCTGGCCAGGACTATACTGCCGCTGGACGCATAATTGTCCCATGTTACATTTTGTCATTTTTCAGATTTTGATGTCTAACGTTATAAAAAGATATCTATTTTCGAAAAACTTTATCAATACATAACGTTTATTCGAAAAAAACTCGAAAAAATGTGAAGTCGATTTGTCCCAGTGGAAAAGTGGACGCATATTTGTCCCGTTGCAAATCTAAGAAAGAAAAAAATGTTTTTTGCGCTGAAAATCTGATTTTTTTTAATATTACGTGCTAAATATAATACAAACCTTAAATGATTGTTATAATGGTAAAATTATAGTACAAATAATTTTAATGTCTGGTTATGCCTTAAATAAGTTCAGTAAACAATTTACTTTCTGATTAATCAGTTTTAATGTTTATTAAAAACCTAAAACACATAATGTTTGTAAGATTATCACTCAGAATCTTGTTTTATCGGCAGATCAGTGAAAAAGGTTTTTTCCTGTTCGCAAATAACAGGTACAACAACTGCCAAAAGAGAAGTTTTTCTATCGTTTTCGATTCCACGGGGAGCTTTTTGCCATGTAACACTGTTTTCGACACAGAACGTCTTCGTTTCGATTAACTTTAGTTGTTTTTTAGAAAATATTTTGCAGAACTCAAGATCCTTACTGTTGACGTTGTTTGTATATCCAAGATCAAACCGTCCTTTAAAAAATACAACTTTGCGCATAGTGTCCACATATGGGCGAGGTTTACATAGGTTTAACGTATATTGTAATACGCTAAACTTGGCTTGGAAAAAATCAGCAATTTGCATGTCAAGTACATCGACATTTTTTTTCGCATTAGCGACCGCAGATTTAAAATGATCGAATGTTACAACTCGTTCATGTCGCATTTTGGTTTCAACCGCAGCGTGAAATGAGTCGGCTGCCATGAATGTATGACCAGGTTCAAAAAATTTAGAATAAATCTGCTGTATCTGAATTTTGTCACTATTTATAAGAAGAATAATGTGTTGGAACAAGTTCCAATTTTTGTTCTGTGAAGAACAGTTATCCAACCAAAATGTAACCTTCTTCAGATGAGCATACTTCCATATTATTTTGAAAAAGCAACTCAGAATTTCATTGGCTGTGCGACCACTGATAGACTCGGGCCAAACACAAGCGGAAACCGGAAATTGTCGAGCGTATGCACCAACAGGAGCGAAGGTTTCATTAAAAACCAGAAGTCTTTGCGAAAAAATGACACTTTTGAATCCATCCAAACGGGGAAGCTGTATAACCTACAAGTATATGTATTAAACATCATTTAATATGCAACGTTTTTCTTAGTACTTGCCTTTTGCAAATCTACTGACAAAACCACCTCGTTTGGTAAGACTGCGTCAAGCATAGCTACCAATACCCCCCCCCCCCCCCTCTTCCTTTTCGCTCTCCCCCACCTTCACCAAAAAATTTTCATTTCTTTCCCTACCGTCCCTTCATCAATTGTAGAACCATCGTTTCAAAAAAAAATATTAATATATATGTATGACCGCATTTCAAGGTCAAGACTAAAAACTTGAGATTAGTCTATTACATAGGAACGGGGCCTTCCCTCGAAAACCCGCGCTGAGAAACGCGGCTAACACAAGCTGACAGACGAACAACGTCACGTGCAGTACCTTGCAAGTCGTAAGGGCCGGCATAGTGTCGTCGTCCTGAAAGTAAACAGTAGTTAGATTAAAACTTCTCGCTCGGTGGTAATCTGCAATTGATGTAGGAAGCGGCACAATATGTGTCGATAACCCAACCTAACGCGTCGCTATCCTTGAGAAGTGGATTTTGCGGTCTCCTTTTGTCCAGCGCCTCTATGGTTCAAAGGTACAAGTACCAGCGAACCACATGCCCTGGCGGGTGTTGTGGGTTCGAATCCGGTTGTAATCTCAGATTACAGCTTGGTTCGACTCATGCACCTTCCAGTATTGGACAAAAGATAGGAGTCAAAATGACTACTTGTCAAGCATAGCTACCAATACCCCCCCCCCTTCCTTTCCGCTCTCCCCCAACTTCACCAAAAATTTTCATTTCTTTCCCTAACGTCCCTTCATCAATTGTAGAACCATCGTTTCAAAAAAAAATATTAAGACTGCGTCACCATCAGCACGGTATAATGATCGTGATTCTGAAGCATATTTCAAATGGAGCGCATGATCAGCGCAACTGCTGCAGGTATCCTTCTCCATATCTAAATGAACAGTGATTTTTTTGTGCTGATCAGCAGCAACACACGTTTCGCATTCTGCGTGTCCTAACTTGACAAATGATATGTTACATTTTTTTACTACCTTGCAGTACAATGAATAGCTTGCTGTGATGTTTCCTTTTTCAGTGTAGTCTTTGTGCAAGGACTTTTCTGTTAAATCGGATGGCAAATAGAGACGGTTCGGAGCATGTGTTCGTCGGTAGTAGGAAATGAATGGACCGTAACCAAAAATATGTTTCGTAATAGCTTCTTGTGCCTGCTTATTCCTACAATATTTTCCCCGCCGATATCCTTGATCATTTTGCACTTTGCGGATGCATCTGTAAATCACGTTACTATTTTTTACATATGTATAGTTTATGCATTACTTTAATGTATTCTACAACTTACCCACAATGTTCGCCATACCCAAGAGTATTTAAAAAAATTTCTGCAAACCACAACGGGATCGCCGCTTGAAGTGGGTAGGGAGCATGTATACGCCAACCGTTTTGCTAAATCCTTCATGTTGCACATTCGGCGCCGTCCGACAGGTGTTAGATGAGCGTACTCCTTAATCAAATTTTCTTGGCCGATCTTGTCCAAACTCCAAAAGCTGTTATGAAATTGTAACCTGTCATCTCGCGTTAGCTTCTGCATACAATTTTTGTTACATCCACAGTTTTTCAGGATAGCAGCATGCGATAGGCGTCGTTTCCTTGCGGAATCTTCCCGTTTCATTTGTTTTCTTGTTTTCCTCTTGCACTTTCGTTGTATCCGCTGTTCGAAAAAACTGCACGAGCTATCCGAATCGTAACTTCTGTCTACTGAACGCTCCAAGTTTGCAGTCATTTTCTCACATAAATTTCCTTCTCCAACGTATGATCCCAATTCAAAAATTGCATCGCAGCAGCCGGATTGGCTGCCCTCTGCCGCGTTATCTACTGGCTTTGTTGACGAAAATCGCTCACCTGTACCATTTTCCAAATCAAAACCAAAAAACTCTTCTTCATCTTCGCTGGAACTACCGTATTGTTTCAGATACTCCAACCTGACATTTCCGATTCCGATTTTTGCAACACCTGATAAAAAAAATACGAAGCACTCATAAACTTTACAACGAAGCACAACAAACACAACCGTTAAGCATGAAGTGTCAAGCCAAACTACAACATAAACAGGGAATAATCGCAGTGGGACTAATATGCGTACTTTTTTTGACTAATCAGCGTAGTTCGCGGCATAAGCGTCCCAGAATGCATTTCATTGAAAAAATAGTTATTTTTTGTAAAATTTGTTTAAGTTGCATATGGAAAATATGTATTTTACCTTTTTTTTTAGTTTTCAGTACAGTTACCAAAGTAAAACCGCGAAATTTTACGATTCAAGCCGTCTGCATTTTCAAACTTAGATTGCAGTTTTCTCATTTCTATGTTTTGTAACATGGGACAATTATGCTTCCACCGGCAGTATAGGACTGCTTCAAATTGCCAATTGTGAGCAGGTTACAGGTGAGCTCGTAATGCAATGTTGACTGCATCGTATAATCTCCCCGACGAAAATCAAAACAGTTAGAATCAAATTCGTCAATAAAATTAGCTTTGACCGTCCTTTCAATGCTGACAATCAGTGGCGGATGATGAATGCCGATGTTACAGAGGGGATCGGGTGCGTTCGTGACGAAACAAGCAGATAAAGCTTGCTGATTCGCAAAAATTAAATCCAGAACCTGCCGTTCTGGTTACTTACACAATTAACGTGGTACATGCTGTGTAAATCCATGCCATTTAATAATTATAAACGGGAACTGCTGACATTTATCGATGACCGTAAAGCGTCAACAAATATGTAGCCCGCTTGTGGATGCAACGACCAAGATAGCCCAGGACGATTAAAATCGCCGAATAAAAGCAAATCATCATCAAAAGAAATTGAATTAACAACTTTTTCCAGTAATGAAATGTGGCGGCCAATGGTTTCAATTTCATTGCGCAGATTAGGTGGAATATAAACAGCATCGATCACAACATTTGAATCATTATTCATTATCGTTACCCGTAATTGTTCAATTAATTCATCGATGGCATCGACAAGCAAAGCGGATGATAATGAACGTCGAAAAGCTATAACCACTACACCACCCTAGGGATGGTGTGCTATTTTTTGGAGTGCGGTCACAACGATATACTGTATACTCTGTGCCAAACAGTTCAGCCTAAGTGATTTGGTATCGAGCCAAAATTCTGTTAACACTATGCAGTCGTATGGCGAGTCACAAACTTCCAGTGCAAACTTTGAAATTTTGCTGCGCAAACCGTGTGTGTTCTGATAATAGAATAATAGATGTGTAAGCACCGGGTCAGATGAATAATCGTGTTGTAGCTGGCTGCTTCGGGCGATGTCACCGGTGGTGCAGGAAAAGGGGCTATGGGAAACAGAATCTGCATAAATTTTTTGAAAATTTGAAATTTGCAATGACTTAACTGAACTGGGGACCGGCTGGTCCCCCATATCCAACGGTGGTTGAGCAATCAAATAATTATTTAGGACTGCGACGGATATAAAATCGTGGTTTGCGGAATTTTTGCCGCAACTGGTTCCCAAAAATCCGATTTATTTCGATCTTCAAACTCCCTAAAATAGGCTCATTTCGGCCAATTTATAGCATCTAGAGCGATATCTGGGGTCAATCCCGGCGTAGTGGTTAGCATTCACGCCTCTCATGCCGAGGACCCGGGTTCAAATCCCAACCCCGCAGAAGTCACGAATGACCTAAGCTGTTAAAGTGACTATAATCGAAAAAAAATAGAGCGATATCTTTCAGCTGAGCGTCTAAACCAATTTTAAATGAGATGAATGCCACAGATTTCAGGTTTGCATTTCGTTTCATTAGTTTTTTAACCACCGGCTGAGAACCAGCAACGCATTCTTGTACAAGAGCTGAAATCTCACCCTCAGACACGTGCGGGGCAATGCGTGATAAATAAAGCCAAAATTTAGCGACCGGCTGCGGAACAGTGTTGACTAATTTGGGGAAATTTTCAGTTGATCTTGTGCTACCAATCAAATTTGATAACCCAGTAGGTCGCTTGGGAGTGTCAGTCGGTAAAGCCACTCTAGGGCGCTTGGCTTGGTGGTTTATGTATGTACAACACAGTATAATTTGTGGCAATACGAAGTTTGTCGGATACATAGGGGCCATCCATAAAGTACGTCACGCTTATAGGGGGGAGGGGGGGGGGGGTTGACCTAAACGTGACGATTTGTGACGTAGGGGGGAGGGGGGTATAAAGTTATGTGACGTCGCAAGAAAAAAAAATTCAAATGTAAAATTTATTCGGGAATTTATAAAAACGCTACTTCATTTTGACATAAAACTATTGAAGGCTTCTATAAAATTAACGTACTGATGGATTTTTTTAACATATTTTGGTAAACAGGACTTATTTATTTTTGTACTATGAACTCTCTATTAAATATCTGTCCAGTTTTAGCCACCTTCTGGATACTGGGTTCGCCATAGAGCTGTGCGAGTTCATGGGTCATCCTCCGCCTCCATACTCCGTTCGAAGATCGTTCTTAGCACTCGTCCTTCAAAAACTCCGAGCACTCGCAAGTCCTCCTCGAGCATTGTTCATGTTTCATGCCCGTAGAGAACAACCGGTGTAATAAGCGTCTTGTACAGGGTGCACTTTGTACGCGGACTGAGTCTGCTCGACCGCAATTGCTACGTCTCCGAATCTCTGGTATCATTTTGTTTATTTGTTTATAGCATGTACTTTGTTTTAGACGTATTTACCTTTAACCCAATCTTTTTTGCTTCGCCCTTTAGTCTGGTATACTGTTCAGCCACCGTCACAGATGTTCTGTCGATAATATCCATGTCATCAGCAAAGCAGACGAATTGATTAGCTTTGTTGAATATCGTGCCCGCGTGTTGATATCCGCTCGGTTCATAACACCTTGTAGCGCTATGTTGAACAGCAGGCATGAGAGACCATCACCTTGACGAAGCCCTCTGTGTGATTCGAATGAACTTGACAATCCACCTGAAATTCGAATCAGTTTGATGAGCTTCCTGCTGTTCTCGTCCATGATTTTGCATAGTTATTTCCGGTCGATGGTATCATATGCAGCTTTGAAGTCAACGAACAAATGTTGCGTGGAAACTTTGTATTCACGGCCCTTTTGGAGGATTTGTCGCAGTGTAAATATTTGATCCGTTGTAGACCGACCTTTGACGAAGCCTGCTTGATAAGTTCCCACAAATCTGTTCGCAATTGGTGATAGTCGGCGGAAAATGATTTGGGACAGCACTTTATAGGCGGCATTGAGAACGGTGATCGCTCGATAGTTCTCACAGTCCAACTTGTCGCCCTTTTTATAGATCGGGCAGATAACCCCTCCTTTCCACTCCTCCGGTAGCTGTTCCGTATCCCAAATTCTAACAATTAGTCGGTGTATACAGACGGCCAACTATTCTGGTCCCATTTTAATAATCTCCGATGCCATCTTTTCCAGCTGACTTGTTCTTCTTTAGCTGCAGGATGACCTCCTTAACTTCGCCTATCTTTGGGGCTGGCACCTCTTCTCCGTTTGTTGCACCGTCGAAATTGCTTTCCCGGCCGCCATGGTTCTCCGCCTGGGCACCATTCAGCTGTTCGGCGAAGTGCTGCTTCCACCTATAGGTCACCTCACGATCGTCCGTCAGAATACTGCCAGTCTTATCCCGACACATTTCGGCTCGCGGCACAAAGCCTTTGCGGGATCCGTTCAGTTTCTGGTAGAAGTTTCGCGTTTTCAGAGAACGATGCAGCCGCTCGAACTCTGCATATTCCTGCTCTTCCAGGTTGCGCTTTTTTTCCCGAAAGATTTAGTTTCGCTGTATCGTCTTCTTCTTCGAGGAAAACGAAGTCAACATAGTAAATGGCCTGTGTGGTTCAACCCACATCTAAAAAATCTTAAAAATAGAGAACAAAAAGCACACAAAAAATTCAAAAATGAAAACAATATCATTAACTTGAATAGTTATATCAATATTTGCGAAGAACTCAATTCGACCACTAAAATCGCATGTGAAGAATATAATAGTAAAGTCGAAAATGAAGTCAAATCATGCCCAAAAAATTTCTTTAACTATGTAAATACTAAATTGAAAAGTAGTAATTTCCCATCCCAAATGAAACTTGACGGGCTTATTGGAAATAATACTAATGAAATCTGCAACCTTTTCGCAAATTTCTTTCAAGAAGTATATACAACATTTAGTGAGAAGACCGCGACCAGGAATATTGCCCATATATCCCTGAATTTTCTAACGACATATCTGTCTCTCAACTATCAGAAATTGACGTATTTGAAGCACTCAAAGGCCTGAATGCGTCAGAAGGGCCGGGGCCTGGCGGAATAGCACCCATATTTCTCAAAAACCTGGCCGAAGAACTTGCTACACCATTACAACGCCTATTTAACATGTCTCTGAAAAATGGAAAGTTCCTGGAAATATGGAAATCTTCGTATTTAGTCCCTAACTTCAAATCGGGAACAAAATCAGACATCCGAAACTACCGTGGAATTGCCATTATCTCTTGCATTCCTAAACTATTTGAATCAATTGTGAATGAAAATTTTTTTCAACAAGTAAAACACAGAATTACAAGTCAGCAGCACGGCTGTTTTAAAGGTCGCTCTACTGCCTCAAATCCTCTGGAATTTGTAACTTTTACTATGAATGCGATGGACAATGGCAACCACGTAGAAGCTATTTACACGGACTTTAGTAAGGCATTTGACAGAATAGACATACCATTATTAATATTCAAATTAGGAAAAATTGGACTAGAACCGAAGCTCTTGAAATGGCTTCAGTTATATTTAACGGAACGCAAACAAATTGTTCGCTTTCAAAATGCCCTCTCGGACCTTATTCAAGTCACCTCTGGGGTTCCCCAAGGTTCCCACTTAGGGTCACTTCTTTTCATTTTTCACGTAAATGACATTTCCTTTATACTTAACAACTCAAAAGTACTTGTATATGCAGACGACATGAAAATATATATGGAAATAAAAAATGCCCATGATGTCGCAGTATTTGAGAATGAAGTCAATATATTCAACACTTGGTGCAACAAATCTTTACTAAACCTGAATATAAAAACATGTAACTCAATAGCATTTAGCATTTAGCATTTAGCAGGAAAATTAAGCCTCCCTCTATTGACATATATTTAGGAAACAGTATTGTACCAAAATGTAAAATTGTAAGGGATCTAGGAATAATCTTAGACGCAAAACTAACATTTACAGAACATTACAATATCATTATTAACAAAGCAAATAGAATGCTGGGCTTTTTCAAACACTTCAGTCACAATAAAACACAATAAAACTTTTATACATTACATATGTAAGACCTATTCTGGAATATTGCAATATTGTATGGCACCCACACACTACGTAACATGAAAGACGCATTGAATCTCTTCAGAAACAATTTATACTATACGCGCTTCGAAAACGTAACTGGACAGTATTTCCATTACCATCTTATGAATCGCGCTGCATGCTCATCCATATACAAACACTTGAAGAACGTCGCGAACATACAATGCTTTACTTTACCAATGACATTATTTCTCAACGCATCCAGTCAGCAAAATTTCTTTCTCAATTAAATTTTTATGCGCTGCACAGCGGGACCATTCTAGAAAAAGGCGGTCAAAAGTCTTTTCTCGCTTTTCCTGACATTTCCGAGCTTAGGTGTCTTAGGAGAAGTTTCATAAAAAAGTATTCTGCATCTAATGACATTTTCATATAATTATATATTAAGGGGATAACAAATTTGAAAAAAATATTTTTTTATAGAAACTAGATAGCATGGTCTTGTGTTCGGCAAAGCTGTAGAACTTTGAATTTCATTAAACTTTGCCGAAGATACTAAGTATCTGCATCATATGGTTTGTGAGATATAATTGACTTTCTGTCGTGACCCCCTTAAAATCAGTTTCTTAAACTTCTTGTATATAAAACCTCATCTAACAGGTTGGACATGTTCTACAAACTTTTGGATACTATCAAAATACGTAACTTTCTAGAAGTTGTATATATCATATGTTGCTTTATTTGCTTTAAAAATGGATTTGAAGCATAAATTTTACCGTTTTTACAAATACTTTTTTCCGTAAATAGGCACCTACTGGCAGCTAAAATTAGCATCGCTTGAACCGCCATAGAATGTAGTATAAGTGTGCCAAAAAATTTTTGCCGGGTCTGGCCGGGCATTTTGGTTATTTCAATTATGAATTACATACATATATGCTGGTTTTAGTAAGTTATCATGGTTTTATTATTCGTACATGTTCATAATAATTTCACAGGACCTCGTCCACGCCTGTTTCGCTATCTGTTGCAGAATTATTTTCGTTCTGGGATTTTTGTAAAAGTTTGTATGCTGCTGGTAACAACCGCACAGGCATGGTCAAAAATCGCATCAAATTGTCGTCATCGATACTCAATCATCGATTCAACTCACACAACCATCACCTTTTATACGCTCACTCAGAGAGACCAAGCGTGCTCTCATAGCAGTTTGCATCATTTGTTGCAAACGAACCAAATTGAAGAAGTGCTGAACTGATTGCGATCATGCCTACTCTGTTTTTTTCACTCTCTGACCCTACCGAAGCGAACCAAACGTTTGCCACTGAGCGAATCTGATCCGATTTTATTTTGCTTTTCATCTTCTCAATCGTTCATGAACCGAAAATGATTGCAATCATCATTTGCATCAGCGTTAATTTTGCTACAATAAGTTATGTGAATTCAGGATAAGTTAAAAAGTGTTTGAATATTTGAAATATATGGAAAATAATTACAATAAATTTTAATAGCAAAAGTGTGAATACCATTAGCATAAGTGTTAAAGCATATCGTAATTTAGGGACGACCAACTGCACGAATGCATAAAATCAGCTTTCCCGTCTCAATTAATTATTATCAGAACCGAATCGATTAATTACTCAGGTAGCTTTTCTCCTTCCATATCGATCGATAAAAGCCCACTGCACTCAGCAGTCGGCAGCTTAGTAACAAATATATTGTATAGCAGATCACACCGGTGTATCTTTTCGCTACTTCTTTCGGTCAAATATACTTACCTCCAAACTACTCATCGCGAATACTGTTTCCAATAATCCGAAAGACTTGATCTGCGGCTACAATAAGCATAAGCATAGGATACCGCCCGTGTGCTGCTACTCCGTTATTGACCAAGACCGATGAAAATTGCAAAATGATGGCTGGAAAAAGCATACTTGGGACAGCACGCTATTTTTCATTGTGCAACCTTATCAGGTCCCTGCATGCTGATCAATACCGATGCCGGCCACATCCGAATGCGGGTCCTGGTGGGATGGAAAGGAATGTTAGTCCAATACTTGTTGCTACTAAAGACCAGGGAATCCTCTGCATCTTCACAAGTATTTCGGGAAAGGAATTGTTGTTAGTAGATGGGCGGAGCTAGATGGATAATGTAAGTATGTAAGCATCAGTCATATGAGACTAAGCTGGATATTCGAAAATTTTCTTGTAAAGTCAGTAACTACGAAAATTAAGATATAAAAAATACCTTTTTAACAAATTTAATACAATACCAATGGTGCTTATATACAACCATAATTTAATTTATATCGAAAAATACTATGCACATGCGAGATTTACGGCTCAAAAACCACGTAACAACTTGAACTTATCCGCGATCAGGGAAATCAAGGATAATGAAACGAGGCAATATAGTCCCTAAGTTGATAAGCATTTCCTCTTACCAACGCTAATATGCAGAGATATAGCGCCCTACACGCTTAATAGCAGAAGTGTGAATACCATTGAGTTAAAACTGAACGATCAGTGAGCGTAAGTGAACCAAGTTCAAACCGATTCCCATTGCTGATGTTCGTCTTGTTGTTAAGTCGGTTCTGATTCAATCGCTATTTTTACCTTTGTTATAGTATATAATAACAAAGGTTTAGAAATTGGTCGAAAAACACGAAGTTGATCAGAGGCCCGGAGGGCCGAATCACATATACCAATCGATAGAGCTCGACGAACTGAGCAATGTCTGTGTGTGTGTGTATGTGTGTATGTGTGTATGTGTGTGTGTGTATGTGTGCGTGCAGCTCATTTTCTATCGCCTGTTTCTCGGATATGGCTGAACCGATTTATGCGCTAATAGTCTCATTTGAAAGGTATTATTGCCTAGTATATCACTATTGGACTGTTTCGTGGTCCGATGTTTCGTTTAAAAGTTATAAGCAAAAATGTGAAAACTACGTGACACGATTTTCTCTGGAACCACACAACCGATTTCAATGATCTTAGTACCAAATTAAAGCTCTTGCTATTATAAAAATTTGGAAGTTTTATTGAAAACAAACAAGTAGTTTAAAAGTTATGCTTAAAAACCCGATTTAATCCACCTAGTGGTGAAAGGAACCTTTGTTATACGGTCTTACTTGCTATTTGAGATAGAAATCGACACGTCTTCGTCTATTGGTTAACGTTGCGTAATGCGTTGGTTTACATAAAATTTTTGAAAATTGAATAAGTTTACAAAATTTGAACAAAATAGGAACACTTTTAAATTTTGATAGATCCCTTTTTCATGAAATTGCTGAGTAAGGATAACTAAGTTGTTATTAATCGGAGTAAGTGCAAATTAAAGTAAGTTGTGAGAGGAAATCTTATTCTTTAACATATACATTGCCTAGTAAAGGTCCAGTTTATAGGTTTTTGAACTATGCATAATTTCCTGTAATGCCATTCCATTTGATTCACGTCAATAGAGTTTTCTTGAATAATTTTCATCAATTTTAATTAACCTTCGGTTACTCACGCTGTTGTATTTTGTACAACACGTGTAGGTTTTCCTACGCCATATTGTTATTAAATTACAAATCGTTTAACTAACGTATATTCTCAAATAAACTTATTATGAGCAAAATATCATAATTATTCAATGCATTAATAATTTAAATTGTTGGGAAAATAGATCAGCATAAACCGCCATCACAGAAACGAAGCAATCAGCATGTGAGGTGTACCAGAATTTGGCCCCAACTCGAATTTTCTCTCGTTTCTTCATATAGAAAAATGGTGTCTGTATGCAGCAAAACTATCAGCAAATGTAAAATGTTTAAAATGTATCCGTCTGTCGGTAGTCAAATAATTCGGAATCAAAATTAGGGTGTTTTTTAGATTCAAAGTTCTACAGATCCTAAACAAGCAGACATAGAGGTATACTATATTCAGTGAAGTTGTGTATTTTTACTATTTGTACAACGTTGTAATACATGAAAACGTCATACAACAATTACAAAAAGAGCTGAAATAGAAAAACTGATTTTACAAATGCATTTTACAATAAATAAGATTTCTCTATCTTCGCTGAAGAGACAGAAGGTTACTGTCTTCAGCAAAATTTCTTGTAATAATATGCTCTAAAACATTGCAGAACACATCAATGTGTTAATAAATAAATAACAAATAACATCAATGTGTTATATTGAAACTGAAGAAAAATAATTTTTTTATTTTACTTTTAGGGGAATTAGTCAAAATTTAAATTCTACCAGACGATAGAACATTCAATTTCAAAAAACTCTTCCAAAGGTTTGATAAACTTAAAACCAAGTTTTCCTAGTCAAAACTCTAGTGCGCACGTTTTCTTTGATTTTGGGCTATTGTGCGCGCGAGTAACTGTGTTACAAAAGTTAGCGCGAGTGTTCGAGGGTTAATATCTTTTGACCGGAAAAACCAATTCTTATGAAATTTTGCATATATATTCGTAGTGCCAAAACCTCTCGTTTGACATTAAAATAATTGAAATTAGGCAAATTAACTTGGTTAAAATCATTATAAATTATAGTTAATTTTGGTGTGGTGAATACGGTTGCTCATAACTTTCAAACTAAACATCTAATCAAAAAACAATTCAATAGTGATCTATCCGGCTATATTACCCTTCAAATGAAACTAATAACGCATAAATCGGTTTGGCCATCTCTGAGAAACAGGCGATCATTTGGACCTTGTCAAAACTGGTTTTTTAAGCGTAACTTTTAAACTGCATATTTGTTTTGGATGAAACCTGGTAGAAAGTTTAGCGATAGCAATAGCTTTCATTTGGTACTAAGATCATTCAAATTGGTTGTGTAGTTCCGGAAAAAACCGTGTCACGTTGTTTTCACATTTTTGCCTATAACTTTTAAATGAAACATCGTACCATGAAACAACTGAATTGGTGATATACTAGGCATAAATACCGTTCAAACAAAAGTAATAGCGGATGAATCGGTTCAGCCATCTTCGAGAAACAGGCGATAGAAAATGAGCTGCACACACATACATACACACACACACACACATACAGACATTGCTCAATTCGTCGAACCCTATCGATTGGTATAAGACACTTGGCCCTCCGGGCCTTGGTTCTATTTCGCGTTTTTCGACCAATTTCTAAACCTTTGTTATATAGTATAACAAAGGTAAAAAAGAACAAAAATAGAAAAACTGATTTCACAAAATCATATACAATAAATAAGATTTTTGTATCTTCGCTGCAGAGATAGAAGGCTATTGTCCTTAGCAAAATTTCTTGTAATAATATGCTCTATAACTTTGCAGAACACATCAATGTGTTATATTGACATTGCAGAAAAATAATTTTTTTATTTCACTTTTAGGGGGATTAATCAAAATTTAAATTCCACCAGACGATGTAGCTTTCAATTTCTAGAAACTCTTCCACAGGTTCGATAAACTTAAAATCATGTTTTCTCAATCAAAACTCTAGTGCGCATGTTTTCTTTGGTTTGGGGCTATTGTGCGCGCGAGTAACCGTGTTACAAAAGTTGGCGCGAGTGTTCGAGGGTTAATATCTTTTGATCGGTAAAACCAATTCTTATGAAATTTTGCATATGTATTCGTAGTGTCAAAACCTCTCGTTTGATATTAAAATAAATGGAATTAGGTAAATTATCTTGGTTAAAATCATTATAAATTATTGTTAATTTCGGTGTGGTGTATTCAATTGCTCATAACTTTCAAATTAAATATCCAATCAAAAAACCATTCAATAGTGATCTATCCGGCTATATTACCTGCCAAATGAAACTAATAGCACATAAATTGGTTTGGCCACCTCTGAGAAACAGGCGATAATTATTACCTTGTCAAAACAGCTTTTTTAAGCATAACTTTTAAACTACTTGTTTGTTTTCAATAAAATTTACTCGAAAAATTTAGCGTTAAAGGGAGCTTTCATTCGATACCAAGATCGTTGAAATCGGTCATTTGGTTCCGGAGAAAATCGTGTCACGTAATTTTCACTTGTTTACTAATAACTTTCAAACGAAATGTCGGACCTCGAAGCAATTCAATAGTGATATACTAAACAATAATACCTTTCAAACAAAAGTAATAGCGAACAAATCGGTTCAGCCATCTCCGAGAAACAGACGATAGAAAAGTTGCGCCCCGCACATACATACACACATACACACACACACACACACACACACACACACACACACACACACACACACACACACACACACACACACACACACACACACACACACACACACACACACACACACACACACACACACACACACACACACACACACACACACACACACACACACACACACACACACACACACACACACACACACACACACACACACACACACACACACACACACACACACACACACACACACACACACACACAGACATTGCTCAGTTCGTCGAACCCTGTCGATTGGTACATGTGGCTCGGCCCTCCCGGCCTCGGATCAATTTCGTGTTTTTCGACCAATTCCTAAACCTTTGTTATAGTATAACAAAGGTAAAACGTGTTTTGACAAGGTAATAATTATCGCCTGTTTCTCAGAGTTGGCCAAACCGATTTATGCGCTATTAGTCTCATTTGAAAGGTAATATAACCGGATAGATCACTATTGAATTGTTTTTTGATTGGACTTTTAGTTTGAAAGTTATGAGCAATTGAAGTTACGCGTTAAAATTTACAATACTTTATAGCGATTTTAACCAAGATAATTTATCTAGTTTCAATTGTTTTAGTATTGAACGAGAGGTCTTAACACTGCAAATGTATTTGCCAAATTTCACAAGGATTGGTTCTACACAGAATTACAAGTCCGCAACACGGATTTTTACCTGTGTTATACTATAACAAAGGTTTAGGAATTGGTCGAAAAACACGAAATTGATCCGAGGCCCGGAGGGCCGAGCGACATATACCAATCGACAGGGTTCGACGAACTGAGCAATGTCTGTGTGTGTGTGTGTGTGTGTGTGTGTGTGTGTGTGTGTGTGTGTGTGTGTGTGTGTGTGTGTGTGTGTGTGTGTGTGTGTGTGTGTGTGTGTGTGTGTGTGTGTGTGTGTGTGTGTGTGTGTGTGTGTGTGTGTGTGTGTGTGTGTGTGTGTGTGTGTGTGTGTGTGTGTGTGTGTGTGTGTGTGTGTGTGTGTGTGTCTGTGTGTGTCTGTGTGTGTCTGTGTGTGTGTGTGTGTGTGTGTGTGTGGGTGTGTGTGTGTGTGTGTGTGTGTGTGTGTGTGTGTGTGTGTGTGTGTGTGTGTGTGTGTGTGTGTGTGTGTGTGTGTGTATGTATGTGCGGGGCGCAACTTTTCTATCGCCTGTTTCTTGGAGATGGCTGAACCGATTTGTTCGCTATTACTTTTGTTTGAAAGGTATTATTGCCTAGTATATCACTATTCAATTGCTTCGAGGTCCGACATTTCGTTTAAAAGTTATAAGTAAAAAAGTGAAAATTACGTGATACGATTTTCTCCGGAACCAAATGATCGATTTCAACGATCTTGATATCGAATGAAAGCTCTTGTTATCGCTAAATTTTTCGGGTAAATTTAATTGAAAACAAATAAGTAGTTTAAAAGTTATGCTTAAAAAACCTGTTTTGACAAGGTAATAATTATCGCCTGTGTTCTCTCTCATTTGAAAGGTAATATAGCCGGATAGATCACTATTGAATGGTTTTTTGATTGGACTTTTAGTTTGAAAGTTATGAGCAATTGAAGTTACACGTTAAAATTTACAAAACTTTATAGCGATTTTAACCCAGATAATATATCTAGTTTCAATTGTTTTAGTATTAAACGAGAAGTCTTAACACTGCAAATGTATTTGCCAAATTTCATAAGGATTGGTTTTACTGGTCAAAAGATATTTAAAAATAATTGATGAAATTTATTCAAGAAAACCTTAATGACCAAACCTTTAATGGGACCAAACCTCAAAAACAGAATAATATAGTAAAAATGTGTAATTTTTAAACGGGTGTTTCTTTGGAGCAGTTAATTAATAAAATATAGCACATTTTCTTACACTTTTAGGGTGACCGTGAATCCGCTTAAAAGGGTGACACAAATTTTTATTTTTGAAACGCGTCCAAAAAAAAGCGTCTTCACAAAAATTGTAGAACACACTAAAATAAGCAACTTTGTTGCAAATAGTAACTATCTATCTCTTACTGGTTGCGAAATTTAATGATTTGTTTAAAGAAACCAGTTTAAAATCAAGCAAAGCAAAACCATGGGTGTAAACGTGCTTCAGAACTTGACCCTTCTTTATTGACAGACTTCGCAGCCGGTTATTAGAGTACAGGAAAATTACGGGCTAGGGCAAAGATCCTATTAACTCTGTAACGGCACCGATCAGTCGAGATTCGAACATACGACTATTGGTTTGTTAGGCTAGCATTGTACCTCGAGGCAAACAGCCACTTTAAAATCAGTTCTGCTCAAAAATTCTGTACACGCTATTTTCATTGTTTTCATATGTTCTATAAAGTTATTTAGTAGGTTAAAATACATACTGAAGATTGTTTCTCGCTAGAATGCATATGGATGATAACAAGCACAGCATTAACAAACAGTTGAATTAACTTCCGAAGACGTGTCGATTTCTGTATGATCATTTCCAGCACAAAACGCTAAAAAAGGCATTTTTCACTCGACTATTTTCGATTGGAATTGGAATTTGAACGTGAAAATTGTGTCTTTCTAAACCTAATATTTGACGAGCAATATTTCAAAACGTCCAATGTGCAAATGAAAGATTGTCTTTGCATCTTGTCTCTTACGCTTATTACGGCGGCATAAATGCACTTGAATGCGTCTATTTAGCATGAAACGGTTACTGGTGTTATTGGAAAGCTGATCCTTTAGAATAATTGGGTTGAAATGTATTTATGCCACCGTAATAAGCATAAGAGAGGAAATGCAAATAGAATCTCTCATTTGCACATTGGACCTTTTGACATGTTGGTCGAGATTTCCATGTTTATCTGTAAGTAAAAAATAAAAAGATTTGACAAAACGGATCTTTGTTTAAAAAAGTGGTACTACCACTAATCGTATCAATCGGCACCAAATGTAAGATTTTTGCTTTCTGACCTAAAATGAACAATCTGACAAAATTTGGTTCAAATCCGATTACACGGTTATCGGATACTTTGCATGTGTCAACTCTAATAGATAATTTTTAGATTTCACATCTGAATAACTTGAGAACGGCTGGGCCTAAGAAATAGTTTATATAAGAATTTAGTTCAAAGTGATGCGTATAGAATTTGACTCTCTCAGTTTTATAAAAATTACAAATTCAAATACAAATCAAAAATAATATTTGAGCCGGAAATGCCCATATCAAATGACATATAAGATGGTATAACAAAGGTTCCTTGCACCACTAGGTGGATTAAATCGGGTTTTTAAAGGTCGCTCTACTGCCTCAAATCTTCTGGAATTTGTAACTTTTACTCTGAATGCGATGGACAATGGCAACCACGTAGAAGCTATTTACGCGGACTTTAGTAAGGCATTTGAAAGAATAGACACACCATTATTAATATTCAAATTAGGAAAAATTGGACTAGAACCGAAGCTCTTGAAATGGCTTCAGTTATATTTAACGGAACGCAAACAAATTGTTCGCTTTCAAAATGCCCTCTCGGACCTTATTCAAGTCACCTCTGGGGTTCCCCAAGGTTCCCACTTAGGGCCACTTCTTTTCATTTTGCACGTAAATGACATTTCCTTTATACTTAACAACTCAAAAGTATTTGTATATGCAGACGACATGAAAATATGTATGAAAATAAAAAATGCCCATGATGTCGCAGTATTTGAGAATGAAGTCAATATATTCAACACTTGGTGCAACAAATCTTTACTAAACCTGAATATAAAAACATGTAACTCAATAGCATTTAGCATTTAGCATTTAGCAGGAAAATTCAGCCTCCCTCTATTGACATATATTTAGGAAACAGTATTGTACCAAAATGTAAAATTGTAAGGGATCTAGGAATAATCTTAGACGCAAAACTAACATTTACAGAACATTACAATATCATTATTAACAAAGCAAATAGAATGCTGGGCTTTATCAAACACTTCAGTCACAATAAAACACAATAAAACTTTTATACATTACATATGTAAGACCTATTCTGGAATATTGCAATATTGTATGGCACCCACACACTACGTAACATAAAAGACGCATTGAATCTCTTCAGAAACAATTTATACTATACGCGCTTCGAAAACTTAACTGGACAGTATTTCCATTACCATCTTATGAAGCGCGCTGCATGCTCATCCATATACAAACACTTGAAGAACGTCGCGAACATACAATGCTTTACTTTACCAATGACATTATTTCTCAACGCATCCAGTCAGCAAAATTTCTTTCTCAATTAAACTTTTATGCGCTGCACAGCGGGACCATTCTGGAAAAAGGCGGTCAAAAGTCTTTTCTCGCTTTTCCTGACGTTTTCGAGCTTAGGTGTCTTAGGAGAAGTTTCATAAAAAAGTATTCTGCATCTAATGACATTTTCATATAATTATATATTAAAGGGATAACAAATTTGAAAAAAATAGGCACCTACTGGCAGCTAAAATTAGCATCGCTTGAACCGCCATAGAATGTAGTATAAGTGTGCCAAATAATTTTTGCCGGGTCTGGCCGGGCATTTTGGTTATTTCAATTATGAATTACATACATATATGCTGGTTTTAGTAAGTTATCATGGTTTTATTATTCGTACATGTTCATAATAATTTCACAGGACCTCGTCCACGTCTGTTTCGCTATCTGTTGCAGAATTATTTTCGTTCTGGGATTTTTGTAAAAGTTTGTATGCTGCTGGTAACAACCGCACAGGCATGGTCAAAAATCGCATCAAATTGTCGTCATCGATACTCAATCACCGATTCAACTCACACAACCATCACCTTTTATACGCTCACTCAGAGAGACCAAGCGTGCTCTCTAGCAGTTTGCATCATTTGTTGCAAACGAACCAAATTGAATATGTGCTGAACTGATTGCGATCATGCCTACTCTGTTTTTTTCACTCTCTGACCCTACCGAAGCGAACCAAACGTTTGCCACTGAGCGAATCTGATCCGATTTTATTTTGCTTTTCATCTTCTCAATCGTTCATGAACCGAAAATGATTGCAATCATCATTTGAATCATCGTTAATTTTGCTACAATAAGTTATGTGACTTTAGGATAAGTTAAAAAGTGTTTGAATATTTGAAATATATGGAAAATAATTACAATAAATTTTAATAGCAGAAGTGTGAATACCATTGAGTTAAAACTGAACGATCAGTGAGCGTAAGTGAACCAAGTTCAAACCGGTTCCCATCGCTGATGTTCGTCTTGTTGTTGAGTCGGTTCTGATTCAATCGCTATTTTTACCTTTGTTATAGTATATAATAACAAAGGTTTAGAAATTGGTCGAAAAACACGAAGTTGATCCGAGGCCCGGAGGGCCGAATCACATATACCAATCGATAGAGCTCGACGAACTGAACAATGTCTGTGTGTGTGTATGTGTGTGTGCAGCTCATTCTCTATCGCCTGTTTCTCGGATATGGCTGAACCGATTTATGCGCTATTAGTCTCATTTGAAAGGTATTATTGCCTAGTATATCACTATTGGACTGTTTCGTGGTCCGATGTTTCGTTTAAAAGTTATAAGCAAAAATGTGAAAACTACGTGACCCGATTTTCTCCGGAACCACACAACCGATTTCAATGATCTTAGTACCAAATTAAAGCTCTTGCTATTATAAAAATTTGGAAGTTTTATTGAAAACAAACAAGTAGTTTAAAAGTTATGCTTAAAAACGTGTTTTGACAAGGTAATAATTATCGCCTGTTTCTCAGAGATGGCCAAACCGATTTATGCGCTATTAGTCTCATTTGAAAGGTAATATAACCGGATAGATCACTATTGAATTGTTTTACCTTTGTTATACTATAACAAAGGTTTAGAAATTGGTCGAAAAACACGAAATGGATCCGAGGCCCGGAGGGCCAAGTCACATATACCAATCGATAGGGTTCGACGATTTGAGCAATGCCTGTGTGTGTGTGTGTGTGTGTGTGTGTGTGTGTGTGTGTGTGTGTGTGTGTGTGTGTGTGTGTGTGTGTGTGTGTGTGTGTGTGTGTGTGTGTGTATGTAATGATTTTTTCTATCGCCTGTTTCTCAGAGATGGCTGAACCGAATCGTTCGCTATTACTTTTGTTTGAAAGGTATTATTGTCTAGTAGATCACTATTGAGTTGTTTCGTGACACGACGTTTCGTTTAAAAGTTATAGACAAAAATGTGAAAACTACCTGACACGGGTTTCTCCAGAACTACACGACCGATTACAACGATCTTAGCATCAAATGAAAGGCCTTATTAAAGCTAAATTATTCAGGATTTTTTAATTGAAAACAAACAAGTAGTTTAAAAGTTATGCTTAAAAAATCTGTTTTGACAAGGTAATAATTATCGCCTGTTTCTCAGAGATGGCCAAACCGATTTATGCGCTATTAGTCTCATTTGAAAGATAATATACCCTAATAGATCACTATTGAATGATTTTTTGATTGGGCGTTTAATTTGAAAGTTATGAGCTGCCGTATACATCACACCAAAATTAACAATAATTTATAATGATTTTAACCAAGATAATTTACCTAATTTCAATTATTTTAATATCAAACGAGAGGTTTTGACACTACGAATATATATGCAAATTTTCATAAGAATTGGTGGTACCGGTCAAAAGATATTAACCCTCGAACACTCGCGCCCAGGGGGTCGATTTCCTGTAAAAACCTGGAAAATCAGGGAATATCAGGGAATTCATCTTTAGATCAGGGAATTCATCTTTAGATCAGGGAAATCAGGGAATATCAGGGAATTTCGAAATTCAATCAGGGAAATTTTGTTTACCCGGCAATAGTGTTGATCAACTTTGGAATCAAATCAATTTTCGTGTAAAATATACGCAGATTGATCGGTTGAATTAAAACTTGTTACATGTCTAGTGGCGATTCGATTATCTTTCAGTTTGCCGTAAATTTTTTTATTTGTTTTGCGCCGTACAATTGTCAGACTTCACTCGCTGTAGTGCTTGAAATCGGCAATGGCAGGCCTCACGCACTTCACGGTACAGACATCAAGAGCACAAAGGATACAGACTGTTTACACGCGATCTACAGCGTTTTCACCAATTGCAGAATTTTACACTCAGAAGCCCCAAGCATTGGTCATCTTCCTTCAGTGTACATGATTCATGTCCGTTAAGGGTTACCGGGAGCATTAACGTTCTGTAGAATTTGCGTTTAGGCGAGTTGGCAACCTTCGGGACTGGTTCAGCTGGTTACGTAATACGCAGAAAGCTTACATGTTTCTCTGTTCTGACGTGATCCGCAGTGAGCATGCGACTCTTGGCCTGGTTCTTCTCATCTGTCATTTTCTGGCATTCGACATCAAACAAGCTGTTACACTCACCCTTATTCTACGAGGTGAGTGACGTAACTAATTTGGAGCCATCGCGAATCAGGTGACAATTGTCACCTCGGTGACTTGCTTTGTCACCTAGGTGACTCGCTTTGTCACCTAGGTGACTCGCTTTGTCACCTAGGTGACACGGTTTGTCACTTAGGTGACACGGGGTTGTTACCTAGGTGACACGGTTGTCACCCAAGTGACAGCACTCAATTCGACTCGCCGTGGCGAGTCACGGCGAGTGAAAAATGTCGTATTGAGTCACGTGACTCGCAGAATAAGGGTGATTGTCTTCCTCACGTCGTGCCTATCCCTTCCCTCGTAGTTGTTGGCACCATGGCGGATCCTCCACAGCCTACTTACGTCTTATTCCCTTTCGTCCTGCTGTTCTGCGATTCATTGATCAAGCTTTCTGGTGTGCTCCACTGCAACGTCATATGCCGTAAACCGCTAGATGTTGAAATGCAACATCCTCTCAGTGCGAGCCTTCGCCGATTTCGATAACCTTGCGTGGATCTTACGACGAAATAGTGGTCAAAGTCGCTAAGAAGAGACTGTATATTGTGACTTCCAAAAAGTATTGACCGTTAAACAGGATCGATCTGGGAGCTAGAGTCTTGAATTTTCAAGTCGTGCGCACCCCATAAATCCTTTCGAACCTGTCATAGAATTCGTCCCTAGCAAAGCAAAGCAAAGTCTTGAGCATTAACCGTCACTAGACATTATCCTTTTTTATTGACAGACTTCGCAGCCGGCTGTTAGAGTACAGGAAAATTACGGGGTCAGTGCAACGATCCTACTGATTCTATTTAACAAAAACCGGCTAGCCGAGATTCGAACACAACTAGCTTGTTATATCAGCATCGTACCTCGAAGCTAACTGGGCGGTTCAATTCGTCCCTAGTATCATCGAACTTATGATTTGTTGGTGACTATACGTTGATTAAGCTGTAGTTGAAGAATTTGCCTTAATTCTCAACACCCATATACGGTCATCGGACCGAACGGCCGACCACCGAACTACCTTCGAGTCAATGTTGCTCTCAAGCCTCGATAGTTAAAATCCGAAATCATGACACACAGCTTTAGTCTTAACTTCGCATACTGTCCACCATTGAGGGTTAAAATATTTGCCATTTGGACATTTTCTAGCATATATCTAGCTAAAGTTTTGCCGTACCTCGAAGCCAGCAAAACGCACATTTTTTTACCAAAAATCTTTGGGGACTCATCTCCTTAACCCCATACTTTTTGCAGCAAAGATAACAAGCTGAAACTTCCAGGAAAGTTTTGTTTTAGTTTAAGTGAAAACCCGCAGACATGTGTCCACCTTCCAGTGGCAAAGTTACTAGTTTAAGCTGATTGAAAATTAGCAAGATTTGTTATGTTTACACGGCTGCAATTTTGTTGTATGTAACATCTAAGCTTTTTGCAAAAACAGGTCGATTAGATTATTTCTCAATCTTTGTTTCTTTGGATTCAAGTTGATACCTCAAACATAACTGTCCCTAGACTCGATAGAAGAGGGCGTTTTCGAAACGCTGGTAAGAAATAGGTTAAGAATCTTTGATATGTGTTCTTAAATCATGAAGAAATCTAGCTTTAGTTTTCAGCAGCTCGCATAAGCCATGCTAAAGGGTTAAAAACTTAAGCCAGAAATCGCCCAAATAAGCTTGATATTCGAGTTTTGAGGGTCAGGGAAAAATATTTGAAGCATCAGGGAAAGTCAGGGAATTTTATTTTTGAATTTGAGTCGACACCCTGCGCCTACTTTTGTAACACAGTTACTCACGCGCACAATAGCCTCAAACCAAAGAAAACGTGCGTACTAGAGTTTTGACTGGGAAAACTTGGTTTTAGGTTTATCCAACCTTTAGAAGAGTTTCTTGAAATTAAAAGCTCTATCGTCTGGTGGAATCTAAATTTTGAATAATCCCCCTAAAAGTGAAATAAATAAATTTATTTTTCTTCACTGTCAATATAACACATTGATGTGTTCTGCAAAGTTATAGAGCATATTATTACAAGAAATTTTACTAAAGACTGTAACTTTCTATCTCTGCAGTGAAGATAGAAAAATCTTATTTATTGTATATGAATATGTAAAATCAGTTTTTATATTTTTGCTCTTTTTGTAATTGTTGTATGACTTTTTCATGTATTACAAAGTTGTACAAATGATAAAAATAAACAACTTTGCTGAATATAGTATACCTCTATGTTTGCTTGTTTAGGAACTGTAGAACTTTGATTATAAAAAATACCTTAATTTTGACTACGAATTACTACGACTACGACTACCAGCAGACGGATACATTTTAAACATTTTACATTGGCTAGTTTTGCTGCATACAGACACCATTTTTCCGTATGAAGAAACGAGAGAAAATTCCAGTTGGGGTCAATTGCGGTACACCTCGCATGCTGATTCTGCTTCGATTCTGTGATGTCGGTTTATGCTGATCTATTTTCCCAACAATTTAAATTATTAATGCATTGAATAATTATGATATTTTGCTCAGAATAAGTTTATTGAACAATATACGTTAGTTAAACAACGATTTGTAATCTTATAGCAATATGGCGTTGGAAAACCTACATGTGTTGTACAAAATACAAAAGCGTGAGTAACCGAAGGTTAATAAAAATTGACGAAAATTATTCAAGAAAACTCTATTGATGTGAATAAAATAGAATGGCATTACAGGAAATTATTTATAGTTTAAAAACCTATACACTAGACCTTTACAAGGCAATGTATATGTTAAAGAATAAGATTTCCTCTTACAACTTACTTTTATTTTCACTTCTCAGATTAATAACAACTTACTAATCCTTACTCAGCAATTTCATGAAAAAAGGATCTATCGAAATTTAAAAGTGTTCCTATTTTGTTCAAATTTTGTAAACGTATTCAATTTTCAAAAATTTTATGTAAACCAACGCATTACGCAACGTTAACCAATAGATGAATTATGTTCCGAAAACGTGTCGATTTCTATCTCAAATAGTAAGTAAGACCGTATAACAAAGGTTCCTTTCACCACTAGGTGGATTAAATCGGGTTTTTTTATTGGACTTTTAGTTTGAAAGTTATGAGCAATTGAAGTTACGCGTTAAAATTTACAATACTTTATAACGATTTTAACCAAGATAATTTATCTAGTTTCAATTGTTTTAGTATTGAACGAGATGTCTTAACACTGCTAATGTATTTGCCAAATTTCATAAGGATTGGTTCTACTGGTCAAAAGATATTTAAAAATGATTGATGAAATTTATTCAAGAAAACTTTAATGACCAAACCTTTGATGGGACTAAACCTCAAAAACAGAATAATATAGTAAAAGTGTGTAATTTTTCAACGGGTGTTTCTTTGGAGCAGTTAATTAATAAAATATAGCACATTTTCTTACACTTTTAGGGTGACCGTGAAATAAATTAACAGGGTGACACAAATTTTTGTTTTTTAAACGCGTCCTAAAAAAATAGTGTCTTCACACAAATAGTAGAACACACTAAAATAAGCAACTTTGGTGCATATAGTAACTATCTATCTCTTACTGGTTGCGAAATTTAATGATTTGTTTAAAGAAACCACTTTAAAATCAAGTAAAGGGTGTAAGCGTCCTTTAGAACTTGACCCTTCTTTATCGACAGACTTCGCAGCCGGTTATTAGAGTATAGGAAAATTACGGGGCTAGGGCAAAGATCCTATTAACTCTGTAGCGGCACCGATCAGTCGAGATTCGAACATACGACGACTGGCTTGTTTGGCTAGCATTGTACCCCGAAGCTAACAGCCACTTTAAAATCAGTTCTGCTTAAAAATTCTGTACACGCTGTTTTCATTGCTTTCCTATGTTCTATAAAGTTATTTAATAGGTTAAAATACACTCTGAAGATTGTTTATCGTTAGGATGCATATGGATGATAACTAGCACAGCGTTAACAAACAGTCGAATTAAGTTCCGAAGACGCGTGGATTTCTATATGATCATTTCCAGCCAGCTCAAAACGCTAAAAAAGCAATTTTTTACTTGACTATTTTCGATTGGAATTGGAATTTGAATGTGAAAATAGTTTCTTTCTAAACCTAATATTTGACGAGCAACATTTCAAAAAATCTAATGTGCAAATGAAACATTGTCTTTGCGTCTCGTCTCTTACGCTTATTACGGCGGCATAAGTGCACTTGAATGCGTCTATTTTGCATGAAACGGTTACCGGTGTTATTGGAAAGCTTATCCTTTAGAATAATTGGGTTGAAATGTATTTATGCCGAAATTGAGATTTTTGCTTTCTGACCTAAAATGAACAATCTGACAAAATTTGGTTCAAATCCGTGGAGGTCGATTACACGGTTATCGGATACTTTGCATGTGTCGACTCTAATAGATAATTTTTAGATTTCACATCTGAATAACTTGAGAACAGCTGGACCTAAGAAACAGTTTATATAAGAATTTAGTTCAAAGTGATGTGTATATAATTTGACTCTGTCAGTTTTATGAAAATTACAAATTCAAATATAAATCAAAAATAATATTTTAGCTGAAAATACCCATATCAAATGATGTCATAAGATAGTATAACAAAGGTTCCTTTCACCACTAGGTGAATTAAATCGGGGTTTTCATATCCCTTTAGAATCATTTCTCTTTCGAGACTGGTTCGAGCACAGCTAACAGCGAGAGCGAAACAGTAAAGTTCTGGATTACTGCTGAGCGTTAGTGATAGTAATCTTTATGCCTTTGACTGCTTATGATCGTAAATCAGCAATGCTCACTTGAGTGAATGATTTTTTCCATCCTTGCAACCGCATTGATTTTTTTACTGTTGGTCTTCTTAAAGTTGAAATCTATGGATCCGACGTCATTAACAATATTTTGAAAACATTTTCGTTTGTCGATATTCTGTTCAGAAATCAGATTATTTCAATAATTACATACAATCATGATTCATTACTGTTAACATACCTTGAACATTTACGTGCACGCTTTTCTCGAAAACGTTTTATGTCTTTGATACGGCACTCTTGCGGTTCTTCCGAAAGACGACCGACTGGTAGAACAGCTGCATCTATTACTTTTCCTATTACCGTGAATTAACGACAATATCGACAAACGAAGCTGTTTTTAGAAGATTGTTAATGACGTCGGATCCATTAATTTCAACTTTAAGAAGACCAACAGTAAAAAAAATCAATGCGGTTGTTACCAGCAGCATACAAACTTTTACAAAAATCCCAGAACGAAAATAATTCTGCAGCAGATAGCGTAACAGCCGTGGACGAGGTCCTGTGAAATTATTATGAACATGTACAAATAATAAAACCCTGATAACTTACTAAAACCAGCATATATGTATGTAATTCATAATTGAAATAACCAAAATGCCCGGCCAGACCCGGCAAAAATTTTTTGGCTCACTTATACTACATTCTATGGCGGTTCAAGCGATGCTAACTTTAGCTGCCAGTAGGTGCCTAGGAGATTTCGAGGCGGCGTACGATTGAGTTAAACGAAACGAGCTGTGGCAGATTATGCTTGAACATGGTTCCAACAAAACTGATTAGGCTGATACGTGCTACCCTTGATGGTTCAAAATCAAGCGTCAGGATAGCGGGTGAGACTTCGGACTCGTTTGTGACGTCTACCAATGCTTAACAAATAAATAAATAAATATATTCTTCTGTTTGTGTCTTTCCACGTTCTGACGTGTGGCACTGCGTATTTTGGCCACCGACTGTCGGCGAAGAAGAAGAAGTGCCGACTGTCGATCAAAACGTGGTCGATCTGTGATTCTGTCTGATTTGGTGACCTCCAGGTGTACTTGTGATGGATTCTGTGCTGAAAAAAGGTACTACGTATGGTCATGTTCTTTATTATTATATTCTTATGGCGGTTTTGATGACCAATTTTGGAGATAAAAGTGATCATAATAGCGTAGATTGCCTCCGCCATCTCACGGTTTCTAGTAATGATGTTGAGGTCGTCTGCAAAGGCTAGGAATTGGCTACTCTTGCTGAAGATCGTTCCTGTCGTTTCAATGCCCGCTCGCCGGATCACACCTTCATAAAGGATAGTCCATCCCCTTGCCGTAACCCTCTGCGCGATTCGAAAGGACTTGAGAGTGTCCCCGAATCCAGAGTAGCTTTGATCAGCCGCGTCAGTTTGTCCGGAAAACCGTTCTCATGCATTATCGGGCATAGCTGTTCGCGTTCAGCGGTATCGTATGCTGCTCTGAAATCCACGAAAATATGATGTGTGGGCACGTTGTACTCTCGACATTTCTGGAGGATTTGTCGGAGAGTAAAAAATTTGATCCGTAGTAGCACCCCAAGTAACAATCCAATAGCAAATTGGTCTTATTCATTTCTTATAGTAGTTTTATCAGAGTGTTTCAAAGTCTGTTAGGTTTTATAATGTTTCTCCTCAAGTGAATTTTATCTTATTTGACTAACATTTCTGAAGTATGACTGAAGGAGCCTTGAAGAATCATCCATAAAACTAAATTATCAATAAGTGTAATTCACCTTATAAGGGGTTTTAAAGGATACTTCATTTTTGCTTAAAAACGACGCTCCTAAAAGCTTAACAATAGTTTTGACAAAAACTTATGACATTCTTCTGCAAGATTAGTTTATCTTAACAATACTGCCATAAAACTCTCTTAAAATCGTATATTCTTGAAAGAGAAATTATACTCTTGAATAAGACCATTCTAACGTAAACAACTAATCTGTCAAAATGGGCGTCTGAACCTGGAGAAAATTGAAGAATACAGATCTTTTAAACGAAAATTAAGCGAAAATCTGTGCAATATTTTGAAAACTCTTTCATATGAACAATCAGCGAAGTCACAAAACAATGAAGATTTCAGGACTAACTAAACTGGGGAAGGACAGTGCCGGTAATGATGCATTTACCAGAGGCGGTTCGGGTTTCCTCTAGAGCTTTTCGTATTTTTTAAACTAAATATAGAGTTCATAAGTCAGATGTCTTTGTATGGAAAATGTTTGAAGGCACTGAAGCAGTTGAAGCATAATTTTTAAAAACAGTTGTACCAATCTAAAATTAAACGCTTGGAACTGTCGTGCAGTCCAAACAGCACAGACAACACGTTACGTCGATACTTCGTTGATGTTTTCTTTGTTTATACTAGAATGGTTATCTTGCAAAAACTTGGTGCCCTCAAGTAATTCAAACAATTGTTATTCAAGCTTAGCTTGGAAAAATTTTCTTTGTCTTGTGCAAGAAATGTTAATCTAATAAGCGCTTTCAGGTTGATTTGGATAAAACCATTGAAAAAATGGCGAACAGGGCTATTTTGATTACTTTTGAAATTGTCAATTGCATATGAGCGCTTATAAATATGGTATTATGCAATAACATTGGTGATCTTATCTTTTTAAATAAATGTTTAGACATATAAAAGCCTTTTTGCCACAATTAGTTAAAAATTTGGTAGCTAGCAACTTCTTCATGTAATCATTAATATTTTTTATTAATTTAATTTTTCAATAATCTAGCAAAAATAACTGGCGCGTTTAAATTTTCTAACTTTAATGTCACAAAACATCGACAAACCGAGCGTGGCATGAAAAATTTCTCATTTATGAGCAACAAAGCAGCTGCTTTTATCACCATTTAAAACCTCTATTTAAAACATTTAAGGCTGTGAAAAGTGTATGATGTCTTGCAAGTGTTCTTTGAAGAGACAACCAATCCAACCAAAATCATCAACACTTGTGGCGGTTTTCTTTTTGTTTCAAGCGACTCTTGGAAGTCATTATAAATAGATATCGATAAGAATTACAAGTTTTAAAAGGATCTTTGGAAATTTTCTTGTGAACCTTCTCTAGTGTGGGCCTCCCTCGCCTTATAAGAGTTTTATGGCTGTTTTATCGCAGTTTTGTAGAATTACAAGTTTTGAGATCGGTTTTAAGCAGCAAATGCTGGAAACCTCTTCAAGTGCACCTTAAAATTGAAATTGTTACTTGGGACGGGCCCTAATAAAGCCCGCCTGATACTGCCCTACGAAATCTATTGCTATTGGGGATAGACGACGTAACAAAATCTGAGAGAGCACCTTGTAGGCGGCGCTGATCCGCGTAATGGCGCGGTAGTATCAGCAGTCTAGCCGGTCGCCCTTTTTGTAGATGGGAGAGACTACGCCTTCCATCCACTCCTCCGGTAGTTTCTCTTCTTCCCAAATCCTTGAAATCAGCCAGTGAAGTGCCGTTGCTAGCGGTTCTTGGTCATTTTTGTAAAGTTCAGCCGGGAGTCTGTCCTTTCCGGTGGCTCTATTATTCTTCAGCAGACCGATTTCTCGTCGGATCTCTTCGAGATCGGGAGCCGGTACGCTGTTGTCGTTTGTAGGTACTCCGAGGTTAACTTCCGTTGCGTCTCCTGCTGCTATATCGCCGCTGAGGTGCTCTTCGAAGAACTGCTTCCACCTGTTGTCCACCTCGCGCTCGTTTGTGATTAGATCCCCTCCCTCGTCCCTACACATGTCAGGTTTTGGTGTGTGGGCCTTGCGAGTTTGGTTCACCTTCTCGTAAAACTTGCGGGTTTCATTTGCCCGGAATAGTTGTTCTAGCTCCTCACGATCTCTGTCCTCCTTCTGGCGCTTTTTCCTCCTCAGGATCGTGGTCAACTTATTCCTCGCTCGTCGATACTTGGCCAAATTATCTCTCGTGGATATGCTCAGATAGTTTTCCCAAGCTCTTTTTTCCTCTCTATCGCTTCTTGGCATTTCCCGTCAAACCAATCATTTCGTGCACTCGAGGTTTCAACACCTAGCACCTAGCACAGGATTTTTAAACACTGCATGGCACTCTCGCATCGAGCCTACTTTTCCCTCCAAAGACGCTTCGATCAAGGAGCATACGCCGCACAATGTCCTGTTCTATTCTGCAGCTGACGAATCTTGCTGGATCTCTTCGACATTAGGAGCCGGCACACAGTTGTCGTTTGTAGGCACTCCGAGGGTAACTTCCATTGCGTATTCTATTGCTATATCGCCGTTGAGGTACTTATCCTGCTTATGCTTATGCTTATACTTATACTGCTTCCACCTATCGACCACCTCGCACTTGTTTGTGATTAGATCCCCTATCTCGTCCCCACACATGTCAGGTTTTGGTGTGTAGCCCTTATGAGTTTGGTTCACCTTCTCGTGAAACTTGCGCGCGTCATTAGCCTGGGATAGTTGTTCCAGTTCCTCACGATCTCTGTCCGCCTTCTGCGCTTTTTGCTCCTCAGGATCATGGTCAACTCATTTCGCGCTCGTTGATCTTTGGCCAAATTCTCTCTCGCGGATATGCTTAGACAGTTTTTCCAAGCTCTGTTTTTCCCCTCTATCCCTTGTTGGCATTCCCCGTCAAACAAATCATTTCGTGTACTCGAGATTTCCAGTCCTAGCACCGCGGTTGCGGCCTCGTTGCCGATCGAGCGTATCCTACTCCATCCGGGGTCGAAGCATCTAGCTCCACAGAAGAAGGCAGAGCTTCATTCAGTACGCGCGCGTAGTATTCGGCAGTCTGCGGATTTTCTAGTTGCCGAGTGTTTAGCCGAGGAGGGCGACTTTGTCGCGAGATATAAACCGTCGCTAGTTTTGAGTGCACATGTACTGCTGCTACGGACCCGAGCAGGGTTTTAGAGCAAATTGAAAACAAAATTTGATATTTTGATGTAACGGATTTTGAATACTCGGTGTGATTTCATTTTCGTCGACTTAGCGGTTAAAATATCAAAATTAATTGCAAAAATTCCACGCCGTAAATTTAAATTGAATACTACTTTTGCTATCAAAAATATCAAACGGAATACTAATCTTGCTGTCACACAATATTAATAGGAAAACAGAATTAGTTATCATTTTACTATCATATCATCATCATATAATTTGAACCAAACATTTTACCAGAAAAAAATTTAAGTGAAAATAGATTAATTTAAATATTGAAGGTTTATTTACATCATATATAGAATCTGCCAACACATTTTCTTTCAATAAAAATGAAAGCAAAATGATATTGTCAATTGCAAGGAAAATTGTCGCTTGAGAATTTTCAAAGACTATGAGAGATACAAAACGATGTCGGTTATATTGTTATTCAAAGGCGCACTCATCAAAAATAGACTTGTGCTACAGTTTTAGCTTGATGTATTGTTATTCTGCATTGAAATTTTTTTTCAAAATGTAAGTCAAAATATTTCGGGGGGGGCCAAGGCCCCCAGGCCCCCCCCTGGCTACATGGCTGCAATAGAGATACCCGACCCGACCCGTACCTGGTTTCAAAAACAAAAACTAAGAACCCGTACCCGACACGAACCCGCAAATTATTTTTTGTTCAATACCCGCACCCGGCAGGTACGGGTACGGGTGCGGGTTTCGGGCAAATTTTCCGCTACCCGACCATCTCTACTGTGAAGCAGGCCAATGCAAAAGGCTTACCCCTCGGGGACAAATTTGACATTTGGTTGCTGACAACGGAAGTTATGTCAGAAGAAATAATAATAATACAATAAATAAGAAATCATAAAAGAGAATCGATGTTAAAGCTAGAGATGAAATTTCAGGCATCTAATTCTAAATTGGTTGTATTCTAAATTTGTTATTCATGTATCTAAATTAAAATTGGTATAAAAAATTGCAAACTAAAGTAAGTGAGATAAATACTATTATAAAATAAATAAATAAAATTAATTGCTTAATCTAAATAGCCGAACCGCGTAATTGTTAACCGGTAGCAAAAACGAGGCAATATAGGTCAGAAACGGTGTATAAGAGAGTGAGGATTGGCAAATCGTTGTAAGTAATAACTTGATTTATATCAAATTCTTAGTGAAATACATTTGCAGTTTAAGCTGCACATAAGAGGCTGCTACAAAACTTGGCTAATTCGATTCCGAACAATCTTAAAAACGATTTCGTGATTTCGGATCGATACCTAACCACAAAACACTATGACTGAGCCCCTGGACTTTACTCAAACCCCTTGTGGGACTTGTAATCAGATCTCAACTGAAGTAGAAGATATGATCGGATGCGAGTACTGTGATAGCTGGCACCACTTTCGATGCGTTGGGGTCACCGCTGATGTTTGGAAAGAAAAAAAAGTGATTTTGTTCGGCAGAAGGGTGTCAAGTTGCAGCCCAAGAATATTGGCAGAGTAAGGCGGCGAAGAAATCTAATCGCGGTAGAAAAAACCGTAGATGACTCGAACCAAACGAGCGTAAAGTCTGAACAACAGAAAGGTCCTTCCTTAGAGCAGCGAATTAAAGCTATGGAGAAACAGCATAAGCAACTAGAAATATAACTAGAGTCGGAGATGCAATTAAAAGCTAAAGAAGCTGAATTGAAACACTCACTGAGGCTGAAACGTGAATTGCTACAAAAACAACAACTACGTGACAAGGAAGAAGAAGCACAGAAAGTATTCCAAGCAAAATTGTTACAGGATAAGCAAGATCTGATAGACCGAATGAGAGTTCGAGAATCTACATTCAAAAAGGCTATGGAGAAACTGGACGAAGAGCTAGGAAAGATAGCTAAATGCAGAGAAACACTTCGAAACACGTTCGCAAAGTCGTAAAACGGAGCTTTCGGATGAGAAGAGATTGCACAAACCGACCCAAAATGTCCCTCCGGATGACTCACAATATGATAGCGAATCGGATACGGGCTCAGAAGGAAATTTATTGCATCAGTCACACAAACCGTGAGATGAAGGTATGAGTGTAAACGGGCTGGGGAACAACCGATTCGGACCGAGTAGAGCTCAACTAAACTATTACTAAAAAGTTCCCTATGTTTTCGGGCAAACCAGCAGAATGGCCATTATTTTACGGAGCTTTTATAACCTCAAACGAAGCTTGTGGATATACAGATGTCGAAAATTTAGTGCGTTTGCAGGAATGTTTGCGAGGACCTGCTCTCGAATTAGTGCGTGGTCAATTACTGCTTCCTAGATCCGTCCCAAGAGTCATAGTAAAATTGCAACAAATGTAGAGAAAGTTCTCCATAGCCTTCTGAAAGAGGTACGAGAAGTAAAACCACCCAACGAGAAAAGTCTTGCTAGTTATATACCCTTTGGAAATACCGTAGAGCAGCTCTGTGAGCATCTAGAAGCAGCACAAATGACGCAACATTTGATCAACTCTTTGCTTATTCAAGAGCTGATCGACAAGCTTCCCGATGGAACCAAACGCGAATGGGTTCATTTTAAGCGAAGTAAACCAAAAAGTAACGCTAAGAACGCCTACTGATTTTCTTTCTGGCATCGTAGCAGATGCTGCATGTGAGGCGAATATCGATTTGAATTGTATACTATTGTATAATTATAAAGTGGAAAACAACCAAGTTTACAGCGGAAAAGCTAAAGTAAGAGAGCAAGGCGCGTTGTTCAATCATGCTGACGCTGAGACTGCGGTGGGCACTAATTTGACCAAACGAAGTTTAAAACCCTGCATCGTATGCCAGCGCACAGACCACAGACTGCGATTCTGTCAGGATTTTAAGAATCTTGAGCTCGCTGATAGGAAGAAAGTAGTGGATCAGTGGAAGTTATGGAACGTTTGCTTAAACGATCATGGTGGAACGCCATGTAAATTTAAAATGCGTTGCAATTTCGGCGGCTGCAGAGATCGCCATAATCCTTTGTTGCACCCTAGCAATGGTATAGTCGGGAAGAGTGTACACATTTGTACGAGTAGCCATCATTTTTCGTATTATACCGGTACAGTTGCAGTATGGCGAACGAGTTATGAGTTTGCTGGCATTTTTGGATGAGGGAGCTTCTGTAACGCTATTCGAACAACAGCTAGCGGATCGTTTAGGAATAAAAGGTGTTCAGGAAAAATTTACAATAAAATGGACAGCAGATGTAACGAGGGTAGAAAAATAGTCGCAGCGTATGAACTGGTGGGCCTGTACACCTACCGCAGGAGAAAAACTGATGTTAAAATCTGTTCGCACAGTAAATAAACTGATGCTACCAGCTCAATCGTTGGACGTGAAGGAATTGTCCAGTATGCACATTTGCGAAGTCTTCCAATTATGTCGTACGAGGGTCGCCCGGAAATGCTAATTGGGCTGAACAAGCTTCACGCATTCGCTCCTTTAGAAGTGAAGTTAGGCACGGTCATGGATCCGATAGCTGTTCGGTCCCAAGTAACAATTCTAAAGCCACTTGGTTTTACTTGAATTTTATAAAGGTTTTATTACGGTATTAATCATTAGCTCTGGGTTTATCGTGGTATTGCGCAATACCAAGAGGATACGAGTCCAAACGCACTTATAGATAGCTAGAAAACCGTTATAAAATTGCTAAAAAGCAAATTTATTGTGCTAATAATGTAATGTATATACTGGACACTATCACTTATTGTTCTTACAAAATAAAAATAAGCATTTACCTTATTCACCAACCGGTTTCGGGTAGATGTTACCCATCATCGGGGCTAGGTCCAACTGATTTTGATAAGAGAGTAGTTACAACTTAAGCTTTGTTAGATGAAAGAGCGGCGATACTATCGGAGCTTCGTCTTCATTCATCAAACATTGCTCAGCTGTGGTGATATGCAGCGACTCCCAAGTGTTCAAATGCGATGACTTCCACACTGGTTTTATTAGTTTAGCACTAATCCAATTTATTTTATGCTGATGACTGACAGCATGCATCGCGACGCTAGATTCGTTCACTCGTTCGTTCTCAGTTGCATTCTTATGCTCTTTCACACGTTGTTTAAATTTGCGGCGGGTTTGTCCGATGTAAATTGCCGGGCAATCATTACAATTGATTGGGTAGATTCCCGACTTATCTTTGGCTGGAATCCTGTCTTTTACATTGCAGAGCATATCACGCAGCGTTTTGTTGCTTTTAAAGACAACGCACAGTGGGACGGATTAAAAAGAATACGGACATCGATATTTGTGACGAAACTACTAAAGATATTACATTAATGTCTTCTGCAAAGTTTCTTCGTTTCATAAGAACTTTTTTATGGTGTTGGAAAATTTGGGAATAAGGGGATAACACAACAGACAGAAAAAATAACTTTTTAGTTTTAAGCTTAACGTCTTCGATCGGTAAGAAATATTTGTAGATATCATTATTTTAAGCAACTTCGCTGAAGAAAAAAAGTGGCTATCTCTTAAGGGAAAAAAGTTACGGAGCGAATCTTGCGGGTACCCCCTTAATATTGGTTTTTTTACATGGCTCTTTTATTTCAACTCTTATAAACATGAAATGTTCTGCAAAGTTGTAGACAATACTAATTTGCATATTTTTGTAAAATATTTGGAAACTCTACAATTGCCGGTTTTCAAGTTGTTGTAATTTTTTGCTTTTTTATTGCAATCTTTAAGGGGATGTATCTTGAGTAGTAGCAGAATGTAGCAGCTGACTTATAATGGTTTTGCAACATACACTCTTTATGTATAAGAGTATGTATAAATGACAGTGGGATCTCATGGGCCAAATGAGTATACTGCATTTAAGTTTATCAGTTTTACAGCACAAAAGAACGTTTAAAGTCGTACAAATCTCATGTTACCCTAAATTAGCTGATTTCTTTCACTAAACATGTCTTATATAAACATAAACATAAAAACAAATTCAGGAACGAATGCCATAACCAGGGTGAAAGTAAAGTAAAGCCTAGATGCTATTTTCGAAACTTGACACTTTGTTTTTTATTACGACAGACTTCACAGCCAGTCGTAGGAATTCAGGACAATTGTAGGGATAGTGCTGCGATTCTATCGCAGCATCTCCCAGTCAAGACTCGAACAGGCGAACTGACTTGTTAGGTACATATTATTTACTAAGCTAATGACTTTTTTCCACGATTCCCATGTTTGCAGCGGTATATCTAAATATTTTTTAAAAATCAAATGCATTACAAAATTTAAATAAAGCATATGACCAACTCACAAAAATGTTGAGGTCGATTAATTTGTTCTTAATGATCTTTTCTTTAAAAGTAAAAATGACGGAATTCTTGATTTTGAAAGATGATAGCTCTCGAACGCATGGTCAGAATGTTGTAATCTTGTTTCCAAAATGTCAAGAAGTCTATTGTAAAGAAACTTTTTATATTGTTCGTTCAAAACAAATTTCATAAGTTGCTCTAAGGATCTAGGTCAGCAGGCGGTCTTTCTCGTTGGAGGGTTAAATCTTCAAAACTATAAAACTTAAATGCAGTTTACTCATTTGGCCCATGAGATCCCATTGACATTTATACATGCTCTTATACATAAAGAGTGGATATTGCAAAAACATTATAAGTCAGCTGCTACATTCTGCTACTACTCAAGAAACATCCCCTTAAAGTTTGCAATGAAAAAAAGAAAAAATTTCAACAACTTGAAACCCGGCAATTGTAGAGTTTCCACATATTTTACAAAAATATGCAAATTAGTATTGTCTACAACTTTGCAGAACATTTCATGTTTATAAGCGTTGAAATAAAATAGCTATGTGAAAAAAAAAACAATATTAAGGGGGTACCCGCAAGTTACGCTCCGTAACTTTTTTCTCTTAAGAGATAGCTACTTTCTTTCTTCAATGAAGTTGCTCAAAACAATATTACCTACAAATGTTTCTCACTAATCGAAGACGGTAAGCTTGAAACTAAAAAGTTATTTTTTGTATCTGTTGCGTTATCCCCTTAATCCCAAGTTTTACAAAACTATTATAAAGTTCTCATAAACCTAAGAAACATTGCAGAAAGCAGTAAGTAGATATCTTTGGTAGTTTCGTCGCAAATATCGATGTCCGTATTCTTTTGAATCCGTCCCACTGTGCAACGTGATATCGGGGGTCAGTCCCGGCGTAGTGCTTAGCATTCACGCCTCTCACGGCGAGGACCCGGGTTCAAATCCCAACCCCGCAGAAGTCACGAATGACCCAAAACTGGTTAAAGTGACTATAACCTAAACAAAAAAAAACAACGTGATATCCATGTTTCCTAAGGCATTTCTTTATCGGGTTTGTGGCTTTAGGATAGAATGGCATACTGATCCTTTCAATGTCGTCTTTCTGGGGTTGTAGAGTGGTAACATTCTCTCTATGTTTTTTACGCTTATGGATACTAACTATTTTGTCAACGAACTTTTTGTCATATCCATTGATTCGGGCAGATTCATAGATTTTTTCCCTCTCCTCTAAGAATTCTTCTCTTTTCATAGGCATAGAGATAAGACGATGTACCATTGAATGGAACGCTGCTTGTTTCTGAGCACCGTAATGATTAGAGTCCGATGTAATGTAGCGATCAACGGATGTTGGTTCACGGTAGATACCAAGTTTAAGAGTATTATCATTTTTCTTAGAAATCAAATAAAACAACCAGTTTTCAAAAATTGCAATATTTCAGTGGCGCGCTGATTATATCGACCTATCATATCAATATGCACGATGAAATTAAATACGCACATGTTGCAAACCAAAGAAATTGCTTAAAATTTAATAAATATTCTATGGGATATTTTATTCTGGTCGCTATAAACCATATCGTTCAGAATGATCTGTCAGTAAAATTTAAACTTTTCTAATCACGGATATATTTTCAAGTTGACAACTTATTTAGCTTTTGCCAGAAAAGCGAAAAGCTTTTTTAAATTATGGCGATGGCTGTCAAGCAGCGAAAGCTTAACCGGTTTTATTGCTGCTTTCAGCAGAGCATGATACGACTACTTCAGCTTATAACCTGATTCTTATAGCGGTTATGAAAACATTCTGAGGAGTGGGCCCCTTGATCAGAAAGCAGTTTTATAGCGGTCATCAGAAAGTTCTGGTGAAGGTCATAGTTTTATTAGCGGTTTTATGAAATTGATCATGAAAACCACTATACGAACGTAATAAAACTTGGAATTGTTACTTGGGATGTCAGCTAGGCTGGACAGTTTATGGTCCGAAGCAAGTTATCGAATATCAACCAGAAAGCTACCTCGGTTATCATGCAGAAGTAAGTAACGAAGACTTACACGCTTTAATAAAGAGCCATTATTGCGCTCTTTGCACTCAATTGGACTGCACAGTTATAAAGTGCAACCATCAAAACTGTGATGAAAAGTGTGCTACTGATAATATCGCTAGTAATCTTATATCGATGATACCATCAAACTTTATCGTCACGGAAGAATATCGAAAATTGGAGGGTTTAAAGTGAAATCTTCTTCTTGGCTTGTTATTATTTTAACATTTTTGTTCTATTTCTTACGTATTTTTGCCTATACTGTCATATTATCGTTAATAATAAAACTTTATCAATAATCATTATAGATTTTGATCGGCATTTCCCATCATTACAACTCTCCCATCTGAGCTGACATTTGATTTAGCAGTGGCGCCACTACCAGTTGTAGGAAAAGCAAATAGTATTTAATTGTTCATTTATTTTATATATGCTGCATATTTGTTCAAGTTATGAATTATGCGTGGAATTATGTATTTAGAAACTATTTTTATATAATTCTTAGCGTCGATTACGTAAGCCTACGTAAGCATTAGAATTCAAATAGGAATCAACCAAGATTCATGGTTTTTTCTCACCTACAAAATGTGTGACTGAACAAGTATGTTCAAAATCCAACTTTCAATGCAAAGAGCAATATACGCTAGAAGAAACAGTGACAAGCCTGCCGCAAGAGTCTGCTGAGGATAGAAGAGCGAGGGAGACACTAGAGCGTAGCACTAAAAGAATAGGACAGTGTCTTGAAATTGGCCTATTGTGGAAAGTTGATGATCCCTGGTTTCCGAACAATTTCCCTATGGCCTTAAGGAGGTTAAAGCAGTTGGAAAATAAATTACAAAAAGACCCGAAATTGTATGAGAACTTTTGTCGTCAAGTTGAACAGTATGTGGAAAAAGGATATGCGCATTTGGCTACCTACAATGAATTAAATAATTCCGCCCCCGATAAATACTGGCACTTGCCGCTTAACGTAGTTTTGAATCCCAAAAACCATAAAAAATCCGGCTGGTCTGGGATGCAGCCGCATCGGTAAAAGGAGTGTTATTAAACTCACAACTGTTGGCAGGCCCTGACATTCTGGTTTCTCTAGTGTTCGTCATTGTTGGTTTTCGACAGCATAGGATTGCATTTGGCGGAGACCTGCGCGAAATGTATCACCAGGTGAAAATTAGGGCCGAGGACAAGCAAATGCAACGTTTTCTGTTTCATAAGAATTCTGACTAGCCGCCCAGCACTTACGTCATCGACGTTGCTACATTTGGGTCAACCTGTTCACCCTCGTCGGCCCAATTTGTAAAAAATCAAAATGCAAAAGAGTATGCAGTGCAGTATCCCGAAGCAGCCGAAGCGATAATTAATTAATAATTAATCACTATGTCGACGATTATTTCGACAGTGTCGATACTGTCGAAGAAGCGATTCGCCGTTCAAAACAAGTGAGCTTCGTACACTCGAGAGCAGGGTTCGAGATAAAAAATTGGCTATCTAATTCTCACGATGTCTTACACGGCCTCGGTGAGCAGCAAGCTATGCAAGATGTTCATTTTAGCCGAGATAAGGAAACGAATAACGAAAGAGTACTCGGAATTGTTTGGAACCCGAAACGGAATGAGATTTCATTCTCCACTCACCAAAGAGAAGAGTTTCAGCCGTACATGAGTGGCGAAAAACGACCAACAAAAAGCAGTGCTAAGCAGAGTAATGGGGTTCTTCGATCCATTGGGTCTATTGTCCCCATTTACCATACACAGAAAAATGATAGTACAACACCTCTGGAGATCTGGTTGTGATTGGGATAATGAAATAAGTGACGACTGCTGGGTGTTGTGGAAACGGTGGATTGCACTAATCAGACAGGTGGATGAAGTTAGAATTGCTCGATGTTATCTTGGTGACGCAATGTCCTCTTCAGTTGAATCTCTTGAAGTGCATAGATTTTCTGACGCGAGTGAATACGCCTAAGGCTGTGTAGCCTATCCAGGGTGTCGATTTCCTGGAGAAACCTGGAAAATCAGGGAATTCATTTTTGGATCAGGAAAATCAGGGAATATCAGGGAATTTCAAATGCTATCAGGGAAATTTTATTTACCCGGAAATATTGTTGATCAACTTTGGAATCGAATCAAATTTCATGTAAAATATACGCAGATTGATCGGTTGAATTAAAACTTGTCACATGTCTAGTGGCGATTCGATTATCTTTCAGTTTGTCGTAGATTTTTTATTTGTTTTGCGCCGTACGATTGTCAGACTTCACTCGCTATAGTGCTCGAAATCGGCAATGGCAGGCCTCACGCACTTCACGGTGCAGACATCAAGAGCCCAAAGTGGGATACAGTCTGTTATTTACACGCGATCTACAGCGTTTTCACCAATTGTAGAATTTTACACTCAGATGATCCAAGCATTGATTATCTTCCTTCAGCGTCCATGATTCATGTCCGTTAAGGGTTACCGGGAGCATTACGTTCTGTAGAATTTGCGTTTATGCGAGTTGACAACCTTCAGAACTGGTTCAGCTGGTTACGTAATACGCAGAAAGCTTACATGTTTCTTTGTTCTGACGTGATCCGCAGTGAGCCCGCGACTGTTGGCCTAGTTCTTCTCATCTGTCATTTACTGGCATTCGACATTAAACAAGCTGTTACACTGTCTTCCACACGTTGTGCCTATCACTTCCTTCGTAGTTGTTGGCGCCATGGAGGATCCTCCACAGCCCTCTTACATCTTATTCCTTTTCTTCCTGCTGTTCCGCGATTCGTAGATCAAGCTTTCTGGTGTACTCCACTGCAACGTCATATGCTGTAAACCGCTTAATGTTGAAATGCAACATCTTCTCAGTGCGAGCCTTCACCGATTTCGATAACCTTGCGCGGATCTTACGACGAGATAGTGGTCAAAGTCGATAAGAAAATACCGTACATTGATGACTTCCAAAAAGTATCGAACGTTAAGGATCGGTCTGGGAGTTAGAGTTTTGAATTTTCAAGTCGTACGCACCCCATAAATCCTATCGAGCCTGTCATCGAATTCGTCGCTAGTAAAGCAATGTCAATATAGCAAGTCTTGGGCTTAAACCGTCAATAGACATTACCCTTCTTTATCGACAGGCTTCGCAGCCGGTTGTTAGAGTTCAGGAAAATTACGGGGTCAGTGCAACGATCTTACTGACTCTATCTAGCAAAAACCGCCTAGCCGAGATTCGTACACGACTGGCTTGTTAGATCAACATCGTACCTCGAAGCTAACTGCGCGGTTCAATTCATCCCTACTGTGTTACCTGACTCACTGCGCATAGCGTTGTATTCGCGGTATCGTGTTGGTTCGAAAGGTTTCGAAAAATATCGCCCTTGTATCGAAAATATCGTTGATTTTGATCACTAAAAATAACATACTTAAACGTTATATTGCAAGTGCTAGTAGTACGCAATAATTGTATTGTGAAACTGAATTGTTATTTATGCAACTTTTTACAAGTTAAATGCAATAACAAAAGCACAACTTATAAAAAATCGGTTGTTATCGATATTAGCTGCATATGCGTTATAAACGAATAAAACGCATGGTGACGTTTTATTTCAATAACACGCATATTCGCAGTGAGTCAGGTAAAACAGTAGTATCATCAGATTTATGATTTGTTGGTGAGTATACGTAAGCTGTAGTTGAAGAATTTGCCATATATGGTCATCGGACCGAACGGTCGGCCACCGAACTTCCTTCGAGTCAATGCAGGTCTCAAGCCTTGATAGTTGCAATCCGAAATCATGACACCCAGCTTTAGTCTTAACTTCGCATACTGTCCACCATTGAGGGTTAAAATATTTGCCATTTGGACATTTGCTAACAATATATCTAGCTAAACTTTTGCCGTACCTCGAAGCCAGCAAAACGCACAGTTTTGTACCAAAAATCTTAAGTGAATCATCTCCTTAACCCCATACATTTTGCAGCAGAGATAATAAGCTGAAACTTCCAGGATACTTTTGTTTTAGTTCAATTAAAAAACCGCAGACATGTGTCCACCTTTCGGCAAAGTTACTAGTTTGAGCGTTCTGAAAGTTAGCAAGATTTGTTATGTTTACACGGCTGTAATTTTGTTGTATGTAACATCTAAGCTTTGTGGAAAACAGATCGATTAGATTATTTCCCAATCTTTGTTTCTTTGGATTCAAGTTGGTACCTTAAACATAATTGTCCCTATAGAATCGATAGAAAAGTGCGTTGCGTTTTCGAAACGCTGGTAAGAAATAGGTTAAGAATCTTTGATATGTGTTCTTAAAACACGAAGAAATCTAGCTTTAGTTAGCAGGTCGCATAAGCCATGGTAAAGGGTAAAAAACTAAAGCCAGAAATCGCCCAAATAAGCTTTATACTCGAGTTTTGAGGGTCAGGGAAAAATATTTAATGCATCAGGGAAAATTAGGGACAGTCAGGGAATTTTATTTTTGGATTTGAGTCGACACCCCTGCGTGCATGCATCAATGGAACTGTTCGTTGCAGTTTGATGATGTCACGTGCGAAAGTCGCTCCAATTAAACGCCAATCGATTCCTCGCCTCGAATTAATGGTGGCTGTCCTGGGGGCACGGATGAAGGATACAATTCAGCGTACACATACTTTGAAAATATCTCGGTATATTTTGTGGACCGATTCCTGAACTGTTTGTAGCTGGATCAAATCAGATCAGCACAAATTTAAACAATTTGTGGCCTTTAGAGTAGGCGAATTATTGAAATTAACTAGCTTGACTGACTGGAGGTACAAAACTTAATTCGGCGGATGTGTTGACTAAGTGGGGAAGAGGGTCGCCACTTGAGAGCGACGGTGAATGGTTTACTGGCCCATCCTTTTTGTATGAAGAAGAAACACACTGGCCGGTAAATCAAATTGAAGTTGAGAATACAGATGAAGAAGCGAGGAGTGTCTTTTTATTTCACGGGCTGATTGACGTTCAAACGGTTTCTCGGTGGACAAAGTTGCTACGAGTGACGGTGATCGTGCTGCGATTCATTGACAATTGTTTGCTGAAGCGACGTGGTTGCCCGATAGTAACATTCACGGCGACCGAAAATCAACAGCGTTTAATTAGGCAGGCAATCCGCTGGGGAAATCTAGTTGTCTTCACAAGTTGTGTCCGCTAATAAATAATGAAGGTGTGCTAAGAGTGGACGGCAGAATGGGAAGGTCACCCTCAATTCCATTCGATAAAAAATTTTCAATCATTCTGTGTAGAAAACACAAAGTAACTGAAATGCTGGTACAATTTTATCATGAGAAATATGATCATGCGAACCGCGAAACAGTGGTGAATGAGCCACGACAAAAATTCTGGATATCAAACATACGGGCTGCTATTCTGAAAGTGATGCGTAACTGAATTTGGTGCGAGGTGAATCGGTGCAAACCATAGACTCCGATGATGGGTCCGCTACCTGTGCAAAAGACAGCGCCGCTGGTTCGACCGTTCAGCGCAGGTGGAATAGATTATCTAGCACCTGTTAAAGTAACAATTGGTCGTAGAAAGGAAAAAAGGTGGGTCGCTGTATTCACACGTTTGGCCGTGCGAGCCGTGCATTTGGAGGTAGTCCACAGCCTTACGACGGAATCCTGTTTTATGGCGATTCGGGTGTTTGCCCCTGTAAGCGTGGCATGCCCACTGAAATATTTTCAGATAACGCTACGTGTTTCAAAGGAGCTGACGCTGAAATGCAGAGGATTCGAAAAAAGATAAATAGCGATTGTGCAGATAAAATATCTAGTGCCACTACGACATGGAACTTCAACCCCCCCCCCCCCCCACTGAACCCCCCTGTTAAAAGACGGATGGGTCTCAGTAACCATAGAAAAAATTCTTCTCGAGTTTTGTGGAAATTTGTATTTCATTTGTATAGCAGCCCCCTCTCTTACGCCCTCCACAAAATTGCTCCTTACCCCCTCCATAAAATTGCTGGTCATGTTCTCTATCCAACGACATATAAATTGTTCAGTTTCGTTCAGTTGTTTAGTAGTTATTACCATTTGAAATCTTTCAATCAAATGTTACACTTCTATTTTCGTTTTCACAAAGTGCTACCCAGTCCCAATATAGTTAACAAAGACGTAATCTTTTTACGATGGCACGGAAGCAAGAAAAAGTGAAAGACGCAGTCCTACGTCAAAATCTGTTCCATTTGTCTTACATAATTTTGTTCGTTTGATTTTCGTTTGGTATACGTAATGAATTATCATTGTTTTTCTTCCCGAAGACCGAAAAAAATCATGGATCGATTTCTATATTCTATAATTCCTCACAGTCAAACATTTAGAATACTATCTCTAATTGCGAATACATAATCATATCATGTAGTTGAAAACCGTAAAAATAAAATTATGCAAATAACGATTTTTTATATTCTTGAAAAAATTTCAACTTTTGAAACCTTAATGTATAAATTTCATTCATTTAAATTTTTTCTAATTCTTATAAGTTTCAATTTTATTTTAATGCATTTATCATTTATTGTTACGAACAGGCAAAGCTTGTCCTAATGGCCCTTATTAACTAATAATGTGAATGTATTCAAATTGATCACGATCGGTGAATTTGAATACATTCAATTCGATTCGATCAATTTGCAGGGTGTCGATTTCCTGGAAAAACCTGGAAAATCAGGGAATATCAGGGAATTCATTTTTGGATCAGGGAAATCAGGGAATATCAGGGAATTTCTAAATTCTATCAGGGAAATTTTGTTTACCCGGCAATATTGTTGATCAACTTTAGAATCAAATCAATTTTCGTGTAAAATATACGCAGATTGATCGGTTGAATTAAAATTTGTTACATGTCTAGTGGCGAGTCGATTATCTTTCAGTTTGCCGTAAATTTCTTATTTGTTTTGCGCCGTACAATTGTCAGACTTCACTCGCTGTTGTGCTCGAAATCGGCAATGGCAGGCCTCACGCACTTCACGGTGCAGACATCTAGAGCACAAACCGGGATACAGACTGTTATTTACACACGATCCACAGCGTTTTCACCAATTGCAGAATTTTACACTCAGAAGCCCCAAGCATTGATCATCTTCCTTCAGTGTCCATGATTTATGTCCGTTAAGGGTTACCGGGAGCATTAACGTTCTGTAGAATTTGCGTTTATGCGAGTTGGCAACCTTCGGGACTGGTTCAGCTGGTTACGTACTACGCAGAAAGCTTACATGTTTCTCTGTTCTGACGTGATCCGCAGTGAGCATGCGACTCTTGGCCTGGTTCTTCTCATCTGTCATTTTCTGGCATTCGACATCAAACAAGCTGTTACACTCACCCTTATTCTGCGAGGCGAGTGAAGTAACTAATTTGGAGTCATCGCGAATGAGGTGATAATTGTCACCTAGGTGACTCACTTTGTCACCTAGGTGACTCACTTTATCACCTAGGTGACTCACTTTGTCACCTAAGTGACTCGCTTTGTCACCTAGGTGACACGGTTTGTCTCTTAGGTGGCACGGGGTTGTTACCTAGGTTACACGGTTGTCACCTAAGTGACAGCACTCAATTCGACTCGCCGTGGCGAGTCACGGCAAGAGACAATTATCGTATTGAGTCACGTGACTCGCAGAATAAGGGCGATTATCTTCCCCACTTGGTGCCTATCACTTCCCTCGTAGTTGTTGGCGCCATGGCGGATCCTCCACAGCCTACTTACGTCTTATTCCCTTTCGTCATGCTGTTCTGCGATTCGTTGATCAAGCTTTCTGGTGTACTCCACTGCAACGTGGAGTGGATCTGCGTGGATCTTACGACTAGATAGTGGTCAAAGTCGCTAAGAAAAGACTGTATATTGTGACTTCCAAAAAGTATTGACCGTTAAACAGGATCGATCTGGGAGCTAGAGTCTTGAATTTTCAAGTCGTGCGCACTCCATAAATCCTTTCGAACCTGTCATAGAATTCGTCCCTAGCAAAGCAAAGCAAAGTCTTGAGCATTAACCGTCACTAGACATTATCCTTCTTTATCGACAGACTTCGCAGCCGGCTGTTAGAGTACAGGAAAATTACGGGGTCAGTGCAACCATCCTACTGATTCTATGTAACAAAAATCGGCTAGCCGAGTTTCGAACACAACTGGCTTGTTAGATCAGCATCGTACCTCGAAGCTAACTGGGCGGTTCAATTCGTTCCTAGTATCGTCGAATTTATGATTTGTTGGTGACTATACGTTGATTAAGCTGTAGTTGAAGAATTTGCCTTAATTCTCAACACCCATATACGGTCATCAGACCGAACGGCCGGCCACCGAACTACCTTCGAGTCATTGTTGCTCTCAAGCCTCGATAGTTGCAATCCGAAATCATGACACACAGCTTTAGTCTTATAGTCTTAACTTCGCATACTGTCCACCATTGAGGGTTAAAACATTTGCCATTTGGACATTTTATAACAATATATCTAGCTAAAGTTCTGCCGTACCTCCCGTACCTGCCGTGCCAGCAAAACGCACATTTTTGTACCAAAAATCTTTGAGGAATCATCTCTTTAACCCCATACTTTTTGAAGCAAAGATAACAAGCTGAAACTTCCAGGAAAGTTTTGTTTTAGTTGAACTGAAAACCCGCAGACATGTGTCCGCCTTCCAGCGGCAAAGTTACTAGTTTGAGCTGACTGATTTGTTATGTTTACGCGGCTGTAATTTTGTTGTATGTAACATCTAAGCTTTGTGCAAAAACAGGTCGATTAGATTATTTCTCAATCTTTGTTTCTTTGGATTCAAGTTGATACCTCAAACATAACTGTCCCTAGACTCGATAGAAGAGGGCGTTTTCGAAACGCTGGTAAGAAATAGGTTAAGAATCTTTGATATGTGTTCTTAAATCATGACGAAATCTAGCTTTACTTTTCAGCAGCTCGCATAAGCCATGCTAAAGGGTTAAAAACTTAAGCCAGAAATCGCCCAAATAAGCTTGATATTCGAGTTTTGAGGGTCAGGGAAAAATATTTGAAGCATCAGGGAAAATCAGGGAAAGTCAGGGAATTTTATTTTTGGATTTGAGTCGACACCCTGAATTTGAATACATTCACATAAGTGCACGGTGATTAAAACCAAATCATATTAACTAATAAAGAAAACGTCGAAACATAGACACAAATATTAAACGTAATACTTGTTGAGACAAATTAAAATCGAACACTGACGAGACTCGGTTGAACGACCTCTGCAAACCAGCGATGGCGCTGTTGGCACTGTAGTTGGTGCGACGAAAAAATAGATTTAGTAGGGGTAGCCTCCACAGTACTCTCGTTGGTGCATTCAGGTTGATTTGACAAAGGATGGTAGGGCAGTCGATGTTGGATGTCAAAGTGTCCGAGACAACCATGGCGCGTGCTGTTTCTCGGTGAAGTTCGAGAGTGTCGATACGAATGAGCGGACAGCGATCCTCGTATCGCGTGTTTCTCATTGGTTGCCATGGAAGCCTTCGAAGAGCGTAGCATAGGAACCGACGCTGGATACTTTCGATGCGGTAGATAGCATTGTTGTAGTGCGGGACCCATACTACAGAGCCGTATTCTAGAGAGACTCGAACTAGTGACCCGTAGAGCGCTACCAAACATTCTATGCTGTTGATGTCACGTGTCATTCGCATAATCAGGCCTAGTTGTCTAGAGGCCTTGGCAACAATGAAAGATATGTGTTGTTTGAAAGTGAGCTTTACATCAAGCAACACGTCGAGATCCTTTACTTGTTAGACGTGCTGGATTGGAATCCCATTTAGTGTGTATTGGAAGTGTAGCGGGTGATTTTTCCTCGAAAATGTGATGAGCGAACATTTGGTTGGATTTAGCAGCATTCGATTATTCTCGTATCAGCTAGCAAAGGCATTAAGCTGTTACTGGAGAAACAACGCATCGTCAGTGTTATGAACTGCGTAAAATAACTCATCCGCAAATGCGAGACGCAGTGTTGAAAATTTCATAGCAGCAAAAAACTCAATGAGGATTTCAAGCACATGAAATGTCAACCTTGATCACAAGCACGAAACTCACATAATATTATTACGAATTTCTCTCGCTTTTATACGCGATGTCTCTTTGCTATGCGATGTGAACCAAATTCAGCTGTAAGCATTTTGCTTCATTCTTCCACAGCTGGCATATTGCATACAACGAACTAGAGAGCAAAAGAGAATCTACCGTCAGAGAAAACATCAGCAGCGAAAAACGTATAGCACATAATCATGAATTAATTATGGCAAACATATTGGCGACATTTTCATAACTAGAAAGTAACAAGCCTAATAAGAATTAGATAAACATTAAATGTGCGTTTTAGTTTACCTTTGCGATTTATTTAGAGATTCATTCCCTTACGCTCACTTACAGCTAGTGTTCGACATCGGAACGAAAATTGAAGTCCGGGTTTCGGTCCGGTCCGGGTGAAAAATAGGAACGAATTTTTTAGGTCCGATTTCGTTCCGGTCCGATTTAGCTCTGTTCCGGTTCCGGTCCGATTCCAGTCCGGAAGTCCGAAATTGTCCGGATGCAAAATTTACCAGTTTAAAAAAAGGTAAATGTCAAAGGCAAAGTTTTGAATGTGTGGAACCTTCTATAACTTCTAAACGCTATCCGGCCCCTTGAAACGGATCACTTAAAAAAATTAAAAACTGCGGCACCATTGACTGGTGCTTGGTAGCTTATGTGGAAAATCATGGAAATCATGGAAAATTCCTAAATTAAATTATTTTCTGCTTGACCTACTCTTTTTTCGAAAATTTAAACGCATTCCAAAATGGTGCACTTTCCGACATAAAAGTCAGTTTTTAATTAAAAAATTGTCTTTCACCACATCTAAAATTCAAAAATTGCAATATCGATGCAAAAACGATGGGAAAAACGAAAATAATTTTATCCGCTTTATAGAAAATCGCAGTGAGTTGTTTGTGAAATAATAGCGTACCGAAGTTAAAAATATGATTTCGATAAAAACACAATTAAAGTTTTTATGCACTCAAGACACGTTTGATACAAACAGAAGCAACCAATAAAATTTTTTCCATTCAATTCTACTATGATGATTAGCAATTATGAGAATTTTCAAAATTATCATACAAAGGTTCTCAGAAATTCATGAAATTTGGCAGCGAGCACAGTTTATGTTCTTTTTAATGAAAATTAATTTAAATTCTTAATTTCTTGGACATCAATTTGTTTTATGAAACTGCAAAAAAAAAATCTCAGCCACTTAGCAAAAATACCAGTTGGAAAAAGTTTTTCTCAAAACACACAAATAAATTATCCAATAAGAAGAAAATACAGCGGACTCTCGGAAAAGTTAATTGTTCGCAAAAGTTAAGTGAATATTAGCTCCCATGCTAAAAAGTTAATTTGCCTTAACTTTTCTGAGAGTTTGAATTTTTTGGTTGTCCAAAGCGTCCATTCACACACTGTGTTTTCCTTCTATCTTTATTTCTCATGTTTCGATTTTTTGACGCCTTTTCACAGTTTCATACAGAGTCTCATCATAACTGGTATTAAATTAAACTCTTGTACCGGACAGTTGTAGCAAGAGTTCAATATGGACACATACTTATCTCAGGATTTTTGACAACATACTGGCAAAGCGCAAACTTTTTCTACTGTTAAATTTAGGTCACTTTGCACTATATGTTGAATTATTTGCAGTTGTATATTTCGAAATAACCATCAAACGATCCCAAAACGTATCTATTATCTCACTTTTTTCTACATCTACTATTTAGTAATCACCAATTTGACGGCTCGCAAAAATTTGACATGAATCAATGACAGCTCGCTACTGGGATTTCACTTGCATTTTGTCTGCAAGTTCCTTGTATTTCGCGTTTCTGATGCAATCTGCAATACTACTTTCACTCAAGTGTGTAAAATATGGAGCGATGTTATAACTCTTATCAAAGCGAAACGAATGAACTGCCAACTGCCAGAATGTTGGTGATTTGTGATAAAAAAAACCGATTTATTCCACCTATTGGTGAAAGGAACCTTTGTTATACCATATCATTTGTCATTTGAGATAGAAGTCGACACGCCTTCGGAACATAATTAAACTTTTTGATAACACTCACTATGGTAGTTATCATCAACACACATGCATGTGTATGTAATATACTGATAAATTTGCATAATATTTGAAAGCAATCAAAAAATGTCTTCCTATTATTTGTAATTTGTTATTTTGAGATAATAGCGGGGTCGCATTCTGGGGTTGGTTTATGTTAGAAACTGGCTGTTTTTCTTGCACAATTTATACGACTACCAATGGTCTAGTTGTGCAATTTCGAGTACTTGGAGGTGTCGCATGACGCATTTGTTATGATTCAAGGTGCTTCTATGTTCAAGTTTCATATATTCCGGGACTTGTTCCAGACATATCTTCGGAACGGTACATCCGTTCCAAATTCTGTTCAATAGAGTTCTTCTAGGCCACAAAACTTTGGGGAGCCTTTTATCTTCAGAAATGTTGAGCCCAGAGTATTTTTCGGTACGTGGTCTCGTTGAGAATTTACAGTAAAACTGTGGGATCGCTTGAAGGGAAGTGCAATGCTGTACCTACAATAGTTTAAACGCGCTCTTCTCGAAACCATATGATTTCAGCGACGGTGCGTGTATCTCAGTATCTAGAGGACCGATTTGGCTAATTTTTGTTTTGACGTGTAAAAATTAATTATCTAAATTGTGACGTAGCCGCTTTTCGATATCTCAATTTTTCAATTTTCGCTGCATTTTTAAAAAAATCGTCACTCTTCGCAACCAGTAAGAGGTAGATAGTTACTATGTACAGCAAAGTTGCTTATTTTAATGTGTTCTACAACTTTTGTGGAGACACTGTACTTTTTTGGACGCATTTAAAAACACAAAAATTTGTAACGCCCTAATAGGTAGATCTACGGCCACCCTAATAGTGTAGAAAGTTACGCCATATTTTTTAAATAAACTCTTTCAAAGACACACTACCTGTAAAATTAAGCATTTTTGCGCTAGAGCACATGATCGCGTGTTTTTCTATTAGGTTCATATCAGTAAAGTTTGCTTAAATAATTTCATCAATGTTTTTCAAATAACTTTTGATTGGTAAAGCCAATTCTAATGAAATTTGGCAGATATGTTCACAGCGTTAAGGCCTCTCGTTTGATACTAAGATAACTGAAATCTGAATAATTATCTGGTTAAAATCGTTACGCTCTAACTTTAAAATTATACGTTCAATCAAAAAACAAATCAATAGTGATCTATGAGGCTATATTACCTACCAAATGAGCCTAATAGCGCACAAATCGGTTTGGCCATCTCTGAGAAACGCTCGACTAATTGACACCTTGAAAAAGCACATTTTTAAGCATAACTTTTGAACCGCTTGATTGTTTCCGATAAAACTCTCTCAAAAAATTTGCAGTAACAAGAGCCTTCATTTGATACTAAAATTGTTGAAATCGGTTGAGCGGTTCCGGAGAAAATCATGTCACGTAATTTTAACATTTTTGCTTATAACTTTTAAACAAAATGTCGGACCACAAAACCATTCAATAGTGATCTACAAGGTGATAACACCTTTCAAATAAGCGTAATAGCAAACGAATCGGTTCAGCCATCTCCGAGAAACAGACGACTAAAGTCAAGCGTCACACACACACACACACACACACACACACACACACACACACACACACACACACACACACACACACACACACACACACACACACACACACACACACACACACACACACACACACACACACACACACACACACACACACACACACACACACACACACACACACACACACACACACACACACACACACACACACACACACACACACACACACACACACACACACACACACACACACATACACACACACACATTGCTCAATTCGTTGAACCTTATCGATTGGTATATGTGACTCGGCCCGCCGGGCCTCGGATCAACTTTGTGTTTTTCGACCAACTTTTAAACCTTTGTTATAGTATAACAAAGGTAAAAATCATTTGTTTTTTCACAAATTTATTCTTTTGAGTATTGCTTCGCTCTACGCGAGTTTAAACCGGTGGAAAATCATATGCTGCTGTGCGTTTTGAGCTGGAGATGAGGTTTGTAGTATGCTGATCGATAATGGTTAGGGTACTGCAGATCAATCTCCAGCATAAACGTACAGCAACAGTGAATCTATCTCGTATTTTACAAGAGGGAAAAGCAATTATTGCTTTGGTTCAAGAACCGTATTTCAAAAGAGGTAATTTCTATTCTGGCAATCTCTTGAATCCTGTTTTCTGTGTTTTTAGTAAAACAGGGATGGGAAATCCAAGGGAAATGTCACGAGCATGCATAGTTACAAATAGTGCAATAGATGTAAGCTATCTGTCCGATCTTACAATTCGTGATATTTGTATGTCGATTATCCAGTGAAAATGAAATTCCCTGACTTTTCCAGGTTTTTCCAGGTCTATTTCGAAAAAATCCAGACGCAAAATACCTCGTTAATTTCTCTTTATAAAGTGTTTATTTGGCCTAATTGGTTGTTTACTCTGAGTCCTTTTGTCTGTTTGGTTACATGCAATGCTTGGGTATAAGTCCGCTTCAAATATTTAGCTATGCAAAACAATTATAAAAGTTGACCTTTAGTTTGAAACATAATTTGAAGAAATTTTGTGTTACAAAGCCCGATTTGTCTGAGCATCTATTTCGATTGGTTATCAAAATTCGAGGAAATAATTGTTCCTCAGGATTTTTTTTTAATGCCAAATGACACAACGATGGATTGAGCAACGCAGCATCATTGTATTATTTGTTTATATTCGACCTTCTTGCAACCAACTTTTGATATTCAGGAAAAATTCGGGTTTGCGACTCTATCAACTCTCTGCTCGCAGTCAAGTTTCAAAAATCTAACGGATTTGTTAGACTAAATGAGAATTTTGAGGCTAAGATGGTTTTTCATTCAAATACGCAATAAGCGTAGGTTTTCACTAGTGATCGACATGAGAATAAAAATTAAAGTCCGGGTTCTGACCTGTTCAGGTTGAATATCGTAGCAAATTTTCAAATGCTGATCTTTTTTCAGTTTGATTAGTCCTCGTTTAAGTTACAGTTCGATCTCAGTCCGGAAGTTTGGAATTGTCTAGAGGCAGCATTTGCTTAAAATAAGCAAATGTTCTGTTTTTTTTTTCTAAATATCAATGAATATTTCTTCTCGAAGCATCGAAGAGTGCTTTAACAATCTTGCTGGATTTGCCGCAGTGAAAACTGAAAAAGTATTGTTCTGTGTCAACATCCACCAGCCTGGTATGGACTTTTCATGTCACTTTCCGTACAAAATAAGCAAATTTCTATACACAACTTTTGATCTAACTATCCGATTAATATCGAAGAATTCAAATGATATTAACCCTCTAGTGCCCAAATTTTTGATTTGCTTGAAAAAAATTTAAAATGCTCATTTCGTGGCCAGAATAATGGAAAAAATATTCTCTAATTACTAAGTTCAGGAATAGTTTGATTATTTATAAAAATTCGTAACCCGCCAATTGGCGGGGTTGGGCACCTGGGCGTAAAAAAGTTGCAAAATCAAATTTTTCGATTTAATTCGGGACATCGATTTCAGAACATCTATAACAGTGCTAGTATTTATGGAACTAGTTATAATGAGCTTCAACTGAAATTTTTGACCATATGGCCGATTCCAGGTCCCGGACAAGTTCCTTCGAAATCCGTTCCGTGCTTGAATCAGAAAAGAAACCCTCCCCGGGCCCGGAACCGATTATACGGCCTCTGTGAGACATGAGATGATCACCAATCGCTATTTTGTCGAGTGCTGATATTTTTTGATACGCGACACGACATAATTTACTGATGCTGAAATGTCCCTTTATGGGAACCGGTTCCGGATTTATAATGTCCCCCCGGATTCGGATGGCGCACACCATGGCTCATAACTGCGGCAAAGTAACTGATATGTCCACAACCGATGATATGTTTACAAAAATTAACAGATTTCAAACAAGCTTTAAATATTTGGCAACTTTATCTAAAAAAGCCATGTCACGGTCGCCCAAGTAACTCCGAAATAACTCCGGGACCATATGACATATGGCTATTATCTATAGATATTATGAAAATAGCAAATATTTCCGGAAAAATTCCCAAATTTGGTGAAAAAATATTGAAAGATAAAAAAGTTACGGCCATTTTAGTGAATTTTGCAGTTCTAAAAATGAAGTAGACCCTAGAGGGGTTAATCGAAGCGTCTTGCGGAGGAAAGCTAGACTTGACTACCATCTTGAATGCATCATTGAATCTTCTTACCCGTAATACTGTCGGCGGTGACCAGAGATCCCAAATATATGAACTCATCAACCACTTCCAGTTCATTGTTGTCTATAGTCATTGCCCGTGGGAAGCGAATCTTTCCAAACAGACACAGAAACAGTTGTTTTTTTTTTCAAATTTGGCAATGAATTCAGCAGAATCACCACGATCTTGCCTATTGATGTCCTTATCAGTAAGCAGTTTGCTTTTGGGGATTCTATTACTCCGTATATTCCTCTCGTTCCTCTCGAGTGGAGATATAAAATCAATGGTAATGTCGTATAATAATAATCGAAAAATATGATTTTTAAAATCCGGCAAAATTTTAGAAAGGCGAACAACAACATTAGTAGCTGCTCTCAAGTCAGGATTGCCTACACCATAATATGCTTTGAAACTGTAACCTTTCAAAAACCTTTAGAGTCTGATAGAACATGAAACTTAAATCCTCATTTATGTGATTTCTAATCTAATCTAATCTAATCTCACACTAACGCAGCCAATTCTTGAAGGCATCCTGGAAAATGACTTGAATCAATCATTTTTCTTGTCAACGGCCAGGCCAACTGCGCAGCATGTACCGCAGAGAGAATTCCAAGGAATCAAGTGGAACCAGAAAAATATCTAATTCCATTAAACTCCTTGAAATCAAGGGGAAGGAAGAAAGCGTGGACCTCCCGTACCAAACGCTTCCCGTATACATAGATAATGATTTATTTACAATCGTTGGGAGTATCTTTGCTAATAAACGTTAAGTGATACTCCGGATCCTCAGGGATGAACTAATGGTATTTAGACCAGAAGCCAGGCTGCAATTGGCCAAGGATATAGCGCCTTATTTCGCTCTCTGAAAATAGCTTAGTTTGCCAAAAATATTAGTTTAAATCATATAATACTTGAAAATAAAGTCGTGTGGTTTAATGGTTGCCTAAAACTACATTTGTAAGGTTAGGAACTGAAAACCGCACGACCCCGCACCTCCTAGCTTGGCTACTCAATTATACAAATTGAAGTATTTCCAGGTATGGCCACGTGGAGGCGCTAGGTAGGGGCTTGGGATGGCTAGAGCTATGTTGGGCGCTTCTTCCTAGTTGCCTTCCCCATTTCATACCCTTAAATCCTCATTTATGTGATTTGTTTGATAAATTGGGTTTTTCATTTTTGTAGCACACATTTGTCCACTATAATCTTTTATCGACTGGTAATTCATTCAATTTGTTCATTAACACAAACTTATTAAGGGGAAACCGAAAGTGGCTCAAAGATGGCTGGATAAATGGCTACCATTCGAAGCATGTATTGTTTTGTGCCTTAAAAATGCATCTGTATTGGCAGAGCACGCTTTCGCCACGTAATCAGTGCTTCCAGCGCTGTTATAATGTCCTAAAACTTGTAATTCAATTTATCGATCTGCTATGTATCAATAAACGCTCAGCAAAACATAATTGCTAATGGAAAACAAATTTAACTGATCATACGTGTTCATAAAAGCGACCAATGTATAATTTGGAATTAGTTAATAGATATTTGGTTACGCGCATATTTCGTTGAACTAGCGATTTCCGAAAAAGCTGCAACACAGTATCAAACTTTCGTCACATCAATGAGCTTTTAAAGAGCTTTCAACTTTCGCCGCATCGATGAGCTTAGAGTGAAATAAACAAACAAAACGCAACCGCAGGAATCAAAAACGCAATCCGATGCAAGCGGATTAATTAAACATCCTAGTGATCCTACGCATTATTCAGTTGCTGCTGTTAATTTTGATTGAATCGGAATGCCTTGATAAAGAAAACAAACCCTTTTGCGGGATGTTTGTAGTCAGTGCGGTTGGCTGCGGATCAGCTGTTTATGTTTGCAAGCTCCGCTATTTGACATATATTACCAATACTAATGCAATATTCAAATAAACGTTTAGGTTTTTAACGAACACATGAGATGTACAGTACAGTGTTTGTCGCACTAACACAATAACGTTAGCCACTTTCGGTTCCGCCTTAAGCGGTATAGATTAAAATTTGCGGTTTTAAAATGGTCTATGATAGATCCCATTTTGAATAATATTGTCTTGCTTATCAAGATTTTGTCGTTAAGCAGTAAAATTCGCCGGGTTTCATTGAATCTGTTTCTTGGTCATATGGTTATAGTTTTCAAATACCATAAAATGCAAAAATGCTTTGTGATATAGCTATAAAGCGTTATATTGCAGCTCGTCAAAAAGGCACACTGAAAATTAGGTGATAAGTCCTCTAAATTCCTCTTCAATATTAATGCCACTGCATGCTTGTGTATTTTTAAAGGCATATAAAAGAAGCTAACAAGGCCTATAACAATAATTTGTAACTTAAACTCGAAAAAAATCAATAAATACAACGAAAACAACACGTTGTCAAATTACCAAAAAAAAGTTGACGTTAATGCCCAACCCCGCCAATTGGCGGCCAGTTCCTAAACTTTTTATCGCAAATTTTCTTTTTTACCATGAAGTACAACTTATCAGCTACTCACCAATAATTTTTTTGTTCATTTATTCCAAGAAATAAGCAATTTACAACAATTTGAATTTCACTCTGCAGAGCAAAATAATTTTTTTCTCAGTTTTCTGGCATTTTTCAAGTTTCGCACGAAATATCTGTTTCAAATTAACGTAATAAAACAAATAAACCACTCGAATAGTTAGATTAGACTATAATGAGAAGGTATGGGTGGATCTCAACATAAAACGAATAAGCATAGTAGATTTACAGCGATTTTGCTGAAGCCCGCCAATTGGCAGGGTTGGGGACTAGAGGGTTAATAATGATCAATTAGATCTTGAGCCCTTCCCTTTTTTTTTTTTTTGTGGGGTGTTGAGTTGGAGCTGCTTGGCAGCTTGATTTTCAAGGCTCAACCCAAAAGAATAATAAATTTTAGCTTCTATCTTGCAACAGTACTTCCAGACGGACTAGCCTATGTCGGCCGGTTGAACACTGGTTGGCCAGTACTGTCTTTGGATAGGTTTTCAAAATAAAACAAATTGACTGTGGTGCGATGTAGTTGTTCATGGTGGCTGAATATGAGTCTGAAGGCGAGTGATAAAGTCAGATGAGTAGGTACGTCGCGTCGAACGTTTCTCCTTTCTTAACTAAGAAACAAGTCGGGAAGCAAATTTGAATTTGGTAATGCTTTAACGATTTTAAGATACTTTATAGGGTTTTAGAATTTCTAAATCTTGTCTTTTTGAGTCTTTAGAGGTAATGTCACCCACTAAAATATTGTTTTACTAACATCATGCGCATATCTCCATCAACAGTGTACATTAGAGTGTCCCAAAATAGCACTATGTCAGAAAATCTGGGGGCTCACCCCTCAAATGATAGCTTAGGGTGTCACAATAAAACTTTTATATGACGTCAACATTGGTTGCCGCGATTTAGGGGTCGCACATTTGAGTTTTATGAAAAAATGGCATTTTTCAGGAGTAAATTCAAAATAATATTTTTAGAAATGTTATAATAGATGAAACAAGGTACCTAACTATTTTTTTCACAATCATTGGGATCTCATACATTCATAAAAAAATTATGGTGGCATGTCTGGAGTCATATTTGGTTGCAAAAATTTATGGAATTTGTCAAAAATTTAAAATTTTCGAAATTTCATTTAAATAAACGTCAAAACAGGGTATCGAACACTATCTCAGAGTAACGTACCTATACTGTATAGATGGGAAATTTTATGACGAACAACTTTGCCGAAGAAAGTATGGACGTATCTTCAAATCTCGCTGAGGTATTCACGTTTTTCTGAAGGCGGGACCAAACATATTTTCGTAATTTTCAAATTTTAGTAGTTCCACGTCAAAAAGGAGAATGATAAAACTTGAAGTATGTCTTTCAAACGTTACTTACGTGTTGGATAGGAAGAAATATGCACCTTCCACAGAATTTGGCACCATTTAGGCTCAAGAATCACTTTAAAAAAGGGCGTATTTATTTTAATAGGTACTATGTTTGAAAAATTGTATCTCTCGAAACTAGGGTTGCTGCAAAATGATGCCTAAGCGTGAGTTGTAGAAAATTGATTTTTCAAACTGAAAAAATAAACACTGAAATTTTTTTTGACCCTTTTTGTACTATCAGTAGATGGTAGAATCAGCAAGGTGTATTCAGGCAAATATTAATTCTAGTTGCTAACATGGTAATATAACGCGGATAACATATGAAAACGGCACGTTTATAATAAAAATATAAAATATTTTAAACTTTTTTTTAAATATCCTAAATACGGCTGCATTTAGAAGCTAATTACAACACAAGTGAACGTGAACGTTTAGAAGCTAATTACGACAACACGTGTTGTCAAGCACATATGAAGTTGTTCTAAAATTCAAATTACATATATGTATAACGAGAAATATAAGAATAGTAATAAGAAATATAATAAAAATCTTAGGTTACAAAATATTCATAAAAGTCGTTGTTCTACAAAATCCTTTGATAAATGTTGCTCCATTTCAGAAAAAGTCTCAAAATGTATCAAATCACCACTATTTTTCCAAAAATAAATCGAGGTTACCATTTCCTGAATATTTTAATTTTACATTTTTTCCTGACTTTGGAGCATAGTGAATTTTTTTTCAGTCTTTATTTTTTCATGTTTAAAATTCATTTTTCAAAAACTCACGCTTAGGCTTCATTATGGAGCAAACCTACTTTCAGGAGATACAATTTCTCAAACATAGCACCTATTAAAATAACTTACTTACTTAATTGGCCTAACGTCTTATGACAAGGCCTGCGTAGTATAATTTCTCCATCTGTTTCGGTCCATGGCAACTGATCTCCAGTTCCGCGGGCACCCTGTGCTCGCCAGATCTCGCTCCACCTGGTCTTGCCACCTCGCTCGTTGTGCCCCTCTTCGTCTTGTTCCTACCGGATTTGATGCGAAAACCATTTTTGCAGGATAGTTGTCCGGCATTCTAGCAACATGTCCTGCCCAACGTATCCGTCCAGCTTTAGCCACTTTCTGAATACTTGGTTCGCCGTAGAGACGCGCGAGCTCGTGGTTCATTCTTCGCCTCCATACACCGTTCTCTTGCACTCCGCCAAATATGGTTCTTAGCACCCGCCGTTCGAAAACTCCGAGTGCTCGTAGGTCCTCTTCTAGCAATGTCCACGTTTCGTGCCCGTAGAGGACAACCGGTCTAATTAGCGTTTTGTACAGTGTGCACTTTGTACGGGGGCTCAGATTGTTCGACCGCAAGTGTTTGTGGAGTCCGTAGTAGGCCCGACTTCCGCTGATAATACGTCTTTTAATCTCACGGCTGGTATTGTTGTCCTCTGTTGCCAGCGAGCCAAGGTATACGAACTCGTCGACTACCTCGAACTCATCCCCGTCGATTACCACGGTGCTGCCCAAGCGAGCCCTGTCGCGCTCGGTCCCGCCCGCCAGCATATACTTCGTTTTAGACGTATTTATCTGCAATCCAATCTTCTCTGCTTCGCGTTTCAGTCTGGTGTACTGATCTTCCACCGCCTCAAATGTTCTGCCGACAGCATCCACGTCGTCAGCAAAGCAGATAAATTGACTGGATTTATTGAAAATCGTGCCCCGCATTTCGATCGCCGCTCGCCTTATAACACCTTCAAGCGCAATGTTGAATAGCAGGCAGGAAAGACCATCTCCTTGTCGAAGTCCCCTGCGAGATTCGAATGGGTCCGACAATCCACCCGAGATTCTCACACAGCACTGGATCCCATCCATCGTAGCCATGATAAGTCTAGTAAGCTTACCCGGAAAGCCGTTTTCGTCCAAAATTTTCCATAGCTCTTGTCGGTTTACGCTATCATATGCGGCTTTGAAATCGATGAACAGGTGGTGCGTGGGGACTCGGAATTCGCGGCACTTCTGGAGGATCTGCCGCAGGGTGAAGATTTGGTCTGTTGTAGACCGACCCTCCATGAAGCCGGCCTGGTAACTTCCCACAAATCTATTGGCTATTGGCGATAGTCGATGAAAGAGGACCTATTAAAATAAATACGCCCTTTTTAGAAGTGATACTTGAGCCTAAATGGTGCCAAATTTTTTGGAAGGTGCATGTTTCCTCTTATCAAAAACGTAAGTGACGTTTAGAGTAAACAGTTCAAGTTTTTTCATTTACCTCTTGCACCTGAAACTGCTAAAATTTGAAAATTACAGAAATGTGATTTGTTCCGCCTTCAGAAAACGGTGAATATCTCAGCGAGATTTAAAGATACATCTTTACTTTCTTCGGCAAAGTTGTTCGTCATAAAATTTCCCATCTTTACAGTATAGCTACGTTGCTCTAAGACACTGTTTGATACCCTGTTTTGATGTTTAATTAAATGAAATTTCGAAAATTTTAAATTTTTGCCAAATTCAATAAATTTTTGTAACCAAATATGACTCCAGACATGCCACCATAACTTTTTTATGGATGTATTAGGTCCCAATGATTGTGAAAAAAATAGTTAGGTACCTTGTTTCATCTATTATAACATTTCTAAAAATATTTTTTTGAATTTACTCCTGAAAAATGCCATTTTTCCATAAAACTCAAATGTGCGACCCCTAAATCGCGGCAACCAATGTTGACGTCATATAAAAGTTTTGTTGTGACACCCTAAGCTATCATTTGAGGGGTGAGCCCCCGGGTTTTCTGACATAGTGCTATTTTGGAACACTCTAGTGTACATACTTGATATGTGCATAATGGCAGTATATGCATTGCGTTGACGTGAATCTAAACTTTGTTCGCTTAATACTTCTAAAAACTACTGAAAAGAAAACTCAATTGATTGACAAATGTATTAATGAATTTTTGAGTTACTGTCGACCAATCTAACACCCGCTTCTAGGCAAGTTTTCATTCAGTATGCAACCATGTTATGTTTTTCGCTGAAGAAATAATAATAAACTTAGTAATATTTAAACCTATTAGAAAACATTATAAATTTTGAATATCACTGGTTCGCTTACCTTTCTCTTGCCTTTTTCTTTGTTAGCTTTACCTGGATTCTCTGTAGCCCGTCACATCACCTGAATCAGTTATTGGTCCATATTATTGTTGTTATCATGTTGTTCCAGATTCTTTTCTTGTTCAGGTCGTGTTAGTTTGTCGACATTTACTTGGTCTTCCAGCGAAAACAAACTGAAAGAAGAAAAAAAGACGAAAACCCCTTGGGCAACTGCCCTGGATAGATTAAAATTCGCGATTCGGGCAAGCCAAGTCAAAGGTAATATCTTTGTGATTAACCTTACCAAAAGCCCTGAATCAATAGAAAACAGGTATATGTATATAAATTAAGATTCGTAAATCGAATCTTCGAATCTTCGAACGTCTTGCTACCATTTGGAACGTTCTGCCAAATAAATTGATTCAAAAATACTTTTGGTAGGCTTCACCACATTTGGCATCACTAGTGTGCATCTTCCATTTGTGTAAAGATACAGACCAGCCCTGGGACCTGGTTGCAGTTAAGCAATCCTCAAGGTTATGCCATGCCCAGGGGATTAGATCTTGAGCCCTTCCCTTTGAAACCAAAGTCGATCAAATCGGTCCAACCGTGGTTGAGAAACGTGATCTGGTTTAATGCAGGTCAGTCACACATTCATGATTCGGGTATACGCGAAGACCGCCTCCCAGTTGGCGTCGAGGGCCTAATAAGCCAGTCATCGTATGTTCGAATCTCGGCTGGGAGAGGCTGTTAGAGTCAATAGGATCGTAGCAACTGGCCCTGCAATTGTCCTGTACTCAACAGCTGGTTGCGAAGTCTGTCGTATAAAAACAGAAGGTCAAGTTTCGATAACGGAATGTAGCACCTAGGCCTTGCTTTGCTTTATACGCGAATACCTTGAATAAAAAGGTGCCAGACACTTGAAGTAAATGTTATCCTGCGATGCCATAACTTTTTCGGTATATTTTCTTCTCATGCCAAAAATCCCTGACTTTAAATTAAATTCCCTGACATTCCCTGACTTTTCCAGGTTGAAACGAATTTCCCTGACATTTCCAGGTTTTCCCTGATTTTCCAGGTAATCGACACCCTGTGTACTATTACAGTGAAGCTGACTGGTGAGCGTTCCGACAAAACCTATGTGTATTGTTCGGCTTATCTGCCCCATGATGTGCCATCGCCAACTGTTGACTTCAAAAAGGTTGTGTCTTTTTGCGAGGAAAAAAGCCTTCTTCTTATTGTTGGTAGTGATGTGAACGCACATCACGTTATTTGGGGTAGTTCAAATATCAATTCGAGAGACTCCGATCTGATCGAGTACTTAAGCAGGACCAATCTACATATACTCAATGTGGGAAATCGGCCAACTTATGCGCATTCCGGTCGTGAGGAAGTGTTGAATATGAAACTCTGTTCACACAGAATTTCGCATGAATTAGATATAATTGTCGCGTACTAGATGAGTTTGAACAATCATTGTCTGATCATAAGTATATATCTTTTGATCACATAGCTGTTTCACTGAGTATTACAACTTATCGTAATCCCAAATCTCAACGAATTGGGAACTCTTCAATGAAGGACTGGCAACTAAATTCCATGGCTATTTTCCGTCTATCAATTCTCCAGCTGACTTAGAAGAGGTCGTTAAGAAAACAAATTCCCTAATAATAGTAGCATGTGAAGAAGCTTGTCCGCTTCGAACAGTGGGTGCTACAAGAGCTACGCCATGGTGGAACGCAGAACTTGCGAAACTTAGGAGAAAATGTCGAAGGGCTTGGAATCGACGTTACAGAGATGGTCACGGTCCCGCAACGGACCTTAAGATAAAATTATATGAATGACCGGATCTTCCATGCAATAACAAATACGCCACTATAGTGCATACGCTTGGTCATCCTTTATTTAGTTTTAGTGATGAATTCAATATCACAAAATGTTCAGTCTGACGTGCAGAGGAAGATGATATCTCGCGTAATTTTTAAGTAACATTGAGAGATTCTCTTTGGTCTTCCTCTCTTCCGATTATTGGCCTTGCCAGCGTTGAAAGAGATTTCGAAGGCTGCTCGCACTTACAGGAAATCTCGTGCCAAACTGTCAACGCGTGAGTGTTGACAAAAGCAAAAATACTTCCTTTTCTTTTTATCTCACGCAAAACCCTGAACAATATCAGCAACGCTGGCAAGGCCAATTACGGCGACATAAATGCATTTCAAAAAAAGTTTTCTTGACGATTAGGTAGGTAGTGACACCAGCAACCGATTTATGTAAGGCTGAAGCACGCTACTGTAATTGTACGTTTAATAAGTGTCAATAGGAAAATGCAAGCACGAATAGCCTGTGTGTATCTGTGTGAATGAATGAAAATAAGTTCTTTGATCTGATACCGCTCTCTGTAATACAGATATCATCACATGATACCTGATATCAAATCGAACTATTTCTTCGGCGCGTGTGTTTCATCTTCGCTACCGTTGCCAATATTTATCGAAATATTTTGAGTAGTAACAATGTCGCATAAGCTAAGAAGTGACCTCAATGCGAATTTATAATTGGTGCGCGTCTTTCCACGATACACCAAGTATGAGCTGCGTTTTATTACCAGCTCCGATTGGCAAAACTTCCAATTAAGGTGAAATTAGTCGTCATCAATTGTGCCAATTTCAAAAGCAGTTTTTTTGTTTAAAACAAAAATTTTGTTTATGAAAATATATTCGCTGTGTTCAGATTGACAAGAAGACATGACAGATTGACATTTTTATAAACAGAATCCCGCTTTTGGGCCGAAAAACTGCATCCAAAATTGGGCTTTCCGACGAAAAGTTAATGACTGCTAGTTTCCCGTTAAAGTGAGTGCGAAGAACGCCGTTAAGCAAGTGTTGTGCTACTGGCAGAAAACGAAAATACCAATAATCCAGGAAGCACATTGCATTACGAAAATCATATCCCTCCACGCTAAATTAACGGCACTCTGCAAGCAAATATCACGAAAGGAGAGCAAAACGCAACATAATCGAGAGACTCTCTTCTGCAAAAAGCTTGACAATCTTTTCGATATATCCAAACGCACGGCGATAACGGATATGCAGCAAAATGTTTAAAGAAAAGGGATCCAATAGTGAAGCAAGCTCTGTTGGAGGATATACAATTTCTGAAGGATCAGAAAGAAGGTCGTCGTGTATGTACTATTGCTGGTGTCGATGGAGTTCTTGCTGGCAAAATCCAGGAGAAACAGAAAGCAGAGGAGCGTAGGAAGCAAAGACAAAAGTTGCTGGAAGAACGTCGTAAGAAGAGCGAATACCAGTCAATGATAGGTAATAGTTGTTAAACATTTAGGGTATCAGGCTATTTTGATACTGGCTCACTCACACTCAACAGATATTCTTCGACATTCATTTTGGAAACACATGGTAAGCCGAAGAAAATACTCTGAAGATCGACCACTGTCAAAATAGCGCTCTATCTTAATAGATTCAACATTACAACATTTTTAAACTGCAGCCAATACCGTAGTTCTCTGCTTATCTAGTGAAGATAAAGACTCTACGAATACAAGCGATGGAGACGAATATCGTGTATCGACAGAATCTCCACAAAGACGCAGAGGAACACAGAATGTTGTGACCCCTGAATTAGCACAGGCTCTTGACGCTTCAAAGGTTAGCACCAAGGGTAAGTCGCTTAGAACATTGTTGCAGGCTCAATTTAAGGAACAGCTTACCTCATTGATTACAATTGCGGTACATTCATTTCACAGTTCATGGCACACTGTGGCCCACCTTTTTGACATTTAAATTTTGAAATGTTAGAAATTGGCAGCCCTGCTTATGTTTGTTATTGTCAAAACGATCAAAACAGTCTGGCTGGGCGCAGGCGAGTTTGGCAGGTTTACACGATCAGCACCTCAGCGGCACAGTAAGGCACAGACTGAACAAAATTTCTATGAATGAGGTGAACGGAATGTTCTCAGCGACGTACCCTTGGTTAGCACAGATTCTGCTCCAGTAATCTTGGCAGCAGCTGCTAAATCATTTGGTGTCGATATAAATAATACAAACATTAACCAATAAAATTAATGCAAGGCTACAACAGAAATGTTACCCAAAAAGAAAAGGCTTTTCAGAACTTGCTGCAAGAAACTTCCAAACAAACAGAAGGCACCCCTACGTAACTCTGTAGGATCGTAAAATGTACTAATTGACTTACGTTTTAAATAAAACTAATTGATTTGAAAATGACACATGCGATGACTGCCTCGATTTTTGTTTGCTAGAACCTTTAGAATGCTCACTGCAGTAAAGAGCTTGTCATTACGTTGGAGGTCGCTCATTAAACTACTTACGGAGCGTTGGAGGACCACCTAATGTTATCATAGGGGTCTTAAGAGCATATAATCTTCTTCTACACGGCCAACCGAAAATTTTGTGATGTTGAACTCATCACTAAAATGAATAAAGGATGACCAAGCGTACGCACTATAGTGGCATAGTTGTCATTGTGTGGAGGATCCGGTCATTCACATCATTTTATCTAAAAGTCCGTTGCGGGACCACTTAACGTTATCGCAGGGACCTTAACAACACGTCATTTTATTCTGCATAAAAAAACGAACATTTTGTGATGTTGAGCTCATCGCTAGGTCAATTTTTAAAAAATAAGGGACGGCCTACTGTTGGTTTAAACTATCTCCAAACATAAATCTGTTCACATATCTAAATTATCTTAAACAAGCTTCTCGAAACAGCCGGCTCAATAAAAGTCGAATATAAGAATAACGCCAAAAAATAATAAAAAATACATAATAATATCTTTATAAAAAAAACAACCGATCACATCACTTATCAAGGTGAATCCCGATCCAACCAAGCCTACCTTACTAACAAAAGTCAACTCCTTCCTGTAATCTTTGCTGGGATGCAGAGGTTAACACGGTCCCAAAAAAAAAAAAAAAAAAAAACAAAGATTACATTAACACTCCTTCCCCAATCCCACCTGATTGCAAGGACGTGGCCGGCGCAGCTATTGATCCTTCATATATCGAGTCACTGAATTTTGCACAGTGAGAATGACCGGTCACTCCCAACCACATTCGTTTGATTCATTGCGCAAATTCACTGATTCGGATCAATCCCTGAGTGCAACCATTGATATGTGCAATCAGTCTAAGCTAAGCTAACCTTTATGTGCCTTTTGCTTGCGATTTTTTATATTTTTTATTTGACTGTTGTACCATATAGGATGCTTTGAATGAGCCTGACGTCTTCGTTGTTTCATAGGCACCTCGTCTTTTAATATTTCAAATACGAGCTTATAGAAGGCTTCGACAGCCATTTCTACATTGTTTTCATTTCGAAATACATGTTGCCAATTAATATTGTGAAGCCTTTGTTTTATGTTCCCATAATTTGCGGACTGAAAGTCCGATACTTTTTCATATTCGCACTCGTAGGGTCGCAGATTTTCATGTATAAATAACGAATATTCGATGGCGGTATGAAATACCTCGTTTTTCCATAATTGAGTTTGCGATTCAGTTACGCAGAAGTCTTCGCCTATGTTAGTAAACAATAAGTCTAAGTAGCAATCTTGCCTATTCTTTACATGATTAATCTGATAAAGACCCAAGTTGGCAGATTTGTCAAATATTAATTGCAAGGTTTCGTTTTCACCAACGACTGGGAGAAGAATGCTCTCGTTGTCAATGTCTGTAATGAAGTCAAGATTGCGTTGGTTGAAATCTCCGTATATGTGAAGCTTTATTTCAGGAGAGAGCTCAGATAAGACATTTTCCGCGACTTCAAAAAACTTTTCATAGTTTTCTTTACGTGCATTGTTTGGAGGAAAATAGACGGACGCAAAGATATGTGTCTCACCAGCTATTCGTGCTTTCGCCCATACATGTTCAAATTCGGTAAATGATGGAGTGATTATGATCTCTGAGTCTAGCTCTGATAGAATAGCAATTAATACACCGCCACCTGATTTCATTTCAGACAATTGATAATTACGATCATTTCTATAGACATTATATCTATTACCAAAAACTTCCTCGCTATGTACACTATCATCCCAACTAGTTTCGGTTACAAGAATTATAGAAAAGGAGCAACATAAAATATTCTTTTGAATTTCATTAATTTTGTGAGCACTTCGCATGCGGTTTAGATTTTGGCAGTATACCGAAACTTCAGTTACCGTAGAATAATTAAGGGGGCATAGTACTTTTTCAATTCAAAAAAATCGAAATTTTTTTTATTGATTATTTCGAAAGATTAACATTTTGACCATATGTGTTTCAAGTCATTTCGATGAATTCCAAAAATTGACAAAGTTACAGCTATTTGTACCGCGCATGTCTGGAGCGATTACACAGCGAATAAAAACTTCAACGTCGTTTTTCTCGAAACCAGGTTTTGAAAGTCGGTACCATAAATATCTCAAGAACGGCTCAAGCAATTCTCATGATTCTTTTTTTGTTTCAAAGCCAACAAAATTATCTAGTGTTTGACCCATCCTTTTTTCGGTATTACAATTTTTGTATTTTTTAGAAATGTTTAAAGTCAATTTTTTCGACTAAAAACCTTACTTTTATATTTGAATGTCCGCCATTTTGTTATGAGTTCGAATTTTAAAAAAAGGATGGGTCAAACACGAGATAATTTAATATACTTTCATGTCGTTTTGGAATTTTTCAATTCGGATAAGCCCCTTAGCGCCAATCCATGGTACCGCAAATCATGTTTTTTTCGAATGATCATGTTCAAGGAGCCAAAGGGGAGAGGGGAAGTGGTTCACATTTGCAAACAAAACTGTAAATATTAGTATAAAGTGCAATGTTTAATATGCAAAAAACCCGAATCGATTTGCTTTTCGCGTTATCGAGAAAAAAATATTTGAAATAAGGCAAAAAATATGGTGTTAAAAGTACTATGCCCCCTTAAGCGAAGAAGTTGATGGGGTTTCAATGATAAAATTATTTGGTATATTTTCCAAGCAATGTTTGGAATGAGTATTAATAGTAGCGTGGTTATCAAACATATTTACCGAACTATGACTTATTTCATCAAAAACACGAGTGTTGCTGCAGGCAAGCCATACAATGTGTAGCAGAAGAATTAGATGCCATCGGTCGTTGCGGTTCATCATTTGTTGTGTAAGGGTTGAGCGTTTCTCCCCGCTGAAATTGTATAGCAGGTCTCAAAGGTGGTCCAGAAAAGTGATGTCTAGCAGCCGCAAGTAGTACTCTATCCGGGGGAAGATGATTTCGATGATTGCTGATGTTATTGTGTTGTGGATGATCGAAAGAAATATAGCTGTTATTCCTGTTGTTGTTGTAATTATTCCTGTTGATATTGTTGTTATTCCTGTAGTTGTTGTTGTAGTTGTTATTCCTATTGCTGTTATTGTTATTCCTGTTGCTGTTGTTGTTATTTCTGTTGTAATTGTTGTTGTTGTAATTTCTGTTGTAATTGTTGTTGTTGTTGTTGTTGTTGTTGTTGTTGTTGTTGTTGTTGTTGTTGTTGTTGTTGTTGCTGTTGTTAATATTTCTGCGGTTGTTGTTGTTGTTGTTGTTAATATTTCTACGGTTGTTGATATTAGTCCGGTTACTATTACTGTTATAGTTATTTGATCCTCTGTTATGATTGTGACTCCTGTTGTTGTTGTTGTTGTTGATGTAGTTGTTGTTCATAGTAGCACGTAGTTGACGTTGAGAGCGCTTCTTCCGATTTCGCCACGCCTTGAATTCCTTAAGTTCCTGCATTTCGCGTCGTTTTATTTTTTCATCGTATTTCCTCCAGTCAGCAGACCAACGCTTTGTAGAACCAATGAATCGCCATCCCGAATGATCATTGCCATTATCATTATTCAATTCCTCAGCTATGCTAAGAGCGGGTGCATGTTGGGGGGATTCTAATTGAGTAACTTTTTCCGATAAATTGTGTATCGCACCCATAATCTCTGCTGCTGGCCAATTATATAACATGTCTGCAGAGACGGCACCATTATTTATTACATTAGACGTAGTTGAAATCGATTTAATTTCTTCGCTGATCAGTTTCAAGTCAGCTGAAATTGATGACGTCATTGTTTGTAACGTAGCAGCTATGTTATCGTTGAATGTGTGCATCGCTATTTCCATCATAGATGTCACGTGGTTTTTAATCGACGTAGCATTACCAGCTGTGTTTCTGCCGGCCGCCAGCTCTTTTTTAACGTCAGCGATTTGTGTTTCAATGCGCTCGATCGTTTCATGTATGGCGCATACATTATTTTGCTGTGTTGTTCGATGAATCACTTCGGAGTGATTATTAATTACTTCAACTAACTGGGCTTGTTCCGCAGTTAGCGATTTCAGATCTATAGCGACATTTATTAGTGTTTGGCAAGAACTGCAGCACGGCAGTATATATGCCAGTGGGTCGATCTTTCTGTCTCGTTTGCGTAGGGATCCTCGCTGAACTGTAACTCCGGCACAGGCGGCATGAAATGATCGTGTGCATCCGACACATGTCAACATTACTGAATCTACGGCAGAATCCGCCAAACAAATCTCACAATTCATGTTCACAAAACTAAACTGTAAATCTAGCACAAACAAAACGAACAAAATTAATACGTGTCGATCGCGAAAAGTAACGCGAGCAAATTTAAATACGTCTACACTGTTCAACGACTGGACTTGGACAATTTGAACGTGTTTTGATGCAAATCATATTTTAATGCACCTAGAATCTCATGATTATCACTGCTTATATGTAAATCTAAAACGATGTCGTATAAGACATTTTGCAAAACATAATCCGATGAAAACTGTAATTAAATACGATTACATCTTCATGATAGCCATTGTTGGTAACTAAATCTAAGAAATCGTCATATGCGATATTCGCTAAGCATAACCCGATTATCTTTCGACCTATTTATGATTTTTACTATTAATTCGTATATCAATCATCGTGTGCATTACATATGATGAAATTTACACAATGTGCTTACAACATGTGTACATTTATACGAGTCCGATGTGATATCATGAATATACGATATCTGGTTTGCTGGGTGCTGACTGAGTATGCGGACGAAATGAACCCAAATTACACAACGATAATGCCGGAAAAATGACTACTAACAGCGCATCTGAGCAGGTCTAAAGGTGGCGGTTTCCTAACGGAACGTACAGAACATTTTCGACAAAAATGTTTGAACGTATAGTCTCAAGCATTCAAACATTATTGAAGGAAATGTGCATGTTTTGTTGAAAGATATTGTTGACTTTAAGACCATTTGCACGGAATTGGGAGCCAAAATTAGCCGAACGGAATTTGCCCGCCTCGCAGTAATGCCTAATTCTCTGATCCCTGATGTACTTAGCTTCAACGCCCGTATAATTTGCGACCTCGAAATATAAAACGTTACTTTTCGGGGAAATGGTGAATTCGAGCAAACGGTTTTCGGGGCAATAGTACATACGTAGAAATGATTTTCGGGGAAGTATTACATTCGGGGCAATGGTGTTCGGGGAAGTAGTACATTCGGGGAAATGGTTTTCGGGAAAGTGATACATTCGGGGAAATAGGTTTCGGGAAAATATCCTTCGGGGAACTGGGTCTCGGGAAAACGGTTTTCGGGAAAATGTTGTACAACCGTTAATGACCCATTATTTGGGTAGTTGCCGGTAGCGTGTAACTGGCACGGCAGAGCGTCGGTTGACAACTTCCCGCGTAAATGGGATAAGTGAGTCAGTTGGTGTTAGATGGTGAACCGCAGGACATCATACACATGACTACGGAGCCCCTACCCACGTCACCCTTAATTGCAATCTGGTTTTTCAGTGCTGAATACTTTATTTTATTTTTAAGTTACGGTTTCATTGAATATTTAGGTACCGTCATCTAGGGATACTTGCAACACTTTTGAACTTTGACTTAGTATAACTTTCGAAGTATACCATTTAGGTCCAAGTGTAAGTAGCCAAAACTTGTATAGTGGTGAGTACTTTTGATTTATGATTGTAAGAAAAAATATAAACTAAATCAATCTGTAGAATGAACTGAAAATAGGGGTGTTGCAAGTCACCCAGTAAACGGGGTTACTTGCAACACTTTTCTGATTTTGCGTTTCTTATGATTTTATATCTGATTTCAAACCGCGACTGACTATTTTGAGATATTTTGAATCTATTTGTAGTAAAACAAGAGATACTGGAGGCGTTTTTTGTTTCCCAATTTCGTCTATCGCTTTTTTAAAGTTATTCGGTGAAAATGCAGCATGTCGGTCCAAATTGCCGTTTCAAGGCACGTGGAATTTTTCACAAATTTAATATTGCTGGAGATTGTGCTAGACAAAATAACATCGTACAGATGCAAACTTTTTTTTTTTTTTCCATGTGTGGACTCATTACTGCGACCAGTGTAGTTGATCTATTGTAATATCGCCCGGGTGTTTGCTGTATGACCTGCACTGCATTTCTTTTTGCTATAATCGCTATTGAATGAGCGATATGCTTATTTTAAATTGTATGCGTGCTTGCGTGTATTGGGGTTTACCCTTCCTTCAATGCTTGATCTACTTTACCCACTTATTCCTCGCTGCCAGCACTATCCCATATTATAGCCGTCCCTGACGAGGACTCATTCGTACCTCTGACCCAGTACACTTAACTATAGGAGGGACATTTGCACTGTCAAGAGGCTTCAGAGGGTTAAATATAGAATACAGCACGAAGGAAGGGTAAATGGAGGGGCCTGAGAATAAACCCATGCTAAAGTCACTTGACATCGAATGGCTTGATTCTACTAAGATTCGAACCCACGACCACTCGCTTGTCAAAGCAGACTCGGTAACCTTGCGGCTACGGAGCCCCCCCACAACTTACTTTGTACATACTGTTTATTACGATCATTTTCATTTTTACAAGTGCTGCAAGCCGCGCCATATTGGAAGTAACAACACGAATTCATCGTTTCTTCTCCAAGTTCAAAATATAAACAAAGCTCAAAGTAGCTATTTGTTAGCTTATATGATGCACTTATTGTATACAGAAACCAAACAATAAAAAAATAATTCCATGTCAATGAACTGACACAACTTTGCACATCGATTTTTCCTACTCTAAAAGTGGTATTACTTTCCAATCGTATAAAAACAAGCAAAATAATGATGTAATGGGTTAAACTTAACTAAACAATAGGTAAACGTCCCTTCTTTAATATGGCATTGGGTACAAATGGTTATGTTAACAAACAAATGCGTTAGAGCTGTCAAAAGCGCGATGCGCCAAAGTGTTGCAAGTAACCCCGGTGTTGCAAGTATCCCCGGATGACGGTATTTGTGTTTTCTTTATGAGCTATTGCCTCACATTTCGTGTAACTATGTATGAAAGTGTTTAAATTAGTATTTTTTGTGTCTATTTTCAGTACGCTGCAGGTTCGAGTTCCAGAAGACACTAAACAGGGAATTGCAATGCAGTCATCCGCACGCCGCTATTAATCATAAATATGTTTTCGGAATGAGAATGCCATCTTGCTAAATTGGCTATAAAGCTAACTATGTAATCGCGGCAGTAGCTTCAAACATGCGTCAAAATAAAAATTTGCTCCTTTGTTAACCAAACTGCGCTTATTACAGTTGAAATTATTATGTAACATGAAAACTATGACATCTACGTTTAAAACAACGTTTTGACATAGTACGATGTCTTACGGCCAGGCCTGGTATAGGGTGTCATTCCAAAAAATCAAAAGTGGTTAGGTTTTGAACGCTACTGTTTTACTTGACTCATAGCGAATATACGTTATGTTCGCGAGAGCTCAAAATCAGAAATAAGTTTAAATGAGCAACGTTCCCTCGCTTAATTCATACCCCTGAAAATAACTTACAAAAACGTTATTTTTCAAGTGACAGTAGTATGCAATGCTTTCCTTGTTAACTAGAGTGTTATTCGTGCAACATTTTACAGGTTTAAAGCAATAATAAAAACATAAGTTACAAAAAACTTCTTGATATTCGTATTAACTGAATAAAATGCATATACGTTATAAACGAATAAAACGGTATAGTATACATTTCAATAACACATATATTCGTTGTGACTCAGGTAAGACCGTAATTGCTTAGCGATTTCCCGATCGGTTTTCAATATTCTTACACCAATCGATTGGAAAATCTTCTATGCGTTGACCCATATGAAGAAAAGTATTGATTCTTGAGGTTAAACTATTGAAAAATTGAAAATAATGAATCTATGCTTAACCAGAATTCTCGCTTCGTGATTGGTTGTTGGAAATGACGTCATCAAAGCGGTAACGCTTCGGCTTGTAATTCAGTCAATTTTTAATAGATTTCCAAGATATCTACGCCAATTGATAGGAAAATCGAATTGGAAAATATATAAAACTATTGATTTTCAATGCGGATTAGGCTTATGCAAATTTGAAAAAAAGTTTATGTCCTGGTCTCAAAATATTGTTTGAGGGGGGGGGGGGGGAGGGGGGCAAGAAAAAAATAATAACATTAAACGTTCAATAAACTAAACAAAAGAGGAGAAGAAATCAGCGTATATTTTCCCATATTATTAAAAATGTAAGATATTTTGTACAGTACTTAAATTTTAGTTCAAACCTAATCAAACTTCGATATTTTTCGACCCAAGCACATAAAGTAAGGATCCTGGTAGAGATGAACCAGTTTGATCATAGTGTGAAAATGGTAGTTTAGGTCCCTATCACTTTTTTACTTGAAACGCATATACTGTGCTACCGACATGTTTCAACAAAACAAATCTCTGAAACTATTCACGTTTGAAACCGCTTATTTCTTGGTCAACTTTTAGTACTGAATATCAGGCCATTCATTCCTCTGTTGATGCTTGTTCTCCAACAATAACGTGTTCACCTTTGTATAATAAGGATGCAAACTGTTTCGTAAATTTTAAGTTTCGAACAGTTCAGTCACATCCTTCCTGCATGCATCCAATGCATGGTAAAGAACTGTATCTCTGTGTTTAACGTTCCTAACATCCAAAATTAGGGTACGTATTTGGACACTTTACCGAATAAAACGACCAATTTGGAGCTCCTCAAGCACCAATAACTGATATTCGGGAGTGTCTAATTTCTCGTGTTTCTATCTTATCTAGTACCTATGACGCTAACTGCAATTGGGAATTTCTCCGTCAACAGCGGTACAGAATTTCACTCATATATTGTTTGATTGATTTTTACCTCAATGTAATTCGGTTCTTTTAAAACAAGTTGAATTAAAATGGAACGAACGAACGAACGCAAAATAGTCGCCTGTGACTTACAATAGGAACCATAAAGATTAGTTGGTGAAGGAAAGTTGATCAATACTAACGGGATAATTGCTTTAACTTTGCACATATTGGATAATTTATAGATGTAAACTCGTTGAACTGTAAAAAAATTACTTTTCACTAAAGAATGCAACATAATAATATAACACTTTATTTTTTCGCCCCTTCACATTTCGGAAATTTTTGAAGGGGGGGGGGGGGGGGCGACATAAACTTTTTTTCAAATTTGTATAAGCCTTATTGAAAAATTGAAAATAACTCTAACTCGGTCTGACTAGAAATTGTCGCTTCATAATTGGTTGGAATAATTTCCAATTCTATTCGAACAAGTCTTGGTAGCAGGGATGATTCCTCCTCAGAATAAAATAAGAGAAGAGAAAAATTCACACTTTACTAAGTCGCAAATTATTCTCTTTATTACTGACTGCGATTGCTCAGCAAGTTGCACATTAATGTTCTACCTTCTATTCATTGTGGGAGCGAACTGAACAGCAAAATGTTAGTAGTAGTAGTAGTAGTAGTAGTAGTAGTAGTAGTAGTAGTAGTAGTAGTAGTAGTAGTAGTAGTAGTAGTAGTAGTAGTAGTAGTAGTAGTAGTAGTAGTAGTAGTAGTAGTAGTAGTAGTAGTAGTAGTAGTAGTAGTAGTAGTAGTAGTAGTAGTAGTAGTAGTAGTAGTAGTAGTAGTAGTAGTAGTAGTAGTAGTAGTAGTAGTAGTAGTAGTAGTAGTAGTAGTAGTAGTAGTAGTAGTAGTAGTAGTAGTAGTAGTAGTAGTAGTAGTAGTAGTAGTAGTAGTAGTAGTAGTAGTAGTAGTAGTAGTAGTAGTAGTAGTAGTAGTAGTAGTAGTAGTAGTAGTAGTAGTAGTAGTAGTAGTAGTAGTAGTAGTAGTAGTAGTAGTAGTAGTAGTAGTAGTAGTAGTAGTAGTAGTAGTAGTAGTAGTAGTAGTAGTAGTAGTAGTAGTAGTAGTAGTAGTAGTAGTAGTAGTAGTAGTAGTAGTAGTAGTAGTAGTAGTAGTAGTAGTAGTAGTAGTAGTAGTAGTAGTAGTAGTAGTAGTAGTAGTAGTAGTAGTAGTAGTAGTAGTAGTAGTAGTAGTAGTAGTAGTAGTAGTAGTAGTAGTAGTAGTAGTAGTAGTAGTAGTAGTAGTAGTAGTAGTAGTAGTAGTAGTAGTAGTAGTAGTAGTAGTAGTAGTAGTAGTAGTAGTAGTAGTAGTAGTAGTAGTAGTAGTAGTAGTAGTAGTAGTAGTAGTAGTAGTAGTAGTAGTAGTAGTAGTAGTAGTAGTAGTAGTAGTAGTAGTAGTAGTAGTAGTAGTAGTAGTAGTAGTAGTAGTAGTAGTAGTAGTAGTAGTAGTAGTAGTAGTAGTAGTAGTAGTAGTAGTAGTAGTAGTAGTAGTAGTAGTAGTAGTAGTAGTAGTAGTAGTAGTAGTAGTAGTAGTAGTAGTAGTAGTAGTAGTAGTAGTAGTAGTAGTAGTAGTAGTAGTAGTAGTAGTAGTAGTAGTAGTAGTAGTAGTAGTAGTAGTAGTAGTAGTAGTAGTAGTAGTAGTAGTAGTAGTAGTAGTAGTAGTAGTAGTAGTAGTAGTAGTAGTAGTAGTAGTAGTAGTAGTAGTAGTAGTAGTAGTAGTAGTAGTAGTAGTAGTAGTAGTAGTAGTAGTAGTAGTAGTAGTAGTAGTAGTAGTAGTAGTAGTAGTAGTAGTAGTAGTAGTAGTAGAATCCTTTCGAACCTGTCATAGAATTCGTCCCTAGTGTCATCGGATTTATGATTTGTTGGTGAGTATACGTTAATTAAGCTGTAGTTGAAGAATTTGCCCTTAATTCTCAATTCCCATATACGGTCATCTACGGGCTTCCACCGGCTTATTCTGTACAGAACTCCGTTTCTCTGGAAATCGCCACCGAACTTCCAGAAAACTTCGAGTCGAGTCGGAGCTCTCGAGCTACATGACTGCCAGGTTTAGTCTTAACTTCGCATACTGTCCACCATTGAAGATTAAAATATTTGCCATGTGGATATTTTCTAACAATATATCTAGCTAAACTTTTGCCGTACCGCCAGCAAAATGCACATTTTTGTACTAAAACTCTTAAGGCAATCATCTCCTTAACTCCACACTTTTTCCAGCAGAGATAACAAGCTGAAACTTCCAGGAAAGTTTTGTTTTAGTTTAACTAAAACCCCGCAGACATGTGTTTACCTTGCAGGGGCAAAGTTATTGGTTTGAGTTGACTGAAAGTTAGCAAAACTTGTTATGTTTACACGGCTGTAATTTTGTTATATGTAACATCCAAGTTTTGTGCAAAAACAGGTCGATTAAATTTTTTCTCAATCTTTGTTACCTTGGATTCAAGTTGACACCTCAAACTTAACTGTCTATGGAATCGATAGAAGAATGCGATGCGTTTTCGAAACGCTGGTAGGAAATAGGTTAAGAATTTTTGATATGTGTTCATTAAACATGATGAAATCTAGCTTTCAGAAGGTCGCATATTTTTTTATTTATTTATTCACTAGCTGACCCGACAAACTTTGTATTCCCACCATTACACTGTGTTGTACATAAATCGTGAATCTCGGATGACCTTTGTCACAATCTCGAGTTTTGCAAGTTTCTGGGGAGTTCATGTGTGTTTTAATATACAAATTTTCCTCACAGTAAAGTAGAAAACAACTCCCCCCATTGCTTAGCCTGATAAAATAAAGCGAATAGCATTTAAATATTCGCCATCATTACAAATCATTTCGCCGAATTCCATTTTGCGGAACACCAATTCTCAGTTGACCATAACGCGGAATATAGAGTTTCGCAGAATAGCATTTCGCGAAAAACCTTACGCGGGATGTTCCATTTCACGGAAAATCTTTTCGTAGAAAGTACCATTTCGCAGGGGTGACTCAACTGAAGGAAAGTAATTGAGGTCAGTAGATCTAGGAAAATAAATAAACCTAGATAGAGGTGATCTCTATGGGGGGCTGCCCTCCGCAGTGACCGGCGCTTCCGACGGCTTCGTATTTCATTTGTATGGGAGCCCCCCTCCCTCCTAAAAAGGTAAGGGGTCTCAATTCATCATATAAAAAATTCATGCCTCCAAAAACACCCACATGCCTAATATGGTTCCATTTGATTAATTAGTTTTTGAATTGAGGAAATTTGTATTTCATTTGAATAGGAGCCCCCCTCCTAAAGTGGAGAGGGGTCTCAATTCACCATAGAAAAAATTCTTGTCTCCAAAAACACCCACATGTAAAATTTTGTTCCATTTGCTTGATTAGCTCTCGAGTTATGCAGAAATTTGTGTTTCATTTGTATGGGAGCCCCCCCCCCCTCTTAGTGGGGGGAGGGATCTCTAACCATCATAAGAACCTTCCTTAGCCCCAAAAACCCCTAAATGCAAATTTTCACGCCGATCGGTTCAATAGTTTTCGATTCTATAAGGAACATAGGACAGACAGAAATCCATTTTTATAGGCATAGATTTGTATGGGAGCCTCTCCTCTTAGTTGAGGGCAAAAGACCGCCATCGAGAGAATCTTCCCTAGCCCCAAAAACCCCTACATGCAAATTTTCATGCCGATCGGTTCAGTAGTTTTCGATTCTATTAGGAACATAGGGACAGACAGACAGAAATCCATTTTTATAGGTATAGATTGTTGTTTACAGTCGCCAGTACAATACAGACTAGTATTATTCATATTGATCTAATTTTCTGAATTAATTATTGCACTTCTAAATCTACTTTTGCTAATATTAAAGTCAAATAAATGGTTTACTTCATTGAAATGCCTTCAGGGCCTTGCCAAGGGCTTCAAATGGTGAGTTGACAACCTGGAAGGAGCGTCAAACACAGTTCTGGTCCTCACAAGCTCCCGCCTCACGCCTCCACGAGTCATATGATACCAAATGCGGCGTAGCCTGGGCAATGCTGTCAATCTGACAATAGCGAAGTGAGGAGGTGCGACGCGAATACTGGCGCGGTAACCATAGCATGGCGGTAGAGGAAATGCTTCGTCAAACACGAGCGTTTGTTCACCAAGGAGGTGCAGCTCAAACAGCGTTTGTTCTCCATGTTAGGGGCGGCCGATTTTTTTACTCGTCCTTATGCCAGCAGGGACTCTAAACAGTGCTGTGCACGATGGTCCTCCGGCGAGACAGGGGGTTAGGGGCAGGCCCAACAAGCCGCCCTGGAAAACAAAAAGTTACCAACAACGAAGAAGAAAATAGGGATCGGAACAATCGGCGTCGACCTACGCGACGAAATAAGGACTACGATTGGAAACTCGGGACATGTAATTGCAAATCGCTCGGCTTCCCGGGTTGCGATAGGATAATATATGATGAACTACATACCCGAAACTTCGGAGTCGTAGCACTGCAGGAACTTTGCTGGACAGGACAGAAGGTATGGATAAGCGGGCATCGAGCGGCTACTTTCTACCAAAGCTGTGGCACCACCAACGAGCTGGGAACCGGCTTTATAGTACTGGGAAATATGCGCCAGCGTGTGATTGGTTGGCAACCGATCAACGCAAGGATGTGCAAGTTGAGGATTAAGGGCCGTTTCTTCAATTACAGTATCATCAATGTGCATTGCCCACACGAAGGGAGACCCGATGACGAGAAGGAGGCGTTCTACGCGCAGCTGGAGCAGGTGTATGATGGCTGTACGCGACGGGACGTGAAAATCGTTATCGGTGACATGAACGCGCAGGTAGGACGGGAAGCTATATATTAGGCTGACCAGACGTCCCGGATTATGCGGGACAGTCCCGGAATTGGATGGCTTGTCCCGGATTACTAAGCGTCCCGGAAAATGTCCCGCATTGATTGATTTTTTAATCGAAACAGTTTCCAAGGATGCAACATAGGAAATTAAGTAACATTGCATGAACAAACCTACTGCTGACACCGGTCGTTAGCCAGTGTACACCCTTTCCAATCACGGCCACGTCCAGCCGGCACTTCGAACTCCTCATCTGTCCAATGTCTGGTGACTGTTCTGTTCATCTTCAGCTTTCGCTTCTTTATCCCCCAGTATTTGAATACTGGAAGAACCCGGGGATAATTTGGTGCACTCAGCTCTTTTGAGATGAACAGAAGTCCATGGTCCATTGTAGCATGCAAGCTAAAACTGCGGTAGGCTGTCATGGGACTTAATGAATGGCAAAATCCGCCTGGTGAGGCACCTAACCCTGTGTATCTCCGAATTCTTGTCAGTCACAAAATACTGGTTTTCACACGAATGCCAGTGAAACAGATCCCTTGCCAAGTCATGACCTTTTATCATGAACCCATCCCCAAAACCAATCTCGAATCTACCACAAACCCTACCGCGAACCTGAGCATGAACACATGCATCGCGTTTCGTCAGCACCCGGCCTCATCCCACGAGACCGCATTCTAGCCCTTGTTTATTGTTTGAGGCTTCTGTTGGGCTCCCCACTTCCTCGGTAACACGTGTAGCCATTCCGAAACGGATTCGCCGTACAGCGGTCAGTATTCAGTGTTTGTCGCCAAAGCACAATCCGTGATGCTGAGATCAGCCTTGACTTTCCAAATGACCCTCAACTGCAGTTGACGATCAAGAATGCAACTCCAATGTCTGACCTGCGTTTTGTGGACAACCCTGACAGTTTCTTTGCAACCCTCAATTACTCACATCACCGCTCTTTTAGAACAATCCGTCAGAGCCGCCAGCTCCCGCGCCGACTCTGATGGATTCTGCAGGTGACCGCCCACAGTTACTACCATTTCTCCTCCTGCATGATGAATATCTCGAAACCACGTTACCTTTAATCTGCAAAAAAAAATATACCGAGCCCCGAACTGTTTACAAATAACATAACGCTACCAAAAGTTAGCATCCACGGCCGCTGGGAACGCCGCTATCGCCAAAATGAAGTGCCTCATTTCTAAATGATCCCATCTTTACTACCCAACAGATTTAGCAAATAAGCTATTCAATATGTCCCGCATTCATCCAAAAAAAATCTGATCACTTTACTATATATAGACCGGTAATCGGGCCAAACAGCCTGCATGCCGCAACGAACGACAACGGCCAACGATGCGTAAATTTCGCAGCTTCCCGCGGTATGGTAGTCCGAAGTACCTTCTTTCCCCGCAAAGATATTCACAAGGCCACCTGGAGATCACCAGACCAACGAATAGAAAACCAAATTAACCATATTTTAATCGACGGTAAATTCTTCTCTGATGTTATAAACGTTCGCAGCTACCGCAGTGCGAATATAGATTCGGATCATTTCCTAGTTGCAGTCTGCATGCGCTCAAAACTCTCGACGGTGCATAACACGCGTCGAAGTCGTACGCCGCGACCTAATATCGAGCAGCTACGAGACACCGGAGTTGCCCAGGAATACGCGCGGCAGCTGGAAGCAGCGCTACCAACGGAAGAGCAACTTGGCGCAGCAACTCTTGAAGATGGTTGTAAAGGCATTAAGACCGCCATCGGTAGCACTGCTCTAGCGGCACTAGGTACAATTAATCCGAACCGAAAAAACGATTGGTTCGACGGCGAATGCGAGTGAAATTAGTGCAGGAGAAGAATGCAGCACGTGCGAGAATGCTGCAACACCGTATGAGGGCGAATGTGGATCGATATAAACAAGCACGGAACAGGCAAAACTCGGTCTTCCGGAGGAAAAAGCGCCAACAGGAAGATCGAGATCAAGTGGCGATGGAAGAACTGTACCGTGCTAACGATAAACGGAGGTTCTACGAGAAGTTAAACCGTTCGCGCAAAGGCTATGTGTCGCAGGCCGATATGTGTCGAGACTCAGACGGTAATCTTCTCACGAACGAACGTGAGGTGATCGAGAGGTGGAAGCAGTATTATGACGAGCACCTTAACAGCGATGTAGCTGAACATGGAGGTGACGATATGGCAATAGATCTTGGAGCACGTGCAGAAGACGACAGAATACCAGCCCGTGACCTCCAGGAGGTAGCAGAAGAGATCGGTCGGCTGAAGAACAATAAAGCGGCCGGGGCTGATCAGCTACCCGGCGAGCTGCTGAAATACGGTAGTGACGCACTGGCTAGAGCGCTGCACTGGGTCATTGTCAAGATTTGGAAGGATGAGCTACTACCGAAGGAGTGGACGGAAGGCATCGTGTGTCCGATCTACAAAAAGGGCGACAAGTTGGATTGTTGCAATTACCGCGCAATCACACTGTTGAACGCCGCCTACAAGGTACTCTCCCAACTTTTATGTCGTCGACTATCACCATTTGCAAAGGAGTTCGTGGGGCAATATCTAGCGGGATTCATGGGTGCCCGTGGCACCACGGACCAGATTTTTGCGCTTCGACAAGTGTTGCAGAAATGTCGCGAATACAACGTGCCCACGCATAATTTATTCATCGACTTCAACGACGGCGTACGACACGATCGATCGAGATTAGCTATGGCAGATTATGCACTACTACGGATTTCCGGATAAACTAACGCGATTGGTCAAGGCGACGATGGATCGAGTAATGTGTGTTGTTCGAGTATCAGGGGCAGTCTCGAGTCCCTTTGGATCTCGAAGAGGGTTACGGCAAGGTGATGGGCTTTCATGTTTGCTGTTTAACATCGCTTTGGAGGGTGTGATATGAAGAGCGGGTATAGACACGAGTGGCATGATATTCACGAAGTCCATCCAGCTTCTTTTTTCGTCCGCTGACCGTCGAAGAGTTTGGACGCGCATTTTTACTGCGCAGTAACATAAGTACAATAATTTTTTTTTTTTTTACCGACTTGCGAAAGCCTCGCGAATATTTATAAACAATTTTGACCGTCGCGCAACCGCGAGTAACTAGTATTTATAAACAATTTTTGACCGTCGCGTAACCGTGTGTAAATAATTTATCTTGTCCGCCGCGCAGTGAACTCCAGCCGTAATGAAGTGCAACGCTCCTGAATGTGGAATGACAAGTCTACGTCATCTTTGGAAGTGTCATGGAACATGCGGACGCAGCTTTCATGCTGCTTGTATTGGTGCTAAACGTGAGTGGGAGGACGATTTACGGAATTTCGTCCTGCCACTATGTACAGAATGCACACCAGACTTCACGGAAAAATACTCGCTGAAGCAAATAATCAGCAAGCAGACAGAAAGCCAACATCGAATCATCACACAATTGCAGAATATCACGCATATGCAGGACGCCGTGGAACAAATCGAAAAACGAATGGCTGCCATTGAACAACATTGGCATGTGGGAAATAAGCAAATAGCCACCACATTAGCCAGTATATCAAAACATTCTTTGTCAGCAAACGTAAGCGACCACCTCTCGGTCGTCGTACGAAATGCTAACAGCGAATTTTTTAAGCCGCTTAACGCGAAAATGGCAGAATCATTCCATCGTATCGAAGAAAAAATATCAGAAAACGTGAATGACACAATTGTAGCAGAAATCCAAAGACACACAAATAAACTCTTGGAAAAGCATTTTGGAAACGCTTTTGCTACACTTGAATCAAAAATTGACGCAATTGAATCATCAATTGAAGCCTCGTCAATTAGTAAGCTCAATTGTAGTATTGCAGCAAAAGAAGTACTAGACGAACTAAAAGTACTTTCTGCTGAAACCTCCAAAATGCATACAACATCAGTGTCCGTCAATCACCTTAGTCTTTCTGAAGAGATGGAACGATCACTGCATCCGTCCGCACCTGTAAATGACGCGAAAAATGACCCTTCACAAAATTCCGGCTGGCGTATAGTAGGCAGCAAAAAAATCTGGAAAGCTGACTGGAGTTCTTTTGACTCCAGGCAACGAACCCGCCGCTTTCAAGAAAAACAGGCAGAAATTGCAGCGCGAAGACGCAGACAACAACGTAGACGACAGCGTAAAAATTCGGACAACATCAATAATAACACACGTCACAATCATCACAATAATAACGACTATACTCAGCACAATAGCGAACACCGCAAGGTCAGTAATAATATCTACAGCAGCAACGACTATGACAACACCAACAACAATATCCATAGAACTGTGGAAAGCAATCAGCCAATGCTTCCAAAAAATTATGCATTACCTCTGGACAAGGACCTGCTGGCAGCTGCAAAACTTCAATTTTCTGGACCACCAACAACGGACATAACATCCAAATTCATAAATTTCCAAAAAGGCGAAACAATTAATACATATAGAACCGAAAACCAGACCAACACCACCCTGAACGAAAACGGAAATAACAACGCCAGCAATAACAATACCTCACACCCAGCTCCAGCACCTCCTCAAGACAGTCTATTTGAATGCGACCCAATGCGTCCACCTATAGTCCGGCTCACTCAGCAGTCAACAAACGGCGACGGACGCTTTCTGAAAGCTAGACTGCGCGACCCAAAAATAATGAAAATCGTCCGCCTGTACTTGGCATATATGAAAGACCAGCAGCCGTCAGTCTGTATAGAAGGACTAACATCAACCAGCATTCGAATGCTTTTGGCATCCGAAGGACTCCCGACGTCTCCCGAACATCTAAAGCGCATCTTTCTAGAAGTCTACCAGGAATATGGACTTTTACCGCCGGAAGCAGAAGCTGACTTGCAGTCGTACAGACAATTTTTAGTAAGCGAACGAACTCACCGCCTTCAGCAATTGCGCGAAAGTAGCAATAAATTTTCGACAAGCGTTGTACCGTCACGTAAATCTTACAACGCGAATTTTCTCTACCATTGACGCACAACACGGAAGAATTTGAATCACCAAACGACGACGCCCAGTCTAATGAAGAAGAAATTTTATCGACGCGCTCTTTGGAGCTAGTAAACGTAAATGTAAGTAGTAATAATTTTCCAAAAACTTCTTCTGCACTAAAACAGAATGCGGCTGAAATTCTTGTGTATTGCCAGAATTTCAACCGCATGAAAAGTCCAGCCAAAATGAAGGAAATTCATCAAAAGGTAATATCATCTTCTTTCAAAGTCATTCTTGGAACCGAAAGTAGCTGGGACGAAAGCGTCAAAAGCGAAGAAATTGTTGGAAATCTATTTAACGTATTCCGGCACGACCGTAATTTGTCTTTAAGTCAGAAAAAATCTGGAGGAGGTGTCCTCATAGCTATAAACTCTGACTTTACTTCGGAAGAAATAATTACTAGAAAGCACATCGAATTTGAAAATATATGGGCCAAAGCAACCATATACGGCGAAGTACACATTTTTTCAGCCGTGTACTTTCCTCCCGAACATGCTAATAAACAGTCTTATGAACTCTTTTTCGAAGCAGTAGAAGACATTATTTCAAATATGGAACCCGAAGTAAAACTACATATTTACGGCGACTTCAATCAGCGCAATGTGGACTTCATTGTAGACATTGACAATGAATCCATTTTGCTTCCAGTAGTAGGCGAAAATGAAACATTGCATTACATTTTTGACAAAATTTCACAATTTGGCTTGCATCAAATAAATTCAGTCAAAAATAGTCAAAATGTTTATTTGGACTTACTTTTTACAAACTGCACAGACGACTTTGCTGTAAATGCTTCACTGTCTCCCTTATGGAAGAATGAAGCATTTCACACAGCAATCGAATATTCAATTTTCACACACAATAGCTCTTACCCTACTGACTTGGAATATGAAGAAGTGCCGGAATATAACAAAGCAAATTTTATAGAAATTAAGCGTAGACTATGTACAACAGAATGGCAACATGTGTTTTGTACTGAAGGAAATGTCGACTATGAAACAGAAAAATTCATCCTTTTCTTGAAGTGCCTTTTACACGAAACTGTACCAATGAAAAGAAGAAGACGAAGTAAACATAGTAAATGGCCTGTGTGGTTCAACCCACATCTAAAAAATCTTAAAAATAGAAAACAAAAAGCACACAAAAAATTCAAAAATGAAAACAATACCATTAACTTGAATAATTATCTCAATATTAGCGAAGAACTCAACTCGGCCACTAAAATCGCGTATGAAGAATATAATAGTAAAGTCGAAAATGAAGTCAAATCATGCCCAAAAAATTTCTTTAACTATGTAAATACTAAATTGAAAAGCAGTAATTTCCCATCCCAAATGAAACTTGACGGGCTTATTGGAAATAATACTAATGAAATCTGCAACCTTTTCGCAAATTTCTTTCAAGAAGTATATACAACATTTACTGAAGAAGACCGCGACCAAGAATATTTCTCATTTATCCCCGAATTTTCTAACGACATATCTGTCTCTCAACTATCAGAAATTGACGTATTTGAAGCACTCAAAGGCTTGAATGCGTCAAAAGGGCCGGGGCCTGACGGAATAGCACCCATATTTCTCAAAAACCTGGCCGAAGAACTTGCTACACCATTACAACGCCTATTTAACATGTCTCTGAAAAATGGAAAATTCCCGAAAATATGGAAATCTTCGTATTTAGTCCCTATCTTCAAATCAGGAACAAAATCAGACATCCGAAACTACCGTGGAATTGCCATTATCTCTTGCATTCCTAAACTATTTGAATCAATTATAAATGAAAAAATTTTTCAACAAGTAAAACACAAAATTACAAGTCAGCAACACGGCTTTTTTAAAGGCCGCTCTACTGCCTCAAATCTTCTGGAATTTGTAGCTTTTACTCTTAATGCAATGGACAGTGGCAACCACGTAGAAGCTATTTACACGGACTTTAGTAAGGCATTTGACAGAATAGACATACCATTATTAATCTTCAAATTAGGCAAAATTGGAATAGAACCGAAGCTCTTGAAATGGCTTCAATCATATTTAACGGAACGTAAACAAATTGTTCGCTTTCAAAATGCCCTCTCGGACCCTATTCAAGTCACCTCTGGGGTTCCCCAAGGTTCCCACTTAGGACCACTTCTTTTCATTTTGCACGTAAATGACATTTCCTACATACTTAACCACTCAAAAGTACTTGTATATGCAGACGACATGAAAATATATATGGAAATAAAAAATGCCCATGACGTCGCAGTATTTCAGAATGAAGTCAATGTATTCAACACTTGGTGCAACAAATCTTTACTAAACCTCAATGTAAAAAAATGTAACTCAATAGCATTTAGCAGGAAAATTCAAACTCCCTCTATTGACATATACTTAGGAAACAATATTGTACCAAAATGTAAAATTGTAAGGGATCTAGGAGTAATCTTAGACTCAAAACTAACATTTACAGAACATTACAATACCATTATTAACAAAGCAAATAGAATGCTGGGCTTTATCAAACGCTTCAGTCATAATTTCAAAGACCCATACACAATAAAACTTTTATACATTACATATGTAAGACCTATTCTGGAATATTGCAATATTGTATGGCACCCACAGACTGCGTTACACGAAGGACGCATTGAATCTGTTCAGAAACAATTTCTACTATACGCGCTTCGAAAACTTAACTGGACAGTATTTCCATTACCATCTTATGAAGCGCGCTGCATGCTTATCCATATACAAACACTTAAAGAACGTCGCGAACAAGCAATGCTTTACTTTATCAATGACATTATTTCTCAACGCATCCAGTCCGCAGATTTGCTTGCTCAATTAAACTTTTATGCGCCGAGTCGTAACCTTCGAACTAGAACAATATTTATGGAAAAATCATATAAAACCAATTATGCGAAAAATGGACCAGTCAATAACATGATGCGCCTTTATAATCAAAATTGCGAAAGAATTGACATCACTATGTCCAGAATCCAAATTAAACTACGACTTAGCCATAGGAATAATGTATAGTATATAAGTAAACATTGTAATAATATTATTGTATGTAGTCTACAAATGCTTGACGAATAAAACAAATCATAAAATCTTGGTTTCGCTGACGACGTTGACATCATTACACGTACCTTTGAGAGGATGGCGGAAACGTACATCGGACTGAAAGCTGAAGCCAAACGGATTGGACTTGTCATTAATGTATCGAAAACAAAATACATGAAAGGAAGAGGTTCTAAAGAAGTGAATGCTGACCTCCCTCCCCGGATTCATTTAGATGGTGATGAACTCGAGGTTGTAGAAGAGTTCGTGTATCTGGGCTCACTGGTTACCGCAGACAACGACACCAGCAGAGAAATACAAAGACGCATTATAGCAGGAAATCGTGCCTACTTTGGACTCCGTAGGACGCTTCGATCGAACAAAATTCGCCACCGCACGTTAACAATCTACAAGACGCTGATTAGACCGGTAGTCCTTTACGGCCATGAGACATGGACTATGCTCGTGGAGGACCAACGCGCCCTTAGTGTTTTCGAACGGAAGGTGTTGCGCACCATCTACGGCGGAGTGCAGATGGAAGAAGGAACGTGGAGGAGGCGAATGAACCATGAATTGCATCAGCTGCTTAGGGAACCACCTATCGCCCACACCGCAAAAATCGGTCGCCTGCGATGGGCTGGGCACGTCGTGAGGATGTCGGACGACAGCCCAGTTAAAAAAGTTCTCAATAACGATCCGACTGGAACGAGAGGGCGGGGCGCGCAGCGAGCAAGATGGATCGATCAAGTGGAAGGCGACCTGCGGACCCTACGTAGACTACGTGGCTGGCGAATTGCGGCCATGGATTGAGAGGAACGGAGACCACTTCTTCGTACAGCAGAGGAAACTACGACCTGGAGCTGATTAAGTAAGTAAGTAAGTTCATTGAAATGCCTACAACAAGCATGAAGCGGGTTATTATGGCCATACGTTGTTCGATGCGTCGGGGTCCAAAGTAACGCGTAATTTCGCAGACTACGACGAGGCGCGTGGATGTTCAACCGCTCCAGGAGGTAACTGCTATCGACGGCCCCCGTTAGTAAGTCGAAAATAAATAATCTTCGCGACAATACTCTTCTTTCTGCTAGCGTACTGAGCCTTATTAACCGGCAACGATTTTCATAAGCAGGAAGGTGTAGCGGGTTCTGCTATGGCAAACGGCGCAGAGCATACTGAATGAATGCACGTTGAACGCTTTCAATTTTATTGGCGTGAGTAACATTATATGGTGGCCATACCGGTGCGGCATACTCCAGAATACTGCAAGCAAGATCAGCAATCAGCTGCAACCCGACGGATGAAACCAAGAAAGGCGTACGCTTTGGACGAAATCGTGTTAATGTGCTCGTCCAAATTCATCTTGCTGTCGATTGTAACCCCCAGATCCTTGACGGAGCTGCAGCTTGTTTTTTTTCCTTGTGATGGCCCCGACCCTATATGGTCTTTGCCTCCACCCCATACGCATCTTTGGAGTGGGAGGGACGTTTATCTCTCGGATATTTAAATATAGTTACTTCACATATTGTTGCTTATCTATTTATCAACCATACTACTTGTTGCATCACTCTCCCGCGTATGTCCATCACAATACTATTAAATTCTGATAATCGTATTTTCTATGATTTCATATAGATTGGGCTACCATTACTTTTCACCTGTCTCACCTTCGCAAGCAACAGGACGATTACTATTTCACCTGTCTCGCCTTCGCAAGCAACAGGATATTCCCTAGTAAAAAACGGTTCTGCCTTAGCAGACTATAGAGTGAATGACTCGACAAGTTCACAATAATCGTTGATTTAAAATTGGCTTTTCACTGTTTCAATAGCCATGCGTTTGAACCGGGTCAAATTCGTTGAACATTTGGCTTCCTGTGGCAAACTATTGTATATTTGAAGTCCTTTATAGAAAAGCGATCTCTGAGTCGTCTGTTTCAAAAAACGAGGCAGTCTAAAGTCAGAAGCACCTCTAGTGTTGTGTCTGTGTATATCTCTACCAAACTGTATTTCTTGTGTAAGATATTCAGGCAATATACCAATTTTCATTTTATGTATAAACATCAAGCTGTTATATATTATTCTTTGTTTCACTGACATCCATTGGAGCATATCTAACATAAGATTCGTTGGTGTTAACCGTCCACATCTGAGCAATAGTCTCATTATCTTATTTTGCAACCTTTGAAGCCTCTGCACTTGCGTATCTGACGCCAGCAACAGCACCGTAGCGCAGTAATCAAAATGCGGCAATATAACTGATCTTACATATGTTAGCTTGGACCAAAACGTTAGATATCTGTTTATCCGACACAGTACTCCATACTTTATGGCAATCTTTTTTATAACGTAATGCACGTGTTCAGAGAAATTAAGCTTTTCGTCCACTTTCTATTACCTCTTCGTCTATTTTGAGCTCAACATTCTGAGCAAATTTTTTATTTCCTATAATCATCCACTTTGTTTTCGATACATTCAAGCTTAGTTTTTTCCGTTTCAAATACTCTGCGATCTGCTTGAGGTCAATTTCAGCTTCTCGAATTGCCGTGTCTAAGTTGTCACTGGCCCAATAAATTGTGGCATCATCTGCAAAGAGTTTCAGGTTTCCATGTCTCAAGCAAGTTTTTAGGTCATTGATGTATAAAATAAAAAGTAAGGGTCCTAATACGCTTCCCTGTGGTACTCCCAAATCATTCCTACGCGAATTCGAAACAGCGTTTCCGTATTTAGTCCTTTGACTTCTATTAGAAAGATAACTGTTAATATCGTGTACATGTATGCAGTATGTAAATCGTTGTGGATTGCGAAGGCGGCAGTAAGAAATAACGTTGCATTTCGATACATTCACTTCCATACCGCATACGAGGCACCAACGAAGCAGGTTGTTAATATCACTTTGCAAAGCGTCGCTATCGAGAGAGGAAGTGATAGTACGGAAGATTTTTAGGTCGTCAGCGAACAACAATTTCTCGGAATCGATCCAATCGCAAATATCATTCACGAAAAGTACAAAGATTAATGGTCCTAGGATACTGCCTTGAGGTACTCCGGACGGAATGGGAAAGCTATATGACTTAGTTTCTTGAACATTCACGGAAGCCGTCCGGCCAGTCAAATAAGAGTACAACCAGTTACAAATCCAATCCGGCAAACCTAGATGCCTCATTTTTTCAACAGCTAGTGCGTGTAAAACCTTATCGAAGGCTTTAGCGAAGTCAATGTATATTGCGTCTACCTGTTGATGTTTCTCAATGCGCCTCAACGTGTTAGTTACAAAGCACATGAGGTTAGAGACAGTGGAGCGATTTTTTACAAACCCGTGTTGATATTCAGTGATTACGTTGTGAACCGCTGCATATAGCGAGCGATGAACTATTTTCTCAAAGACTTTTAAGATGCTGTTTAAGGCCGAGATACCTCTGCAGTTTTCAACGTTATTCAAGTTACCAGACTTATGAATCGGGGTAATCGAAGCATGTTTCCAAGCACGAGGGAAAACTCCAGTAACAAGGAAACTATTTAGGATCAATCTGGGAGGGACTGCTAGTGTTGTAGCGCAATGTTTTAGAAATAGCGTCGATAATCCGTCAGAACCCGCTCCTTTAGAGGAGTTTATTGTCGAGAGAGCGGATGATATATCGCTCAATGAGAAACTAAAGTTTGTTTATATTTCTCTTTATTTTTGGCCGTTTCGTTTTGCGTGGATGGATTTGTCATTTGTGGCAGCAGCTCTGCTCATTGTATTGAGCAAAAAAGGTGCACTTTTTGCACAATGCGTGAGGAAATGGCAAGCCTGCTTGGTACAATTCAGGAATCAACGAGAAAGTCGAAGGGAAATTTCATTTAATTCTACCATAACAAGAGAATTAAACAATAGAATTATTGCACCTGGCAGCAATTTAACGAGTCCTACGCAAATTCGTTTTTTAATTATAATTATCCTGTACTTACTAAATCAGGGTGTCGATTTCCTGGAAAAACCTGGAATATCAGGGAATTTTTTTTTGGTTCAGGGAAATCATGGAATATCAGGGAATTTCGAAATTCAATCAGGGAAATTTTATTCACTCGGTAATTAGCCGGGATACCGCTCTTCCTAGCAGCTTTTCATCTGACATTTTCTGGCATTCGACATCAAACAAGTTGTTACACTGTCTTTCACACGTCGTGCCTATCACTTCCTTCGTAGTTGTTGGTGCCATGGAGGATCCTCCACAGCCGCTGGATGTTGAAACGCAACTTCTTCTCAGTGCGAGCCTTCGCCGATTTCAATAAGCTTGCGCGGATCTTACGACGAGATAGTGTCAAAGTCGCTAAGAGAAGACCGTACATCGATGACTTCCAAAAAGTGTCCAGCGTTAAACTGGACATGGTCGATCTGGGAGCTAGAGTATTGAATTTTCTAGTCGTGCGCATCCCATAAATCCTTTCGAACATGTCATAGAATTCGTCCCTAGCGTCATCGGATTTATGATTTGTTGGTGAGTATACGTTAATTAAGCTGTAGTTGAACAATTTGCCCTTAATTCTCAACACCCATATACGGTCATCTACGGGCTTCCACCGGTTTATTCGGTACAGAACTCCATTTCTTTGGAAATGGCCACCGAACTTCCAGAAAACTTCGAGTCGATGTAGTTCTCGAGCTTTGATAGTTGCAATCCGAAATTATGACTGCCAGGTTTAGTCTTAACTTCGCATACTGTCCACCATTGGGGATTAAAATATTTGCCATGTGGATATTTTCTAACAATATATCTAGCTAAACTTTTGCCGTACCGCCAGCAAAATGCACATTTTTGTACCAAAAATCTTTAGGCAATCATCTCCTTAACTCCACACTTTTTCCAGCAGAGATAACAAGCTGAAACTTCCAGAAAAGTTTTGTTTTAGTTCAACTTAAAAACCGCAGACATGTGTTTACCTTCCAGGGGCAAAGTTATTAGTTTGAGCTGACTGGAAGTTAGCAAGACTTGTTGTGTTTACACGGCTGTAATTGTGTTATATGTAATATCCTATTTTCCCAGAAAATAAATTTTTTTTATGAAAATGCAATAAAATTTTCTCAGCAGTCCAGGAAAAATATTAGTTGGAACAAGTTTTCCACATAATTTTTTATTACGGTGCAAAATTCTAAGGAAATGTTGGAAAGCCCATGTTTTCGGTCTTAAGAAATTTTGAAATACAGTGGACTCTTGGAAAAGTTAATCGATTGGTGAATGGGTCGATTAACTTTTTCGAAATATTACCTTTTCTGAGTATTTCTAAGAGTCATTGAAAATGATAAACACAAAAGCGAAAAATATATTCTCGGAAGCAGGATGCTCATTTTTAAGTATCTAGAAGTTGTAACGTTAAAAAATATGTAGCAAGATATTTATGGAATAACCCAAGTAACAATTCAAAGCCGCTTGGTTTTACTTGAATTTTATAAAGGTTTTATCGCGGTATGAATCATAACCACTGGATTTATTGTGGTATTGCGCAATACCAAGAGGATACGAGTGCAAACACACTTATAGCTAGCTAGAAAACCATAATAAAACTGTTAATAAAGCGAATTTATTGTGGTTGCTTATATTACCACAATAAAGCTTGTTGGCTGCACCACGTCTCCTATAAACTTACCATAAGTGTGGCGTAGCAACACAAAATGGCGCACCAATCAAAATTGATCTTATCGCGGTTACTTGTCAAACCGCAATAAATCTGTTAGCTTTATAGAGCTATTAAAATGGTAACACTCTAACCAAACAGTTTTTTTGCTGCTACTATGAAGAATACCAAAGTTCAACACCAAAATCATTTTTTTATGCGAAGCCATATTGCCATATTTTAGTATTTTGTTTAGCTCGAAAACAACGATTCATCAAAGCAAAGTGTTTTGCAGAAAGAAGGTCATTATTAATCGGTTTTCCTGTCATAGGAAGCAACTAAAATGATTTTGCTAGAAATTGAGATTGACTAACTGAATATTTTCAGTTTGTTAAAACAACCAGTTTTCGAAAATTGCTAAATTTCAGTGGCGCGCTGATTTTATCAAAATGCACGATGAAATTAAATGCGCACATAATGCAAACCAACGATATTGCTTAAAATTGAATAAATATTCTATAGGATATTTTATTCTGGTTGCTATATACCAAATCGTTCAGAATGATCTGTCAGTAAAACTAAAGCTTTTCTGCTCACGAATATATTTTCAAGTTGACAAACCTAGCGAACTTATCTGGCGTTTGCTAGAAAAGCGAAAAACAAAAAGCGAAAAGATTTTTTAAATTATGGCGATGGCTGTCAAGCAGCGAAAGCTTAATCGGTTTTATTGCTGCTTTTAGCAGAGCGTGATACGTCTACTTGAGTTTATAACGTGATTCTTATAGCGGTTATGAAAACATTCTGAGGAGTGGGCCACTTGGTCAGAAAGCAGTTTTATAGCGGTCATCAGAAAGTTCTGGTGGAGCTCTTAGTTTTATTAGCGGTTTTATGAAATTGGTCATGAAAACCGCTATACGAACGTAATAAAACTTGGAATTGTTACTTGGGAATGCTTCCCTACGATAAAACTGAACCTTGTCGTGGTGTAAGGCTTTTTAACTAATCAGTAAATGAGCAGCGGTCATGTTTACTTCTGAATGTGGGTATATGTCAAAATACTTTTGTGATTTCAAGTGGGACTAAGTGAAAATTCAAGTAAAAATTTACTAAACGTGATTGTTGCGTTGCACTATGGGGCAGAACCCGAAAAAGCTCGGACAAAACCTCAAAATTTTTATTTGAGATATTCTATCAAACTTAATATTTTATTTATTTATTTTATTTATTTATTTATTTATTTATTAATTTAGCATTGGGCGATACTGCGAGAAGCATCGATATTCGAATATCGATACAAATTTTTTAAAGGTATCGATCCGGCTGAAATATCGGGCGGCAAGTATCGATACCGGTAGTATCGATATCGGTATCGATACACTGACAGGGTGTACGCAACCACAACGAAAACCATACTTTTGTTTATTATTTAGCTTAATTTTCATCCGTTTTTTCAGCAAATCTGTTTTCTTAAGTCGGTAAACCGACTTTTTGCCAGATTGACCGGTCACCAGCTTTGCAAGTGAAAAACCGGCCGGGCCGGTCAGAAATCGAGCACTCAGCAACCTTACAGACAAAAATGCTAGAAATGGAACCTATGAATAAAAGCGAGGTGACCATATCGGTCGAACTAAAAAATCAGAACATTTTCTGCCCAAACATGCGGATGAAGATTTAGATTCGACAAACCAATTAATTTAACCCCCTTCCACCTCTGTTTACGCTACAAAAGGTACAAGCCATACAAAACTGGACAATAATGATGACCGTGAGAATGTACCTCTACAATCATACAGATAACTAAATTAAACACTTTGTTCTACAAGTGGTAACACCAACAGGTAACAATGCTCCTAATGGCCCTTAACACCTAATACAGTAAACATCGAAACATTGAAATAACTGTAGAGCGTAACACTTGCTGAGACAGATGAAAGTCAAACACTGCTGAAATTTGGTTGAATGCATGTTGCAGACCAGTGATGGCGCTATCAGCAAGAGAGACAAGAAAAAAAATGCTACGTTGTAGCGACCCGGGGTGGATTGTGCTATATCAAGAACTCCCAAGTCAGTTTCATCCTGGTGCCAATGGTGCATTCGTACAACATGCCAGCTGTGTACACATTGGCGTAGCTAGGTAATTTCCCTGGAGGGTGCCCAGGGGGTGCCTTCCGAAAAAAATTTCATTATGATCCAGTTACGCCGGCTGTCAGCGATAGCACAGGGTTTTGTAGGGAAATACCAGACGGGCTTCATGAGAGCCAAAACGATGACAACAACTACGCGTTTGCGATACCTAGCAAAAAAGGAAAACATCAACGCGGTGGGAATATATACACTGAATGTTTTTCCGGTTTTTCAATTACAATGGGGAAAATTTCTGGAGGGGGCCTGCAAAATTCTGGAGGGGCCCTGGTACCCCAGGCACCCCCTCTAGCTACGCCAATGCGTGTACGATGGGAATCTTTCAAAGTAGTGCCTGCAGCTCGTGGTTTATATGCCTGGACCGCTCTCTGCTTCCAGTTACCAACACCTTGCGTTCAAATACGGCAAATGCACTTATATTTTGCGTACGGTTTATGCTCCTTGATCGAAATCACTTACGAAGGCAAAAGTAGACCTGACATAGCTAGAATGTGTCGTTGAATCTGCTTACTCGTATTATTGACGGCGGTTGCCAGAGATCCCTAATTTATGAATTCATCAACCCCTTCCAGTTCATCTCCGTCAAAAGTCACTCCATGCAGGGTTTCTTCACTCAACAACGCGGTTGCGGCCTCATTGACGGCCTAGCGTATCCAACCACATCCATTTTCGAGTGGCAAGACAGCTAGCTCCATTGAGGAAAGCAAAGCTTCACTCAGCAAGTGCGCGTAGTTCTCAGCAACTTGCGAGTTGTCTAAATGATCGCATTTGAAGATTATTTTAAAATCGGAGCTGGAATTGCACTTGAAATTTTACTTAAAATTGAACTTGAAATAGAAACTGAAATTTAACTTAGAATTAAGCATGGCATTATGCTAAAAATTGAACTTTAAATTGATATTGATGATCAAATGATATTGGACAGTTTGAATCAATTTCAACTTAAATATTTACTTTAAATTGAACTGGAAGTAAGACTTTAAATTGTCCTTAAAATTAAACTAAAAGTGGAACTTGAATTTGGACTTCAAATTACACTTAAAATTGGACGCGAAGTTAAACTTAAGTTTGGACTAATTCAGACTAGAATATATAAATAGGACTTGAAATTACACATGAAATAGGACTTAATGAGACATAAAATTGAACTTGAAATTTTACTTGAAACTAACCTGAATTGGATGTAAAATTATACTAGAAATTTTACTTACAACTTCGCCAGAAATCGGACTTAAAAAGGAACTTCGAATTGGACTTGAAATAGGATTTGAAATTTAATTTCATTTTTACATCGCCCAAGAAATCCGACTTGAAATTGGATTTCAAATTGAAATTAAAGTTTTATTTAAAATTTGATTTAAGACTGGAACTAGGAATGCATCTATTTTTGCAGCGTTAGTATATTTATCGATAAAAATAGCCGCCGTACTTTTAATTAGGTACACCTCATATTTTAATTTCTACGAGTTCGAGGTGGTAAACTAGTTTATATACTTCGGGTCGTTGATGACGTCGGATAACAACTGCAGCAGAGAAACACACCTCACCATTCTTGCCGGAAGTCGTGCTTACTACGGATTCTACAAGACCATAAAATTTGACCAACTTCAACCCTGTATCAAATGTACCATGTACAAAGCGCAAATAAGACCGATAGTCTACGGGCACGAAATGTGGACAATGCTCGACGGAGACTTGAAAGCGCTGCAACGGCCAAGGCAACGTTTGGACGTTGTGTGCTTAGGATCATCTTTGGTGGTGTATGTGAGTACGGTGTATGGAGAAAAAACATAAACCACAAGCTGGCGCAGCTTTTCGGCGAACCCAGTATTCAGAAAGTTGCTGAGGCTGGAAGGGTACAATGGGCGAGACATGCCGGAAAACAATCCCGTAAAAATGATGTTTGCCTCGAATTCGATTGGTTCCAGGCGCAGAGGTACGCAGCGTGCTCGACGGTTAGACCAAATGGACTCCATTTAATGGAGCAAGTCCTGGAAAGTGTGGGACATTCGAGAAATTGGAGACGGGCAGCCATGGACCGAGTTTGTTGGCGGAACATTGTTATGCAGGTGAAATCCTAATGGACATCGCATTAGGATAAGCAAGGTTATTAATTAGGATAAGTATTTTAGTTTCTCTAGCTTTTACTATATAAAGGTATCGATACAAATATCGGCGTTTTAGCATCGATTGGATGGTAAATGGTTGAATAATGCGCTCCAGAACTATCACGAAGTTCCACAGCCTCTTATTTAGCAACTCCTATCTCTACCTCCTCGTGGTACCATCCGGGATACGCTCCTTAGTGGAAATCGGACAACCGGTGGAAACTAGGGTCGTATGCGGACAGAGAAGGGGGCACTCATGCGAAGGCTGAGTGTAAACTCTCCGCCTGCAAATGACGGATCTCGGTAGTAGCATGTTCGATGAACCTGAAAATACCGAGAACCTGAGCAGAGGGTCCAAAGCCCCCAAAGGAGGATGGTTTTAATAGCTATTATCCATGGCTAAAAGTAAAAACATGAATGGATAAACCCCTAATCCAAGGTGTCATGCGACCCGTGCCGAGGGATGAATGGTGGGGGGGGTTCTATAAATACTCAGCCTCAAACGGAGCCTGTGGAGTACCAGAGCGCCCTCCACAGTAATCAGCCCTTACCGCATCATGAGGGGCTCTGATGTGGCGGACTTTTCTTTCCCCTCAACTCGTGGGATTCTTATGGAAGACAAAATCAAAAATATAACAAGTGTGGATACGGTGGAAAACCCGTTCGCTAGAGGAGGCATCCAGCGTTCTCCACCAAGGGTGGAGAAGGATGCAACTAGGAGCGCTAGTGTGGGTGGCAAAGGCAGCGGTATGCCTACCACGCCGGACACAGCGATGAACGGCCCAGCGCTTATCAGGGCGATGGAGAAAAATAGAAATGCTGTACCTAAAGTGGTAGCAGCGTCACAGCAGCTCGAGGTAATAATCGAGTTCACGTCAGGTCGCGGAAATTTCTCCAAGGACCTGAAGCAGAGCTTGCTCATGCTTCGGAGAACCTTGAATGCAGCGACCAAAACGCACAACGACCTCGTGGCGCGTGCAGGAGAGGCTAAGAAGGTGACCGTGAAGGCGTCGAAGGCAGTACAAACGGACGCTTGCCCGTTGACGGAGTGTCGTAACGCGGCCCAGGAGGCTACGGAAGGCGCTACCAGCAGCGGTAAGGCATCCGCCAAGCGCCCGAGACAGTCCCCGGGGGATAGCACCCCTGGCGGACCGAAAAAACGCCTGATCGGTAAAAGCCCTCAGGCTAGCGGGTTGGCAGAGCTAACCGATGAACCAGCGGGAAGCTCCAAGACAGGTGGCCCGTGGACCGAGGTTAGGGCCAAGAGAAAAGGCGGAGGAGGCTCCAGTAAAAAAACTGCTCCACCTAAACCGGCAAGAAAGCGAGCGAAGAAGGGCGACGCTCTTATCCTGAAAACCGACGGGTCGAAATACTCGGAGGTTCTGAAGGCCATGAGAGGAGACGCCCTACTCAAGGATCTGGGCGCGGACGTACGAAGCATCCGCCGCTCACGCACGGGCGATATGATCCTCGAGTTAAAGAAGGACGCCACAAAGAAGAGTTCCGCATACAAGCCAATAGCGGAAGGAGTGCTCGGGGACGGAGTGAAGGTACGTGCTCTCACACCAGAAGTGACTCTCCAGCTTAAGAACCTGGACGAGATCACCGAAGTGCGTGAGGTCGTACAAGCTCTCAAAGAGCAAAGTGGAGTGGTGGTGGCAACCGAGGCGGTTCGCCTACGCAAGGGTCCGGCCGGGACCCAGGTAGCCACCATACGACTTCCGCTGATTGACGGAAACAAATCCCTGAAAGCTGCTAGGCTAAAAGTGGGGTGGTCGGTATGCCCACTGAGCGTGTCCAAGCAGTCGGAAGCTTGCTTCCGGTGTTTCGAGCACGGACATAAAGCCTGGAACTGCAAGGGGCCAGATAGGAGCCAGTTGTGCAGGAGATGTGGCAGTGCTGGCCATAAAGCAAAGGACTGCGCGGAGCCTCCTAAGTGCCTGATCTGCACCGGTAAACGGGACGCAAAGCACGTAACGGGAGGTCCAAGGTGCCCGGCCGGTGCGCCGGCGACTAAGCCACGTTCATAGTGCAAGTGACACAACTCAACCTGAACCACTGCAGCACAGCTCAGCAGCTGTTACACCAAGCAGTTTCTGAGTCAGCAATGGACATTGCCATAGTCTCGGATCCATATCGCGTCCCTGCCGGAAACGGCAACTGGGTCTCGGATAGGTCTGCGACGGCGGCTATATGGACAACAAGCAGGTTCCCGGTTCAGGAGGTTGTGTCAACTGCAGACGAGGGATTTGCGGTTGCCAAAGTGGGTGGAGTGTTCTACTGCAGTTGTTATGCTCCGCCGAGTTGGTCTATCGAGCAGTTTACGCGGATGGTAGACCGAGTATCAGTTGTGCTGACTGGTTTAAGGCCGGTGGTTGTGGCGGGCGACTTTAACGCTTGGGCGGTAGAGTGGGGAAGTCGTCGCACGAACCATAGGGGTCGGATTCTGCTTGAAGCTCTGGCAAAGCTTAACGTAGATCTGGCCAACGTCGGCAACACAAGTACCTTCAGTAGGAACGGTGCGGAGTCTATCATCGACGTGACTTTCGGCAGTCCTGGTCTGATAGGAGACTGGCGGGTAGATAATGGCTACACTCACAGTGACCACCAGGCGGTCCGCTATGGTGTCGGTCAGATAACGAGGCGGCAGGCGGCGAGTAGGGCCAACACTCCAACCACCCGTGGATGGAAGACATCATACTTCGATCCCGAAGTATTTGTGGAAGCGATCCGGAGAGAGTGCGGTGATCGCGGTATGCCCGATCCGAACGCTGATCATTTGGTTGAGGTACTGTCGCGAGCATGTGACGCTACCATGCCTAGGAAAGGTCGTCCTAGGTATGGCAGGTCACCGGCTTACTGGTGGACATATGAAATTGCGGAACTCCGCGGAGCGTGCTTTCGTGCGAGGAGAATTATGCAAAGAGCTCGTTCGGATGAAAGCAGGGCTGAATGTCGAGTAGCACTCGTTGCTGCACGCGCAGCGCTTAAGAGCGGGATAAAAGCTAGTAAACGAGGCTGCTTTGAAAGGTTATGTGCTAGTGCCAATGCGAACCCGTGGGGTGATGCCTACAGAGTCGTAATGGCAAAGACCAAGGGTGTGATGGCGCCCGCTGAGCAATCGCCAGAGATGCTGGAGCGGATCATCGAGGGCCTCTTTCCGCGCCACGAGCCAAGGCCCTGGCCCCAGGCCGCTGAGTCGTCCCACGGCCGACGTTCCAGTATCTCAGACCATAGCGTAGGATGGTCGGCCTCCCAGCCGAACATCCAAAGTAACGTGGACGACGGCGGTTTGGAGGTCGGGGAGGAAGTGACGGTTACGAACGAGGAACTCATTGATATCGCTAAATCCCTAAAGGTGAGCAAGGCACCGGGGCCAGACGGTATCCCGAATATGGCCATTAAAGCGGCTATTTTAGAGGCTCCCGAATTATTCGGGGCAGTAATGAATAGATGCCTGGAAGCTGGCCACTTCCCGGACAGATGGAAGCGACAGAACCTGGTCCTATTGCCGAAGCCGGGAAAACCTCCGGGTGTCCCCTCGTCATATAGGCCGATCTGTCTACTCGATACTGCCGGCAAGGTGCTGGAGAGGGTTATCCTTAACAGACTCGTACAGTACACGGAGGGTACAAACGGTCTGTCAAGGAACCAATTCGGCTTCCGAAAAGGCAAATCTACGGTGGATGCCATCTTGTCTGTCACTAAGACAGCCGAGGTGGCAATCCAGCCCAAGAGGACAGGTATTCGTTATTGCGCAGTTGTCACGCTCGACGTGAGAAATGCGTTTAATAGCGCTAGCTGGGACTCCATAGCCAGCTCGCTTCGGAACGTCCAAGTCCCGGTGTCGCTGTACAGAATTCTGGAAAATTATTTCCAGAATCGTGTGCTATGCTACAACACGGAGGATGGTCAGAAATGCGTTCCAATCACCTCAGGGGTTCCGCAAGGTTCCATACTGGGCCCGGTGTTGTGGAACGTCATGTATGACGAGGTGTTGAAGCTAAAGTTTCCGGTAGGGGTGGCGATTGTCGGCTTTGCGGACGATATCACCTTGGAAGTCTACGGTGAATCTATCAGAGAGGTCGAGTTGACGGCTGCTCACTCTATAAGCATTGTTGAAGATTGGATGCGATCCAGGAAACTGGACCTAGCGCATCAAAAAACGGAGGTTATCGTGGTTAACAACCGCAAGTCGGTGCAGCAAGCAAATATCAGTGTCGGGGACTGCACTATTTCGTCAACGCGGTTCTTAAAACTCCTTGGAGTCATGGTCGACGACAAGCTCAAGTTCGGGAGCCACGTCGACTATGCCTGCAAGAAGGCTTCCACAGCTATTTCGGCATTGTCTCGTATGATGTCTAATAGCTCTGCGGTATATGGCAGCAAGCGAAGGCTTTTAGCCAACGTGGTCCAGTCCATACTCAGGTATGGCGGGCCGGTGTGGTCATCGGCGTTAGGTACCAAAAGCTATCTAGCCAAGCTGGAAAGCACCTATCGTCTCATGTGCTTAAGAGTGGCGAGTGCGTACCGCACAGTTTCACATGACGCAATCTGCGTCTTAGCGGGTATGATGCCTATTGGTATCATCATCAGCGAGGACGTAGAGTGCTTCAACCAACGTGGAACTAGAGGCATACGGAGTACCACAAGATCGGCCTCGATGATCACATGGCAGCGGGCATGGTCTGATTCCACAAAAGGCCGGTGGACACATAGACTTATCCCGGAACTATCCGGATGGGTCAACAGGCGTCATGGCGAAGTCAACTTCCACCTGACACAGATTCTGTCAGGGCATGGTTGTTTTAGACAGTATCTGCACAAATTTGGGCATGCGGAGTCCCCCGAGTGTCCTGAATGCGCGGACGTTGAGGAAACTGCAGAACATGCTTTCTTCATATGCCCTCGTTTCGAGGGCGTGAGAAGCAACATGATGGCAGTTAGCGGACAGGACACTACTCCGGATAACTTAGTCCAAAGGATGTGTTCTAGCTCGGACGTCTGGGGTGCGGTCAATGCGGCTGCTACCCAGATCGTACTTGAGCTACAAAATCGTTGGAAAGCCGATCAACGGCGAATAAACAGCCTAACTACCATAGTCCAGTAGTTATCTAAGAGCGTGCGTTAAGCACAATAGCCCCTCCCTGAAGTAATACCGATAAGGTGGTTCCAGGGGGGATTGAGGCTGGAGACTCGAGTAGGGTTTTAGTGGGTCTGGATCTCCACGATCTTCACGGGATACCAAACCCCACTCCCTGAGCTGTCTTTTCAGGTGTCTGATAGCAGATTTCCCTACTCGTTAAAAAAAAAAAAAAAAAAAAAAAAAAAAAGCATCGATACTGGCCGGTATCGGGACGCTCAGTATCGATCCAAAATATCGATGTATCGGCCCAAAAGTATCGATTTTTTCGATACAGATACAGTATCGCCCAATGCTAGTTTAATTGTTTGTAATTAAGTATTTTTTGATTATTCATCGTAAAACAAGTAGTTTACGTCGCGTTAGTCTTCATGTTGTTGCTGAATTAGTTTTAAAATTAGTATCGCGACTTATTCTCCCGGTATGATTCAAGTAAGTTGTGGGAAACGAAACAACATTGAAGGATGTTCCCGGATTCCGCCGAAGGCCCCAGTGAAAATCGTTGGTGGTAATACTCCGATTAACGCTTTTTTTCTGGCTGGTCGATAGAACTGCGGTAAATTTTAATTGTTTGCTAATTCATTGAAAAATAAAAAGTTTACATCACGTTCGTGTTGCAGGTGCATTAGTTTTGAAATTGATATTGTGGCATATAAAAACAAAACAAATCCGAGTACCAAAATAGTAAACAAACTTGCCTCAACGCGGCGGTAATCGTGGAGGATTCTATAGTTCCGGCGGCGGTGACGGGCCAAGGCCTAATAGTGCCCGTAATTGAATATCCGGCAATGAAGTTTTCCTTTCAAATTGTGTCCCCACAGGTAGTGGCAGTGGTGTCCTAAATGGGTGCAACCGAGGCGAAATTCAACATTGAAAATATGCACGTGGTGACGTAAACAAAGCACGAGAAAGCTCACAAGAGTCACGTTTTGGCGACAGCAGGGTTAGGAATATGAGGACCTTGTGGACTGGGCAGCACCTAGTTCATGGTTTCAAACCTAGACTTCGCCGTAACTCTACACGAGTTGTTTGCAGATTTTGGCCCATTCAAAAACGTATCAGTCAGGACTGATCATATAGATCACTAGCAGATGTTGTGTTCGTTTTTCCATCGGTTACGGTCCATCAGTGATCATTAGAGTATAAGATCTCAACTGTCCCCGTGTTCATTTTTTGTTAGTGTGACAGGATACGTGAACGCGATCCCTATCGCGGTGTAAATAGATTGAAGACAGCCAATTAGGATGATAAATGAAAAAGATCATGCGAAGAAGATTGATGTTCTAGTAGCTGTGCCGTCACCGAAGAGATATGGTACAGCAACAGCTAATTTTCTATTGTAGTGATGACAACTGAAATCTATGGACGTCATACTAACTATTTGATTAATTTTTATTTGATGTTAAAAATTTAGTTAAATAATCAGCCACACAATTTAAAATTATTCAGGACAGTGTTTTTAATTTAGCAAAGGTCGTTTGCAGATATCTTCTACTTTAGAATTTTCGAAGTTATAAGATTTGACTTTCGTCGTAAATGCAGCAGTAGACGGGCTTTGGTAGCAAAAATAATGTTTCAGCAATTACGTACAGAAAATGATAATCAGTAAATCTTTAATTAAATTAATTTTAATTAGGTACTGAGTAAGTAGCAAAACTTGAATGAACCTTAAATTTAATGAAGCAAAGTAGAGATGATAAATAAACGTGAACTATAAAACAAAAACACTAACTTGTCATTTTGAACTGGTACTAGTGGTACTGACAAAGGAAAATATTGACGGGACGGAAATTGACAGGGATGGTAGGATGGTTTAGGCCTTCAATTGCGGCCTGGAATGGAATGAAAGTATGGTATTTAAGGGGACATGGCCGACAACTTCAGATCTAGATTCTATAAACTCCCGGTTCTTTTGATAATGATGTAACAATCCAATCAGGGAAAATGGATGAAAAATAATCGTACACCCAAGCACTATAAGTGTCCCTGGGAAAAAACTCGACGCAATAAAATGCCGGTTTCAAAATAAGTGGAAAAGCTGATAAATCTAAACCTGCAATAAAAAAACTGTTTTCCGAAGTAAATTGTCAGCGTTGTCGTCTTAAAATGATTCTATTAAATGGCATTTAAAAAGTTGAGATGATATATTTTTCAAATTATCCTTAGAATAATTTTTTTAAGTATGCCTCCTTACTAGGGCTATGACGCCTAGTCTCTTCGACAAGTTTGCTGTCTTGTATGAATGGGTACTAGAAGAGCGAAATCTGTAGGTTGAGTAACGTGTATGTTTTGGACAGGGCGTCAGGCGTATATATTATTGGCCACTTTCTTTTGATTTTGCCGTAGGTGGTCAATAACAACGCTTTGGTCAAGACATAGACGATACCCTAATTTATGAAATATTTATAGACCTGAGTGCAGGCTTAACATGCTCTTTTCGCTTCGATTTTGCTATTTTAATGAATATTGTAGAAGAAAGTAAAGTTTTATCTTTTATATTTACGGCGCTACAGGGCTGCAATGCCGTTGGTAGCAAAAAAGCCCTTCAAATTTCACAGTAAGCTGTTTAGTGCACAGAAGACCGCTTAGGTTTCGAGGTACGATGTTAACAAGCCAGTCGTCGTTTGTTCGAATGTCGGCCACGCGTTGCTGCTAGATAGTGTCAGTAGGATTGTTGAACAAGCCCCGTTACCGTCCTGTACTCTAATAACCGGCTGTGAAGTCTGTCGATAAAGAAGCGTCAAGTCTTAAGGTACTATTACACTAGCATATAAATATGGTCGATGGTGCCATATGAAATATGGCTCATATATCAATATGACACGCAAGGTATGGCAAGAGCTATTACACTAAGCCATATAAATTTGGCCAATTTCTATGACAGGCAACCTTGTCAGTTTATATGTTTTTATATATAATGCAAGGTAAAATATGGCAATTACACCAGTATGACCAACAAAGACATATGAAACAATGACCAGTATGAATTTTGTTGACATATATGGCAAACCTATTACACCGGGACATATATATTTGAGGCGTGATTCACTTTTTGTCCAAAAAAACGCTATAATTTGGGTAACAGAAATTTTAAAGTTAATAAAAAAAGTTTTGTTACCTATATTCGTATTTGATTTAAAAGTAAAGTGGCAACAGGAGTTTTTCGATTATTTAGAATATATGTTTTTCGTCCAATTCGAAAATTCACCTGCATAATATGATAAAAGCAAATAGCGAAAAGCCACTGGTTCCGGGACGAATATGTTGGGGTCATAATCATTATTGTTGTTGTTCAGGATAAAGCCGGTGTGGTTCGTCCTGTTTTGTCTTCATTATACTCTTCCTGGGTCACTCATGGCCAATTTCCCAGGCGTCTCAGAAGTCACCTCCGACTTGGTAGGGCTATTTTCCATATTGGGCCCTCCTGTGCCTACTGCCGATGCGGGTCTTGAAGAGAACGGTTTTCGGAAGGCTCACAAAACTCGTCAGCAGCTTAGAACCGGGATGGTTCGTTTTGTTTTAAGCTCCATTCAACTCTTTGGCTATTCGCCCAGGCGTTTCTGAAGTCGCAGTTTTTATATTTAAAAAGTAAAAAATGTCGCTTTAGACCTGGACGAGCCTTCTCACACGTTAAGGGGGGGGGGCTACTCTGGAATGTCGAAAAATAATGGATGTTTCGTATGTTGGAATTATAGTTAAGTGTTGGGGTAATTTGGTTATAGACTGAGGTATATTCGAACGTGTATATTATGTTTTTTGAATGCCAAAATAGGGATTATTATGCTGGAGGCAGCAGGGCGCGTGGATGCTCTCTAGAAAATAGTTCTTTGCAGGCGGTACGTGCTGGGAACCAACGAAGTATCGATAAAAGGATTTCAAGGATGATTTTGAAGCTTTAAGTCAATACCTAAATTGTTACGTAGCGGTTTTTGAAAATTCGAAAAGTTACCAAAACGGCAGCAATTTTTCCAAAAGAAAGGCAATTTCAAATGGCCAATTGCGAGCTCATGAAAACTGAAAAATTGAGATATCTCAAAACGGCTACGTAACAATTTAGATAATTCATTTTTACATGCTGAAAAAAAATTTCAGCAATATCGGAGCACGAGATCCTGAGATACACGTACCGCCAGCTGAAAAAACATGGTTTCGAGAAAAACGTGTTTAAAGTTTAGTTCAGCGAAGTACTTCCCTAAAGGTGACCCCACAGTTTTCGCTGTAACTTTCCAACGAGATCAGATGATAAAAGTCCTTCTGGCATGACATTTCTGAAGGTATAAGCTTCTCGAAAATGCAAAAGAAATAATATTGGATTTTTCCGACTTTCCAGAGTAGGGTCCCCCCTTAAGTCCCTCTATTCTTGGAGCTGATGGGGTTGCTGTATAGAACCCTTTTCCTTAGTACGTGTCCGGTTCACCGTAGCTTACCGACTTTCGCCAAATGTAGGTTGCACGTTGGTAATCTTCTCAACTAGTGTCTGTTGCTCTTGGTTCTGCTCTGCTACTTTTTGCTTTGATCTTGTACTCCGCCAAAAGTTGTCCGCAAAGACGCACATGTCCTCCATGAACATTGTTAAATTTATAAAAACTATCGGTCTAATGGAGAGTTTGTCAGGTTCGTACGACGGCTTATGTCTGATGATCGCAGTGCCTTGCGAAGGCCAAGTAGGCTCGATGTCCTGCTTGAATACACCATTGGATGTCCTTATTTGTGATGTTGTACGCGGCTACTCATTTACTAGTGGTAGGGTTGTCAAGTCTGAAAATTACAAAAACCGGCTGGTCGGTCCTGCCTTCCTGCAATGTGGGGGGCCCAGCTAGCATTTTCATATGTATAAAAAAGATGAAAATCAGCATTACGTACAGATATACACGCGAATAAATCGTATTTGATGCGCAAAATTGGCATATCCGTACTATTTTGGAGGCGATATACGTAATTACGAATAATTTTGAGTGTTACGACTATATAAGTATTAATACACGATAATATCCGATTAAGCGCGAATCGCTCCGTACTACGATACGATTTTGTGCAGAAAATCGTATATGTGTCAGTTATTATCATTATATACGACAGAAAATCAACTTGTTCCCACTTTATCCACCTTTAGTTACGATTTCGAGTTTGTTAGAAGATGTTTACGATAATTTCCGTACATTGATATACGAGTTGGTGTTAGCTGGGGGGGGGGGGGGGGGTTGTGGCAGTATAGCATTGGAGGATTTGCCTGGAACGGTTGACAGTTTCCCGTGTAATGGGACGAACAGTCAGTTGTGGAGATAGCGAACGGTAGGACCTCACAGTCGAAACCAGAACGAACATTGAATTGATTATTGAAGTGTAGCAGATATAGTAGGCATAGCATACCTATAGTAGAAATTTATATAAAGAGTGACATTGAGTGTAAAACCGATCATTAGCATTTGAGAAGCTCTCGAATAAACATTGTTTTAAATAGCTGTCTACAGAAGATAGCTAGTATCAGGGTGACAACTACTTGCTTCTGGCGCTAGTGGTGGACAATTTAATGTATACATATTACCGCCAGAAGCAAAGTATTGTCACTGCAAAACTGGCTATTTATCTTCAATAATCCACTGCTCAGGATTGCTAATAAATTTATCAAAAAATTTACAAATTAGACAAAAAATACAAATCCGGCTTCATCGGAAAACCGGCCTATGTGCAGGATTGACCGGCCACCGGCTTTGCAAGTGAAAAACCGGTCGGACCGGCCAAAAACCGGCCACTTGGCAACCCTACCAGTGGTTCGTCGCAGTCAACGATTACCGGCTGCAAAAAAGGCATGTTCGTCTTTTTTGAGTCTCTGTCATTCATGTATTTGGTCTTCGACGCATTTGTTTTAAGCCTAGCCTAGTTCAACGTTCCTAGTCCCTGGTTCAACGCAACTGGCCTCCGCCTTGGCAAGGTTATTGGTTTTAACCCCTTTCCTCCCAGCGTTACGAAAACGCAACGCACTCTTATCTCAATTATAGGGAAGGCTAGGTTTGAGATATTAACTTGGGTCCTAAGAAATCTAATCGACATGTTTTTTTCCAAAGCTCAGATGTTTTTTGCATGCCAGGAGGGCATTGGGTTAAAAGGCCACTGCGACAATCTTATTGATTTTCTTTTTGGGGCAAGCTCCGATTGCTGTACACAGTTTACGGACTGCTCATACCCATTGATGGAGTTGAGCCGGATAGTTGTAATCCTGTGCCCCAATTCGGTACTACGCGGTTAATAAACCTAATGAACGTTGCGGGATTCAGGAGTAAAAAGGATACTTTCGAAGAAATTTTAAAAATAACCACGCTAATAATTTTCGACTCTAAATAGGTGGAAACTCCGCAATATAAACAATCTTTAATTTTTTTAAGTTAACAGGAAAGCAATAATTTGTGTTTTGATTTTGTTAAATTGTCAAATGCACATAGCAATAACTCTGAAATCTATTGAGAATTGAAAATAGACAATGTTAATACTCTGATAAATGTTACATACAACGCATGTAGCATGTATGTATGAAGAATCCTATTATTAAAACGAGGTCGTATCTTGTCACAACTCCTCTTATTCCCCCCCCCCCCCCCCCCAGAAAACATTTCTGGCTGCGCCCGTGCCAAAATGGCGAAATTGCAAAAGGAGGCAGAACGGAAGTTGACCTAAGAATGCTTATGGAAGACTGTAGTGTCGCAGTACCCAATTTCTACGAGATCAAAAGGGATGGAAGGAGTTGTTTGTCTTATCTTCAAAAAGCGTGATCGGCTCCGACTGGTCGTACTAGCGCGAGCATTTTTATCACCCGACAGATCTAACAGAAATGTCAGGAACACAACGTGCCCATGGATCATATCGTTATTGACATTAAAGCAGCAGATAATGTATGAACACGTGTTTACGGACAAACTGACACGACCGATCAGAACTATTGAATCGAGTGATTGTTTCGCGCGCATCTCTCGGGACACTCTCAATTTCCTTCGAGAAGCGGCTTGGGTTTAGACAATGTGACGGCTTAGCCTGCATGCTTTTCAACATCGCTATTGAGGGGGTGATCTGAAAACAGGACATCCGAACAAAAGGCACGGTTTATAGTATGGGTATAGAACTTCTAGTCTTTGCAGATGACTTTGATGTCATAGCCTGGATCTTTGCGACGGAGACGATAACCGTTGACGGCGACGAATTAGAAGTGGTAGATGTGTACGTGTATTTGGGCTCGCTGGTGACCGCGAACAACACTAGCAAGGAGAACCAGCGGCGCAAACAAGTGGAAAATCGGGCTTTTGCCCTTCGTAATACACCGCGGTACGAAGCTGACAATGTACATAGCCCTCATTAGACCGGTAGTTCTTTATGGATTTCAAGCTGCGACGCTACTCACCGGGACATTCCCTTCCTTGCGTGTTCGACCGGAAGGCATTAGCGGAACTAGCGCACATTTCTAGGGGGGCTATAGTCCCCGGTATTTTTTTCGACCATTTTTTTGGTCGGCCAGGTCCATTTTTCTAGAAGGGTAAATCTAAGCCCCTCCTCACCGCCCCTCCCCACTAGTTCCGCCAATGCCGGAAGGTGCTGCGGATAATAATATTGATATTTTTTTTTTTCAAAAAATCGTATCTTGAAAATTACTTATATAATCAAAATGACGTCACGTCAAAATCACTGAAAAAGCAGTTTTCAAAATCATGACAAAATTTTGAAATGAAATCTGACTGCTCTTTTTACACACTCAAAAGCAAATTGTTGCAACCCGATGTTCAGATCCTAGAAAAATTACTAAAGTTACACAAAGAAAGTAGAACGTATCCTTCAAGAGCAACATTTATTTGAAAACACTATGTTAAAACGGGTCACAACATTTTGCACTCATTTTGTAATCGGTTCGCTACAAATTAAACAACAACAAACAAGCCACATAAAGATTTCATTGCAAGCTTTATGTTCATAGAACAGAATTACAAGAATTTGCGAGATATTTTAACAAGTGTATTCAATAAAACGAGTCGCTATGAAGATAAACATGAAAAATACGCGCGTTGAATATGACAAACGGGTAGCATATAAAAACCAGCAATTTTTATATGGCTGCCTGGCACCATATATTCAAATGCATATGACTAGGGCTCTATTTTGATATTACACTGTGACATATATCTGGCGCCGAATAGTATGACAAATCTTGATCATATATATGGTGTCATTTGTTCATTGCCATATAAATATGGCTATTACGCCGCTACATATATATGACATAAGACTGTATGACGGGCCGCCGCCATGTGTATGTCGCCATATTAATTATGCCATATTTATTTGGGTATTACACCTATATGACAAATTTATATGGCAAACTAGTCATATTTGTATGCAAGTGTAATAGTACCTTAGGAAGAATCTATTCATATTAGAGCCTGAAGTTGACACAGCTAGCGACTACACTGAAGTTATAGAAATCATGAAGAAAAAATTCTTAGATCCGGCGCTCACCAGAACAGAACAAATGTTAATTTTGTCAATGCTACCAAAGTCTTGGTCCATCCAAAGCATTATGAAAAAAATTGAGGCAACAAGATACATCGTTACGGGAGCCAGGAAAACTGACGCAATGGAGACTAGAGCGAAAACATATAAATCTGGTACAGCCTTAAGTGAGGAAACGAAAGAAACTGTTTTTCAATTTTTTGAGGATGATGATATAAGTCGTACCATGTCTGGTCAAAAAGATTACGTCTCTGCACGGAAACACGGAGATCGTCATGCTATTCAGAAACGGCTGCTTTTAACCCATTTCCTCCCAGCGCACTGTGGTATCGCCATAGGCCAATAATCAAAAAAAAATTGTTTTGTTTTACGGTTTCTAAAATTTTTTCGGATCTATTATAAACCCAAGAAGGCAAAAATAACATTTTCATCAAATATATTTGAGCGACAGTCTACATTTGAGCGTAAGATGTGATATAGTGTTTGACATTTTCAATATAAGCCTAAAAAGCAGGTGGTTTTTGGATTGTGTATATTGTCACCGTAAAGCAAATTTCAGCTGGTTTTCACCAAGGAACTTTGAAAAGCAGCTATTCCTTACAATGCAAGCTAGATGTTTACTAGTATTTAATTCACTGTTGTGTGTGAGTTAAAAAGAAGTTTTGTAGTTACAGAGAAACTAAAACATTCAAATTGACTTTAGTTTTTAACTCTGATTCTACCCGAATCTAATCATCAAATTACTATCTACTGATTCATTTAAGTCTTACAAATGAACCTGTGTAGGTTTTAGCTGCTAATACTTGTTAATGAGTTTGGCACCTTCGACTTAAGGATTGATAGTTGAGAGGCATGGTACCGTGCAAGCACCATATTCAAAACAGTGCCTAATTCTGAACAGCTGCATTTATCTCAAATATTGACAAAACTCTAGCTATTTAAACCATTTTAGTAATATTAAATCATCAGATGTAGTGATTAACTTGTTTAAATAGCTAGAATTTTGTCAATATTTACGAAAAATTAGCAACTGTTCAGAATTAGGCACTGTTTTGAATATGGTGCTTGCACGGTACGATGACTTTGATCAAATTTTGATTCATTTTACTATACAGCCTCTGTCAAGCAGAATATCATAAAGTAATGTATGAGGAATTTGTAGAGCTAGTTATTGTGTACAATATTGCAGAATAAAGTTTTACTGCATCTTTTGTATTTACAGTGCTACAATGCCGCTACTGTGTTGCTAACCAAATATACGTTCACTGGTTACCAACGGGATAGGAGCCGTATAGCATTGTAAATACAAAATATACAACAAAGTTTTGTAAAGAAAAATTGTAGATGATAACTAGCTCTATAAATGCCCTCCGCATAACTTTTTCGAATTCTGTTTGGTTGAAGCGGTACACTTAAATAATCAAAGTCGAGCCAAAGTGAGTGCGCCATGCTTGATAGTTGAGAAGAGGAATTGAGACAACTAATGATGGCAATACAGCGAACAAATTCTTGAAATACTCTGAGATTAGAAACAATTGGTTTAACATTGAAATTACTTGAACGTTGTATAACTATTCTGTAGCACTCGTCCTCTGGGTACGCAATCGATACGGTAAAATTTAAGGAATAAGCTATAATTGGTTACCAAAACCTTTTGCAATGATTATTGCTAAGTTCAAATTCATTCATTGCAAGTTTAAACTTATTCTTCAAATCCAACAAACCAAAATTCCCTCAAGAATTGTTTGAACTATTACATTT